>NW_028081623.1:1412567-1721788 GCF_014824575.4 Sturnira hondurensis | reverse complement strand
GTCTTGCCAGTACCCCCCAAGATCCAGACTGGCGCCTCTCACCCGCACCCTACTGAGAGCAGATTTTCTCCCAGGCTTCCCAGCCCTGGTCTGACATGAGGGTGCACGCTCCCAGCCTGGCTTTCTTGTTCTCGTAGGCTTGGGTGTGGACCTTTCCCTGTGTTGTGGCTGAATACACAGGGCAACTCACAATTCTCCCAAACCCAACAGCAACAGCCCGACTCCCTGTGTTTCCCTCTCTGCGCGGACCGAGTAGGGGTGAAGCTGGTGACTGGCTCTCTTCCAGGGGCCCAGCCAGCAGCCAGAGACTCCCCGAATTTATTCGCCAGCCAGTGCAGGTCCTGTGCCACAGGGATCACCTGGGCGACTCTCAATTCCCCAAGCTGAGGGTCAGCGCAGACCCCGCCCCACCGGAAAAGCACGGGCGACTGGCAGTTCCCCGAGTAGACGGCCTGCTCGGGGCCCCTCGGGACCGGGGAGGTGCGAGCTACCCCGAGGGGCCTGGGGGGGTGGGGGGGCGCGGCTGTAGGAGCCCTCGCCCTCGATGGCGCAGGTCGCCCGGGTGCCGGGGAGGTGCGCGCTACCCGAGGTCCAGGAAACCTGGGGCCCGGGGGGACTCGCTCGGCTGTAGGAGCCCCGCCACCAGCGAGCAGGGATGGAGCTGATCTGTGCGAGCTGAGTAGGGATGGAGCTCGAAAGTGACCCACTTCTGGAGGCCCTGACAGCAGTCCGAGATTCCCCGGGACTGCTCGCAGGCAGGCACGGGCCCCTGGAAGCAGGGAGTGCTCTGGCAACTCTCAGTTCTCCCAAGCCAGCAACCTGACTCCACGGGTTATCAGAGCTTGCTTCCGAATGCTCACTCCTCTCTCTGCCACTACTGGAAGACCGATCTCTTATGGTGTTTTCCAATCTGCGCCCTGCCAGACAGGGGTGGTGCCGGTGACCAGTTCTCTCCCAGAGACGGTGTTGCCCACCCTCGGCTCTCAGAGACCGGGGCGGCCGGCCGGGCCCTGGCTTGGCCTGGCAGGGGGCCCCTCCACCGCCTCTGTGCTGCTCCCTCGTACCTTGTTGATTTGTGGTCGTCTCCTCTCCTCAACTTCTGGTCATTCAGTGTCCGCTATAGTCTCTGGAGTCCTGCTTTCTTATATGCTGAGTCCCAGTTTAGCATCTTCTGTGTTCTTCCGAAGATCAGCCAGGTCCTTCTCCGGGGAGTGGAGAGAAGCGAAATCCTTTGTCCTACTCCGCCGCCATCTTCCCCCTCCCAAGATCCGAAATCTAAAAGACTTTTGGACTCTCACTAGTTTTATAAAGGCTTGTTCCAAATCTGTTTGTTCATTTCTTATAGTGTTACTATGTTTTTTTGTTGTTTTGTCCTTATATTTTGAACCTCCTTATAAACTTCATCACCTTAAATGCAATTATTTTAGGTTATTTATGGGACAGTCCTATTGCTGAAATTGAGGATGTAAATTATTGGTTATTTTTTCAATTTAATTATTAAGTCATATTCTGTGCAGTTTTATCTGTGGTTATTTTATAAAGCTAAGGTTAAGAGCTCATCTCTCCAAAAAGAAATCTACAAGTACATTTTACAATGTCACTAATCTAGAAGTGCATTTTATGTTAATTTCTTAATTTGGCTGTTTCCTTTATATTTGGATGAAATAAGTTAGAACTTCAACATTCTCGGAGTAAAGCTAATAGTTACAAATTCTTGAGTGTCATTTTTATTCCATATTCAGATCCTGAGGCCAAATATAAATTTATTAGCCTGAGGGCAGGTCTTTTTCTAGTCCACCATTTCAGTGGGATCTAGTTTCCTAAAGTTCTTTGTGAGATGAACTCTGATCAAAACTCCTACTTTGAGAATGCCTAAGGTAATGTTTTCTGTCCCTGAGGGAACAATAACATTCAGTCCCTGTGTATCAACATCAATACCCCTTGTACCATACTCTGGCCTCAGGACAGTTTCAATGTCAACTCATAAGCTTCACTATTTGGTCCCTGAGGTTTCCTTTCTTTTTTTCCAGTTCAGCTTCTCACTTAAAGCTTTTCCTTTCTTCTTCAAGTTCAGCTATGTTATATTTTATCCAGCATTTCTAGATGTTTGCCACAAAAATTTATTAGCATTACCTTTAGGACTAATCAAGACACCAATTTAACCCCTTGGATACTTCTTCAATTATAATTTTATGGAGTTTCTGAATGATAGATCTAATATATATATATATATATATATATATATGTGTGTGTGTGTGTGTATAATGTCTTTTCACTCATTTGAGGCTAAAAATATCTATGATAGGGTTAGTCTATAAAACCAAAATTATGTTAAAATCTGTCTCATAATTAAAATGCAGCTGTTAGAATCAGGTAATTATTATAAAGAAATACTTTTTTGATCAATTATTAACAAAATAGAAAATATGTTGAGCTAGTAACTCACAGTTTCCCACTTCATTCTTTCATTTCAAGAGTCTTAAAACCTGAATAAAAGAAAGTGTCCTGATACATCAGCACCCAGACAGTCTGGAACTGGCTGGCAGAATGTGGAAGAACACAGGAAGGTCTACCTTCCTTGCACGACTTGCAAAAATCGCACCCTCGATCCTACCCCCGTTTGGTTTTGTCCTTGTGTCCTTCATACATGTTCCTTGATGACTGTTCCCCCTTTCCCCACATTATCCCTTCCCACCTACCTTCTGGTTACTGTCACTTTGTTCTTAATTTCAATGTCTCTGGTTATATTTTGCTTGCTTGCTTGTTTTGTTGATTAGGTCCCACTTATAGGTCAGATCATATGGTACTTTTCTTCCAGTGCCTAGCTTTTTTCACTTCTATTTCTTAATCTAGTCCAACCATACTCCTCCTTCCAAGACCCTTTTACCTTTCCAGCTGCATTTCTTTTCCTTATTTCCTTATTTTTGACTCACTGGTTCCCAGTGTCTAGCATATAGCCCCTGCCTTTTAATTTTTCCATGAAATTCAACTTATTTAAATATGATAAATATTAAGTGACATGTGAAAATCTATTGTTTTTGAAAGTACAAATCACATACAGTAAGTCCTCACTTAATGCCATTGATAGATTCTTGGAAACAGTGACTGTAAGTGAAACGACAGATAATAAAACCAATTTTACCACAGTCTAACTGATGAAAATTGCGTATTTGTGGTCACAAAATCATCACCACACTTCTAAATTAAGACTCCAAACACTTCTAATGTTAAACACTGGAATAAACACTGTGAGCTGTATGCATATTTTTAAGAAATTATAAAAACAAGTAGGATGATTATTTTTCCAACCTGATGATTCCAGTTCAGGGTCACAGCTGACCAAAGCCTCTCCCAGTAGCTCAGGGCACAAGGGATGAACCCGCCCTGGACAGGACAACCTTCCATCACTCCTGCTCTATACTCCTTTAACCTCGAACCATAGAGACATGCCAGTTTACCTCATTTGCACATCTCTGGGGTGTGAGAAGAAACCTGAGTGCCCAGAGAAAATCCACACAGATGTGAGGAGGATGAGCAAACTCCACACAGACAGTGGCACCGTCAGGAATGAATTTTTTTTCTTATCAACATTTTAATGAAATGATGTTGAATGAAAGGACGTTATTTAAGGACCTTCTGTACTTCCCTTGTCAAAAAAGAGAAAAACACTGATAGTCTAGTAACCAGAATTATCGTTGTACACTTAAATGAGTCCTCCTCCACTTGCCATATAAGTAAAATTTGACTTTTTAAAATGTCAAAGACTCCAGTGAAAATGTTCAGGAACCAATAAACATGAGGCCAAACGCATTCCCTCATCCAGCTAGGATGTCTAGAGCACCCAGTGTGATGGGCACAGGTGTAACAGCCACGAGGGACCAGGTCTTACTCTCAGAATATACTGACAGCTCTGATGTGATCAGTCATAAGAAAGCTATCATTAGGGAGGGGTGACTCATATTAAACAATTTCTTACCTTCTCAGAAACATATGATTCATACAAGTTGTGAGAGTCTTCTATATCTTACATGTTTTTGTTTAGAGAGAAAGATAAATAAAGCCAAAATACTTGAAAGTACTGCAAACTAAAAACTGATTAGAAAAATAATACACTATTTTAGAGTTCTAATAAAACATAATAAATGTATAGTTTCATTCCAATCCTTATTTACATATATACAAGATGCATATCATGCAATGGTATATATGGCATTGTATTTCTCAAAAGTATAGGTTTACTTTCTGATAGTATTGCCTTACCATTCTACAAAATTATTTATTTAATCAGTGAAACTCAACCAACTGAATAAAATAATGTTATATTTGGTAGAATTATGGATTTAAATCATGTGGTAGGAATTTTAAGAGAGCTTATTTGTAAACTAGAGACTACAACGTCTAGAGGACTCAAAATCTCAGTAAATCACAAATAGTGTAACCTAGGGCTAAGCTTCACTGAAAAAGAAAACATGAGATTGTTCTCAGAAGCATATAAGTATTGAGGGATGTGGGTTCGAAGCCCTTGAAATCATGACCTCAATTCTAGATTTCACAGATAAGACAAATGACTCCCCAAGGTCACGTGAAAGGAAATGGCTATCTTGAGCCTAGAACACAAGCCTCCTCAATCCAGTTAGGTATTCCCTCCAGTATAACCACATTGTTTAATAACTCATATTCTGAAATCAAAAAAATAATTTTACCCCAAGATAAGACAATTATTTCTTAACTTCTGGCAAAGTTATTATTTAAGATGGATAAATATATAGCTATCTGGAAGAATCTATAATCAAAGACTACTAAAACTACTAAGGGTATGGATCAGAAAGAAAAGTGAATTGAATGGCAAATAACTTAAGGTATTATCCCTTTATTAATTATTTTCTCACATACTCAATAAATTACTCTTTAGTAATTGTTGATTATGTCTTAATCAATATAACATTATAATCCTTTGATATGTTTAATACTTCTCTTAAATTTTACTGGATCTGAATTTAATATTGTCATCCTTTTTCTCTTTATTATTTTCCTTTTGTTTTTGGTATATCTTATAATCACCATACATATGGATTTTGGTTTTTATTTCATTCTGCGAATCTGACTGCTAATAGTTCTAATAGGTCCATTTAATTCATTTATATTTTGCCTTTGTTTTTGCTGTCTTCTGTTACATGAATATAGCGAAACATTTTTTTCCTTTTTAAAAGATATTTATTTATTTTTAGAGAGAGGGAGAAAGAGAGGGAGAGAAACATTAATATGTGGTTACCTCTCACATGCCCCCCACTGGGGACCTAGCCTGCAACCCAAGCATTTGCCCTGACTGGGAATAGAACCAGCAACCTTTTGGTTTGCAGGCCCAAGCTCAATCCACTGACCTACAACAGCCTGGGCAGCAAAACTGTTCTCTGCATCCTAATCTATTCTACACTAGTTTATTCTGCACTTTAGAAGTTTTCAAGTACACAGTTCACCCCATGTTTTTTCCATTAATTAAAAACCAAAATTATTGATTGTCTCATATAACTTGAGAAATACAGCCTGTTTATTGCTCCATTCATTTTCTTTGACAAAATCTAGAGTTTTGTTTCACATTCTGTTAAAATTAATTACTTTATGACTTTAACTTTTTTAGGAATCATTTTTCATGTTTATGCTTGAGTCAAAATATTTTATAACAGTGCTTTAGATTTAGCTATATTTTTTCTATCCTTTATCATTACTCTCTTTAATTCTTTTAGATTCTGTTTCATATTTCAAGTTACTATACTTATTCATGTTTCAAATATCAGCAGTTTCCTTTTAAATATTTTTAGGAAGGAAAATTGTATAATTTCTGAGTCTCCACCCAAATGAGAGTATCTTTCCAGTGTTTTTATCCATAATCAATTTCTTGGGTCAGTACTAAATTCTCAAGTCACACAATTTCTCATGAATTCTCCATAGCTGTAACTCCATTCACTTCTGTAGTTAAGCAGATGTCTGAGGGAATACCCATATTTTTAATTAAAAATATTTTGGAAGAAGTATTTGTATGAAGATCTCACCAAATCTAAAAGGTAGAAGTCTCCATATTAATACTAACTTCTTTTAAATATCAGAAAATGTTACTTTTATTGCTATATTGGCTCTGTTTATCTGCTTTTTCCTCTTCCCATTCAAATAAGCAGATTTTTTTGGTATGTTGGTATTTTCTTTCTTGCCTTAATACTTGCCACTGTGAGTGGAGTTTCCATTTCAGTCGTTTAGAGCTTCTTGCTTTGCTTCTACATCACTGATTCCAATTTATGCAGTGCTCATTCTGCATATGATTGCCTAAAATGTGGACATCAATTTGCTACCAAGTTTTTTTGGGGGAAGTGGTTTACTGTCATATTTCTGTCAGATCTTTTTTATTAATCTTAGCCAACTCTTATCTCACTTTTATAAACTTTCCAATAGAGTCTTATAAAACATAAGATCAATATATTTTATTTTAATATAGAATCTCTTCATAGTTCTCCATTAGTTTATAATGAGAGAATACTCATTACTCTTTTTATTTATCCTTGAAAAAGACAGAAGTCTTTCAAGGTCTGATATTTGCAAAACAGAAGGAAATCCTGGTCAGCTCCCTTCCTCTCCCATCACAGTACTGACAGAATCGCTTCGGTCGCAGTTGTGTGGTTCTCTACATTCAGGGGCAAAACGAGTCTTTTGAAACTTAGTTTTCATATAATTTTTGCTTTTAACAAAATTATGAAAAACAAATCTAGTTATAAAAAACAGAATATCGAAAATAATCTTTATGATACATCATCATATGTTGGGGGCATCTAACTCAGGAGTTAACAACACACTTGAGAAACCGAGTGGTAGTACTGTGAAAAAACTTCCATTTCTGTCAAGTTATCCAGGTGAGCCAGGTCTCCGTGACTATATCTCTAAAATAGTGATACGACTTTTAAACAGAAATTAATGTGAAACCCTTTCTCATTCTAGAATAATATTTATTTACAGATAAATTGGGAAGAGACATCATATCAGCTCATTAAGATGGGCATTTCCAATAAATTTTATTATGTTTAATTGTTCTTCAAAATGTCATGTATTTATGTGCTTTCATGTATCAGTTTTGTGCTACTTGTAACTGCAATTATACTTGAAAAATAAATTTTTAATACTTATAGGCTTTTGGTTATTGGAGTTTTCTTTTTCACCATTATTTTTTTAGATGAGGTAGTTTGACTTGGTTTGTTCAAAAAGAGGAACAAGGAAAAATAAATGTGGGTGGTTAGCATAAAAAGAGCTAATGACAAAGCTATTTTTGGAAAAGGGTTTTTTGTCCTTCCTATGTTATTCTTTCTATCTGATCCCTCTGTCCTCTGGTTTATTTTTTATTTAGCTTAAACAACATATGCATTGTCTTGTGGTTTTGAAAGCACCAAGTTTCAAATAAAAGTATCTGCAGGGTTGGTTCCTTCTGATAAGTGTGAGGGAGAATCTCTCTCCTAGTGTCTGGGGGTTTGCTGACACTTTTTGGCATACCTTGGCTTGTAGAAGTTTCATCCACACCTCTGAAATCATCTCACAAAGCATTCTCCCTGTGTAGCATGTCTGTTACCAAATTCCTTCTTTTTTAGAAGGGACCAGCCACACTGGAGTAGGGGCCCAGGCTTCTATGCGACCTCACCTTAATTACATCCACGACGCCATCTCCAAATAAGGTCAAATTTGGAGGTTCTGGGGGTTAGAACTTCAACATAAGAGGGTTTTATTTTTATTCTAATTTTGTAGACTTTTTAAAGAAACAGGCCCCGGCTGGTGTAGCTCAGTGGATTGAGCACGGGCCTGCGAACCACACGATCGAGGTTCGATTCCCAGTCAGGGCACATGCCTGGGTTGCAGGCCAGTTCCCAGCAGGGGACTCACGAGAAGCAACCATACATTGATATTTCTCTCCTTCCCTTCCCCTCTAAAGATAAATAAATAAAATCTTTAAAACAAAGGAACAGGATAGTGTCATCAAGATGATTTTGAATCATAATACTTATTTCCTAAGGATAACTTTCTGTTGGGGAAGAGTCATCTAAATAAGACTTCATGGAGAAAAAACTAATGATCAATTTTCAATGGCTATAGCTGAATATAAACTTATAACAACATTTAGATTTGATTGGGCACATTTTTAACTGATTTAATATTTTTATTTTTGAACTTGCATCCATTGCAACTATTTAAACTCATGATGATAAGTTTACAAATGTCTATAGTTATACAAAATTATTTTAAGGGACATATCAGTTTGAAGACTGATATGACTGCTTCTTCCTATCTGGTCTTCTAGGAAGATGTATTGTGTCCTCTCATTATCTTTCAGAGATATGAAAATTAGCCCTTCACTGCTTACTGGCCAGAATGGTAAGAAAATCAGTTTCATGTGCATTTATAATTTTCATATCTCCCTCTGTGTTGTTATGGATATTCCCCCCTCTTTCTTATTCATTCATTCACCAAAATTTAGGAGGCCAAAAAAACTGAAGATGGAGGAGGACCAAGTTGAATCTACACTAACCTGTCCCCAGGACCAATCTGGAATTACAAACAAATTGTAGAAAAATCATCCTGAATAACCAACTGCGCACTAGTTGAAGAGAAGTCTTACAACCACGGACAGGCAGAAGAAGCCACATGACCACAAAGAGACTGGAAGGGAGGGCAAAAGAGGCACAAGAGGGCTGGCCAGGCTCCCACAGGTGGCAGCTGAAGTTTCAGAGGGGTACTGCAGTGCCAGGGGGCTCCGCCTGAGAAGTGTGGGGTCTAAACCCCAAACTGGGGTACACAGCCACCAGCACCAGAGGAAGAAAGGAACCCAAATAACAAGCAGCTGTGAAAAGCAGAAGGCTTCTGTCTGCAAGGGAGAAATGGCCAGAGATGCAAAAAGCCTCTTAAAGGGCCAACGCACAAAATTTCATTTGCACCAACTTAATGCTGGGCTCCAGCAGAGGGAGGGCAGAGTGTACTAGAGACACATGAGGACAGTCTAGGGGCTGGTGGCTCTGGGGAGAGAACTGAGGAACAGCCTCAAGGATTCTTGTGCTGACTCATTCCCCAAACTTCAGAAGCCATCTTTCTTAGCACTCCTCTCCAAGTGGCATCAACCAGAAGGGAAGCAATACCCCATTCACGGGAATTACTCTGCCCCACCTTATAGAACTTAAGCCAGGCTGCTGAGTATAGCTTGATCTATAGCATTGGTTAGTTTAAGCTCTGCAATTTTAAACTGACCCTCCCCAGGCCCATACTATACTAGTAAAGCCAGCCTTTGTGTGCAGCCTGGTTCATTCTGCATACACGCAGGACAAGTAGAGGGAAAGATATGCTGTGGATCACTGATAGATTCAAACATGTTTCCCAGGGCCAGTCACAGACAGCGTCTGAGAAAGGCCTACACCAGGCTTTGCAGATCTACCTGACACATAGAAACAAATACAAAAAAGCAGCCAAAATGGGAACACAATCAAAAAGACTTCACATGGAATAACAAAATAATTCTCCAGAAGAAATAGATGAAATGGAGGCAAGCAATTTACCAAAGTTTGGAGTAATGATTATAAGGATATTTAACAGCATAAAAAAAGGCATAGAAACCATAAAAAGGACTAGTCAGAAATGAAGAATGCAGTATCTGAAACAACTAATACACTGGAAGGAATAAACAATAGGTTAGATGAAGCACAGGACTAAACCAGTGATTTGGAGGACAAGGTGGAAAAAAAAACACCCAGGTAGAGCAGCAAAAAGAAAATAATTTTTTTAAATTAGGAGAACATAAGAAACATGTTGGACAATGTGAAGTGTAACAACATCCACAACAAGGGGATACCGGAAGAAGAAAAGAATGAGCAAGGGATCGAAAATGTATCTGAAGAAATAATGACCGAAAACTTTCCTAATCTGGTAAAGAAAAAAAGTTGCACACAAGTTCAGGAAGCTCAGAGAGTCCCAGACAAGTTAGTCCCAAAAAAGGCCAACACCAAGACACATTATAATTAAACTGGCAAGTGTTAAAGATAAGAAGCGAATCCTAAAAGCTGTGAGAGAAACGCAGGTAGTTACATAAAAGGGAACACTGATTAGACTGTTATCAGATTTTTCAACAGAAACACTCAGGCCACAAGGGAGTGGTGTGAAATATTCAAGGTGATGAAAAGCAAGTGCCTAAGATTAAGGCTACTCTACCCAGCCAGGTTGTCATTTAAAATTGAAGGAGAAATAATAAGGTGCTGCCCAGACAAGAAAAAGCTAAAGGAGTTTATTAACACCAAACCAGTACTACAACAAATATTAAAGGGCTTGCTTTAAGAAGAATAAGAAGAAAAAGAAAAAGAGAAAGAAAAAATAGAGAAGAATAGTCTCACAATAAAATGGCAGTACATACATATCTATCATTAATCACCTTAAATGTTAATGGCTTACATATTCCAAACAAAAGACAAAGGGTAGTTGAATGGATACAAAAACAACATTCATATGTGCTGTCTCCAAGAAACGTATCTAAGATCGACAGATACACACAGGCTGAAAGTAAAGGGGTGGAAAGAGATATTTCATGAAAATAGAAAGGAAAAACAAAGCTGTGGTAGCAGTACTTATATCTGAAAAATAAACTTTTTTTTTGAAATGGAGAGTATCACTGATGGCAGGAGAAAAGGTACATTGATCGAGTTACAGTGCTAATTCTACTTTGTATTCCTGGAATAAAACCTACGTGGTCATGGTATCTAATCCTTTTCATATTATTGCATTTGGTTTGATTTGCTGTTTTTTGTTAAGGATTTTGCATCAATGTTCCTGGGGAATGTTGATTTGTAACTAACTTTTTCATAATGTCTTTCTTAGGTTTAAGTGTTAACATTATGCTAGTCTCATAAAATGAGGGAGAACCTATTGTCTCCTTTCCTTCCTGATGCAGATTACATGATAGTGGTTTTATACCTTACTTAAGTGTTTGATAGCATTCACCAGCAAAAGTATCTGGACCTGATGTTTTATTTTAGGGAAGGTTTTTCTAAAAATATATTTTATTGAGTATGCTATTACAGTTGTCCCATTTCCCCCGCTTCACTCCCCTCTGCTCTGTACACCCTCTCCCACCCACATTCCCCCCTTTAGTTCATGTCCATGCATCATACATATAAGTTCTTTGGCTTCTGCATCTCCTATACTAGTCTTCCCCTCCCCCTTTATATTTTCTACCTACCATCTATGCTACTTATTCTCTGTACCTTTCTCCCCTTCTCTTCCCCTACCACTCCCCTGTTGATAACCCTCCTTGTGATCCCCATTTCTGTGGTTCTGTTCCTGTTCCAGTTGTTTGCATAGTTGGCTTCTGTTTTTGTTTTAGGAATGGTTGTTAATAATTGTGAGTTTGCTGTCATTTTACTGTTCATATTTTTATCCTCTTTTTCTTAGATGAATCCCTTTAACACTTCATATAATAAGGGCTTGGTGATGATGAACTCCTTGAACTTGGCGTTATCTGAGAAACACTTTATTGGCCCTTCCATTCTAAATGAAAGCTTTGCTGGACAGAGCAATCTTGGATTTACGTCCTTGCCCTTCACGACTTGTAATAAATACTTCTTTCCAATCTCTTTTTGCCTGTAAAATCTCTTTTGAGAAATCAGCTGATGGTCTTATAGGAACTCCTTTATAGGTAGCTGTCTCCTTTTCTCTTGCTATTCTCCTTCTCTTTAATCTTGGGTAATGTATTTATGGTGTGCCTTGGTGTGTGCTTCCTTGGTTCCAACTTTTTTGGGATTCTCTGAGCCTCCTGAACTTCCTAGAAGTCTATTTCCTTTGCCAGATTGGAGAAGTTCTCCTTATTATTTGTTCAAATAACTTTTCCACTCATTGCTCTTCCTCTTCTCCTTCTGATACTCCTATAATTTGAATGCTGGGATGTTTAAAGATGTCCTGGAGGTTCCTAAGTCTCTCCTCATTCCTTTGAATTCTTGTTTCTTCATTCTCTTCTGGTTGGGTGTTTTTTTGCTTCTGGTCCACACTGTTAATTTGAGACCCAGTTTCCTTCCCATCCCTATTGGTTCCCTGTACATTTTCCTTTATTTCACTTAGAATAGCCTTCATTTTTTCATCTAATTTATGACCAAAGTCAACCAATTCTGTGAGCATCCTGATAACCAATATTTTGAACTGTGTATCTGAGATAGCTTGGCTATCTTTTCATCACTTAGTTGTATTTTTTCTGGAGCTTTGATCTATTCTTTCATTTGGGCCACTTTTTTGGTCTTGATGCACCTGTTCCATAGTGAGGGGTAGAGCTTTAGGTATTCACCTGGGAGAGGTAACCCACATTGCTGTGTGGAGGTGCTGTATGTGGGGAAGGGGTCTGAGAGGGAACAGTGGCTTTTGCTCTGCTCTCTGCCAGCTTTCAGTCACTTCCCCACTTCCCAAATTGAGCCCTTCTGGTACTGATTTCCAGATGGGTGAGTTTGTGTTCATTCTAGGACCCTAAGGGTCTCTCCAACAAACTCTCCTGTGAGGCTGGGAGACTAAAATCATGGTTTTAGCAAGAGACAGAGAAGGACACTACATAATGATAAAGGGAATAATCCAACAAGAGAATATAACCATAGTAAAAATTTTTGCACCCAACACAGGAGCACCTAAACATGTAAAGCAAATCTTTTTAAAAATATTTTATTTATTTATCTTTAGAAGGGAAGGGAAGAAGAAGAGAAATATCAGTGTATGGTTGCCTCTGGTCTGTCCCCTGCTGGAAACTGGCCTGCAACCCAGGCACGTGCTTTGACTGGGTGTAAAGCAAATCTCGATAGATATAGAGGGAGAGATCAACAGAAATACAGTCATCATCAGGGATTTTAACACCCCAATGACTTCAATGGATAGATCTTCCAGGAAGAAAATCAACAAGGAGACAGCAGCCTTACATGACACACTAGATCAGATGGATTTAATTGATATCTTCAGAGCATTTCACCCCAAAGCAACAGAATACACATACTTTTCAAGTGCACATGGAATGTTTTCTAGAATAGACCGGATGTTAAGACATAAAACAAGTCTCAATAAATTTAAGAAAACTGAAATCCTATCAGGCATCTTCTCTGACCACCAATGCTAAGAAACTAGAAATCAATCACAAGAAGAACAATGAAAAACATGCAAAGACATGGAAGCTAAATAACATGTTATTAAACAATGAATGGGTCAATGATGAGATCAAGGAATAAATCAAAAGATACCTTGAAACAAATGGAAATGAGGATACAACATTCCAAAATCTGTGGGAAACAGGGCAAGCAATTTTATGAGGAAAATCCATAGCATTATAGGCCTATCTCAAATAATTTAAAAAAAGAAAAAGAAAAATTTCAAATAAACAATCTTATTTCATATTTAAATGATCTTGAAAAAGAACAACAAAGCTCAAAGTGAGTAGAAGGAAGGAAATAATAAAGATCAGAGCAGAAATAAAATAAAGTCTTAAAATATACAAAAGATCAATGAATCCAAGAGCTGGTTCTTTAAAAAGATAAGCAGATTGGCAAATTTTAATCAGACTCATCAAGGAAAAAAGGAAAAGGACCCAAAATAAATAAAATCAGAAATGAAAGAGGAGCAATAACAACTGACACCAAAGAAATACAAAGGATTGTAATACAGTATTATGAACCACTATATGCCAACAAACTGGACAAAATGGATAAATGCCTAAAAACATACAATCTTCCAAAATTAATTAGCAAAAATCAAAGAATCTGAATAGACAGGTTACATTTCATGAAGCTGAAGCAGTAATCAAAAAAGTCTCAAAAACAAAATCCCTGGACTGGATATCTTCACAGGTAAATTTTACCAAAGATTCCAAGGGAAATTAACACCTCTCCTTCTCAAAGGATTTCAATAAAACTTAAGATGAGGGAAGACTCCCAAACTCATTTTATGAGGCCATCATTATTCTACTTCCAAAACCAGATAAAGACACAGCAAAAAAATTAAATTATAGGCCAATATATCTCTGATGAACATAGATGCTACAATCCTCAACAAAATATTATCAAATAGAATACAGTAATATATCAAAAAGATCATACACCATGACTGAGTTGACTTATTCTGGGAATACAAGGTTGGTACAACATTCACAAATCAATACATGTGATTCACCATATAAACCAAATAAAATATAAAAACCACATGATCATAACTATAGATGCAGAAAAAGCATCTGATATAATTAAATACCTTTTTATGATAAAAACTCTCAGCAAAGTGGGAATAGAGGGAACATAGCTAAACATTATAAAGGCCATATATGACAAAGCCACTGCCAGCATCGTACTAAGTGGGCAAGACCTACAAGTGTTCCCCTTGAGATCAGGAACAAGATAGGGATGTTCATTTCACCTCTCTTATTCAAAATAGTATTAGAACTCCTAGCCACAGTAATCAGGCAAGGAGAAGAAGTAAAAGGCAAATTGGAAAGGAAGAAGTAAAATTCTCTTTATTTATAGATGACATGATATTGTATGCAGACAACCTCAAAGATTCTACCAAGAAACTACTAGAAGTGATGAATGAATTCATAAAGGTTGCAGGATATTAAATTAATATCTAGAAATCAGTTGCATTTAACATAAATCCGTGGAACAGAATAGAGAACGCAGAAACAAACCCATACATTTACAGTCAATATTTGACAGAGGAAGCAAGCAATGGGCTAAAAATAGCTTATTCAGTAAATGGTGTTGGGAAAGTTGGATGGATACATGCAAAAAAATTAAACTGAACCACCTTCTTACATCACACACAAGAATAAATTAGAAATGGTTCAAAGACATAAATGTTAGACTTGAAACCATAAAAATGCCAGAAGAAAATATAGGCAGCAAAATCTCAGAAATTACTTGTAGCAATATTTTATTGGATATATTGTCCAGGCAAGGGAAACAAAAGAATAAAAAAAAAAAACAATTGGGACTACATCAAAATTTTCTCACAGCAAAGGTAAACATCAACAAAGTAAAAAGACAACCCATGGAATGAGAGAACATATTCGCTGATATATCTGATAAGAGATTAATATTAAAAATTTATGAAGAACTTAAGAAACTCAGCACTGAAAAAACAAACAAACAAACAACCCAAGTAAAAAATGAGCAAAGGACCTGAATAGACTGTTCTCTAAGGAGGACATATATATTAATCATCGGAGAAATGCAAATTAAAACCACATTAAGTTATCTCACCCCTGTCAGAATAGCTAGCTATCATCAATAAATCAACAAATGAGTGCTGTCGCAGATGTGGAGAAAAGGGAACCCTTTGGCACTGTTGGTGGGAATGCAGACTTGTGCAGGTACTGGGGAAAGCAGTATGGAGATACCTCAAAAAATTAAAAATGAGTCTGCATTGTTACCCAGCAATCTCACTCCTGGGAATATATCTGAAAGAACCCAAAACACTAATCAAAAGAACTTAAGCATCCCTACATTCATTGCAGTGTTATTTACAATAGCCAAGATACGGAACAGCCTAAGTATCCACTAGTAGATGAGTGGATAAAACAACTCTGCAACATTTACACAATGGAATACTACTTAGCTTGAAAAGTAAAAGGAAAGAAAATTTTATTTTTTTGTGACAGTATGAATGGACCTGGAGAACATTATGCTAAATGAAATAAACCAATCAGAGAAAGGCAACTTTTCACTCGTATGTGGAATCTAACAAACTGAACTAACAAAGAAAATAGAGACAGACTTCATAGAGCAGGATGACAGCTGAAGGGCAGGGTGGGGGTAGATTAGAGGGTGGCAGGATTGGGGAAGAAGGGTAAAAAGGACAACATGGACAACAGTGTGGTGCTTGCAGGGGTGAGGAGGTATAAGTGGACTAAATGGTAACGGAAAAAATATAATAATAAAGTGAGGCCAAAATACAAATGCACACAGTCAAACAAACTGAAAGAGAAGGGCCTGAAATGAACAAAGAATATGGAGGAATGAAAAAAAATCTATTACAGATGGTAAATTCTGTCTGGAGAATACAGTTTAGTAAGAAGATGGCCAGAGAGGCAGGTTGGGCCTGAATGACTTCACGTAGTGATCCAAGATCGTGCCCTTGCTATCCAGGCTCAACAAACACTTTCTGTAAAGGGCAAGACAAATAATTTAGACTTTACCGGCCATGTACAGACTCTGTTGCATGTTCTTCTTTTACCACCCTTTAAAAATATAAAAAAATATTCTTAGCTCAAGAATTGTAAAAAAAATCAGTAAAATGGATTTGGCCCGCATGCTGTAGTTTGCTGGCCTGGTCCTATACTAAGCACTTGAGATTCTTCCAGGCAGAACTACAACACAGGGTTACCACAGAGACTTGGAAACACACAGAAAAAAATGACTAATTCTTTCTGGAGAAGTCTTCTCGGAGGAGGTGGCATTTGAGTTGGGTTCTGGAGGATAAGAAACAGTACATGTGAAGGAGAGCAAGTTATTAGGGAGAGATGTTTCTACTGAGTCAGGCTCTGTCATTTGATAGTCATATGACATGCAGTATGGCTTTGCTGGTCCTGAGTTTCTTCATCTTTTGGATGGGTATTACAAAACATATTTTTCAAACCAGGGAAGAAATACAATGAAGATTTTTTTTAAAAAACACCAACAAAAAACAAAACATTGCTCGAAAATACAAAGTGCCTTAAAATGAAGTTTTTACCTCAGCCTTCATCTTGCACAAGCCAGGATGACTCAGGCCACTGGTGTGTGCACAGTAATTGCTGAGATTACTCTACGTAAGCCAGTGTGTTTGGAGCCTACCACTCAGTTCTCAAAACAGAACTCAGTGAGTAAGGGTCAGGCATTGACATCTCCTTGTTGATTATGTGAGCCATTTGCATATTGATCTAAAAGTGAGTTTTTTTTTAGCTCCAAGCTTCTTAAAAGTACAAATTAGATGATTACCTGGTGTTTTCGAGGGGCAGTGTTAGGATCTGTTCCTCTCGCCCCAGCTTCTAATTTTTTCCATCATTCCACAATGCCTGGCATTCCAACACTATGGATTCAAGTCCTTCTTTACAATAAAAATAGCTTCCTGGGGGTAGGTACCGGGGAGTGGGGCACCATAAACTATCCATCAGCCAAATGATTTAGTGCATCAGATTTACAGAAATAATGAAATGGAAATATCTGCCTCTGAGTAGATTACCTGGGGTCAAATTCTGTGTGCAAATTATTTTGTCTTTCTGTTTCTTTGTTTCCTTACACATGACATGAGGATAATGACGGTACCTATTGTATTTCAGGCTAGCTTTAAGTAATAAAATTATTTACTAATATGATGGATAACATGTTAACTACAAATTTTAAGATCTTTAAAGATACTAACTTAAAAACCCCAAAACAAAAATCCTGCAGCTTTAAAGGAATCACGTCCTTTCTGAAGCCATAGTAACTTAAATAAAGTATTACTCATTTTATTTAACTTTCCTTTTAATATTTGTTCATTTTAACATGTTAGAAGTTGCCCAACAGAACCAGAATCCATCAGAGACCTGGGCCTAGAGTGTCAGTGGAGAGTGCGGCTGGAAGAGTAACTAAACACCGACGACTAGCAGAGCTGTCGCCCACAATGAGGAAACCTGACCCAGGAGGCAACTGAAAAGTGCAGTCTGGCTGTCAATACATGGGCTCCAGAAGCAACTATTTTCAAAAAATGATGATGCATTTTATGCTTCTTTGATTAGCATCTCCAAAACTTTCACGTTTACCTTCTCTTTGCCAAGGTCATACTAAATCACATTCCTGAGGCAAACCCTCCAACAAACCTGAGTGTAAATTTGAGTGAACCCTTCTGAACAGTGTTAACACCTTGCAGCTACTCCTTTGCCAGCCACTATCCAGACTGAAGATAATCTGGAGAAGCTATCCTCTGAAAACACTGTCAAGTACCAATCGGCATTACGAGTTTGGATATGTTGCTGAAAGAAATGACGGGGAGCAGGTGGTCATCCTGCTCCCTGTACTCCCAGCTGGAGGCAGTCTGTGGTCCCCACTCTGCCCCATCATCGCTTGCCAGGGAATTGCATAGAAACAGGTGGTCTGATCTATTCCGATCTAGTACTCATTTTCACCTCTAAGCTTACTTGTATATTACTGAACAAAGCTTATGTAATATACTATACAGCACTGAAAATCCTTTCAGCAAAAGACAGAGCAATGATAAACATTCAATTTCCTTTACCCAATCCATTCTTCGTAACTCCATAAATAATCCATGTGTTGAGAGCTGGGGCATATAAACTTCAATCTGAGGACAGCATCATTAAATTGGGTTTTGGCATCACTACCTCCAGCAGGGCACCTTAAGTTGCTGAGGTCCCACGAGGGATCTGGTCTGGGAAACCTCCCATTTTGTTTTCAATTGCCAACCAGTTCAACACCTGTCCATGGCCACAGGATAAGTGCTAACCATGAGTTTTTGGAGACCACAGCATTCCGGTTTGCATGTTGTATTCCTTCTGCAGGGATCAGGTTAACAGCTGGCAGCTTAGCAACTGCCACCATCTAATTTCAGTAAAGATTAAGGCTTAAAAATCCTTAGCTAGAAACGCTCTTGGCAGAGGCCAAAGGTGCTGTTAGAGTTATTATTATTATTTTAATCCCAGAGCTTAATTTAATCAAGGAAAATGAATATATCTTCAAGATCATAATGGATTTGAGGGGAATATATATTTATTGCCTTGACCAAATGGCATAAGAAGATTTAACAATCAGTGTATACAAATTAGAAAGAGAAAAAGGCAATCTTTTTAAAACAATGGTCAGAGTCATTCACATATATTCATTTATTTAACAAATATTTAGTTTCTATTCACAGTAGATTATAAGAAAGACAAGGTCTTAGTTTCATGGAGCATATATTCTTCTAGAAAGGTAAAGAGATAATAAGAATATATATGTAAATTACAAAGATAATTTTGATCAGAGATAAATGCTCTGAAAAAAATACAACAGGGGATGTGACAGGAGTGAGTTGAGTGGGGCTTCAGATCGGGAAGACAGAACGGGCCCATTTGGGGTGGCATGTGATCTGATACCTAAAACAGGAAGCTAGAATGAGCCAGCATGGGGAAAACGAAAGCAAGGTGGCAAAACCCCAACTGGGTTTAATAAATATAGGGGACTTAATTCAAAGGCATATTTACATAGAAATCACATTAAATAAAAACCCATATTATACATTAATTTGAGGTGACTTTGGTGAGTGCGGTTGCTGAGTGGAGGCACTAAGCTCCAATTCTTGACATGGCAATTAGTCTAGGGACAGAACATTACAAGTTCAGTGCTGTTCAGTGACAGGGGAGTCATGAAAGAGGAAACTGGGAGCTAGAACATGTAAGACCTTCTCTAGGTGACGGCAAGGGGTCATTCTAAGTGTAAGGGGAAGTCATGGGTGGATTTGAGCAAAAAATTGGCAAAATATGAGTTATGCTTCAATTAGGTTTTCTGGCAATGAAAAGATTGTAAGGAGAATGGCAGAGACTGGAAGCAGTGAGAACCTGAGAGTCAGTGAGGATGCAGGAGGAAGAAGCTGTTGCAGGAGTCCTGCGAAGGTGACAGTGGTGTCAGCGAGAAGACGGAGAGAATTGGATTTAAGCGGTAGACTGTTCTGGCTGTAGATCAATGTTCTGATTGACTTGGCGGGGATGAAAAAGGAAGGCGTAAAGATACCTAGGTTTTGGTTCAAGTGTGCTGAAATAAATGTCAATTTTACATTCCAAAGAGAGGTTTGGGAAAGAACCTAAATTAAAGGTGGTATGCATTTATTTAAGAAAGGTTTATTTTTTACTATGTGGCAGGTATACTATTACAAGTTTCTGTTAAAACATATATGAATATATACAAACACAGCATCTTAAAACTGAATCTTGTAAAACAATTTTCAAAAAAACTACCTGCACTAAAATATAACTCAGATTTCACAATACTGCACAATTCTCAAGGATAGGTCCTTTGCTCTTTCATGTAGGTTTGAGCTATAAAATATGAGGAGTCAGACATTTCCCTGGAATCTAAACCTGAAAATAACAGAAATTTTAAGGGAGCACAGGTAATGGGTTGGTAAAAGAGAGGAATTTTGTATCGGGATCACTGACTGATCCCAATCAGAAAAATCATGAGATTCTTTTTACCAAATCCAGCCCAATTCTCACTCCATCTTCTCCCCTTTTAAAATTTTAGCACTTAAGTTATAAGGTTATAATTTTAATTATATTTTAGAACTATTTTGAAGAGTAAATGCATTAGATTAACATTCAAGAATAAATTCTACAAATAAACATAGCTATTATCTTTTCCCTCTTTGAAAAACTCAATTATCACAAAGCAAAAGTTATCTTAAAAATGAAACCTAAATAAGAAAAATTGTTTTCCTTCGATATTTTGTTCTAAATAGCCCCACAAGCAAACTTTCAATTTTCTTGCATTTTGGAGATGTGCATTCAAAAAGATAAATTAACAAGTGCAACTGGACAGATGATGGCTATTGAATACAAAAAATGACTTAAATGGAAGAAAAAACAAGCAAAGTTCTGGTGAGCATTTAAGCACTGATGACTTATCTAAAACTTTATATTCTTACTTCATATTGTAGATATCTGTGCCCCTTGGCCTTGCAATTTCATATCCATAGACATACTCCCAGATATGCATAAAGTTTACCACATAAGTATTGTAAATATATATTGATTCCAACATTGTTTATTTTTGTTACATTTTATTTTCAGATTTTATTTATTTATTTTTACAGAGACAGGATGGAAGGGAGAAAGAGAGAAGAGAAACATCAATGTGCGAGAGATGCGTTGTTCGGTTGCCTCTTGCATGTCCCTAACTGGGGGCCTGGCCTACAACCTAGGCTTGTGCCCTGATCAGCAATTGAACCAGCAACCTTGTGGTTCCCAGTCTGGTGCAGAATCCACTGAGCCTCATCAGCCAGACCCCGACATTGTTTATTTTTAAAAAGGAAATGTAAATGTCAAAAGAGGGAAATTGTTATATAAATTATGTTAATCTATACTATGGAATCAATGATCATTTAAGAGAAGAAAGTGGGTTTTTATATATTGAAATGGTATCTTGTCTGTGATATAAATGTGATATACATTTAAAGGGAAGCAAAAACAATTCACAGCAGAAATACATATGAAATGACTCCATTTAAGGATGAAAGTTAGCAACAGTTATGTGGCTACTTCTGGAAAGGGGACTGGAATGTGGTGGCGATGCTGGTATGGGTACTGAAGTGACCTTTTGTTTTCTACCATAAATACCTCTGGATAGTGAAACTGTTTCCTACGTTGAGCATGTTCTGGGTGTGTAAATTTTAAATCAGTTTAAAATATAGAGCTGGAGGCCACTATCTCATGACTTTCTTGATCTGACAGTGGTATATCTGTTCACTTCACATTACCCTAAGCAAACCTCAGCTGATGTCCCAGGACAAAACCTGGACCACATGGTTTTATGCACAGTGGCATTCTCAAATATGTGACCGCAGCCTGCTGTGGTGGATCTCCATGTGTGCTGAATGTTTCCAATAGCAACAGGCAGGAGCAGCCATTTTTTTATGTTTAAAGCAGATGTTGATGGCACATCACTAACAGTGCTTCTCGTATGTTTGCAGCAGGTACAGATCACTCAGTGGCATGGCTGATTATTTACAGCCTGTGCTGATTCAGCTGGTATGTAATTAACATTTTGTCTTGATAGCCTGCTGTTGTTTGTAGCAATGTCAAGTCTTCATTCGGACACGTCGACAACAAGCAGTGAACACCCCGATACAGGGCTAAAATGACAGATGTCTACTTCAGTTTCCAGTGATATCACAGGTTCCATGGCCCCCATGAGGCACGGGACTTTTTATGCCATCACTCACTGGCCATTCCTTCAATGCAGTAACACAGTAATTATTAAAGTGTGTGTCTGTCTTCAGATTAACTGTGGTTGTAGTTGCGCGCATCCCTTTAATCATGGCACACGACAAAGGAAATGGGAACGTCATCTTTAGAGTCTGATGGAACTGAACTGATACTAACTGAATTGAGCCATTCTAACGTTGGGTATAATTTTGGGTAAATTATAACCCCCTTGTCTATCAATTTTATCGGTACAATGAGAAAAAAAATACCTACCCTCAAACACACCTTATTCTGAGGAGTAAATGAGATAATGTGTTAAATAAAAGTGCTTTACATAACTGCCTTCAACAGTTGCTTAATAAATATTACATTAGATATAGCAATAATTGTATTAATAGATGAATGCTTTTCAAGAATTTTTGAATTTACCACAGAATATGTAATTCCTGGGGGCATACAGTTATCTCACTAGGCATTAGCAAAACAAAGAAATATGAAATAATTCAGTTTGGTTAAGTCATAAATACAAAGAGAATTTTAAAGCTATTAAATGAAGCTATTAACAATTAAAATGAACTAAAATATTTTAGTATCATAAGTACTTTAGACCAATGATATCCTCCAAATCTAATACTAAAACACTGAAGAAGCACAAAATAAGTAAGAAACACATGTAAACGTAATCTTGGTAAGATTTCAAACATATTCTTCCAAGTCACTGTTCTTCATTTCAGCATGAACCCTCATTTACCTTAATTTTAAAACACAGCCTCTTAAAAAAACATGAAAATCTACTTAATACTGTTAACTATACTGGCTTCAGAATCTAAGTGGAGACCAAAACTAATCTTATTTAGAAGCTAAATAAACACCCCATATTAATAAATTATTTTCCCATTTAAAATCTGATTGAAATGTTTATGTGAAGGTCTCTGAAAAGTCTCTTTTCCCCTCCGCGGCTCCTTGAGTGTTCACTTTGAACAGTGACTTGCAGCTGGCCAAACCTGACTCTCAATCAATTTTTATGAGTACAAACTCTTGGGCTGAAGGCTGGTCTCCAGCCATATCGCTCATATAATACACTCACAAGTGGTGATGAGATTCACATTATCACCAGAGCACTATTCTGCTGATGGCAGCAGCTGACACAGCAGGGGTACACTGCCCTCCCTAGAAAAAACAGCTCCTTCACCTTTCACTAATGCAGCCCACAGGTATGGCCCCACACGCTGTGTGCCGACAGAATGAGAGCTGTCTTTAAAAATACTAATAAAAACTACCTGGGCCCTCCAATGGCTCCTTCTCATTGAATCTTCATACCTATCCACTTTGATGTGGAAATGTCTTTCAAACATTCAGTTTGCCTTCCCAATACATTTGGAATTGAGAGGAAGATTCAATTGTATTTAAAGTTCCAAACAGATGCCACCTACTGGTATTTGTATCTCATTATGTTTAGACGCAGGATTCTCTGTGTGAGTGTGTGTATGTACATGTATTTGTGTAAAGATATAAGGCTTAAATGTGACTTCAAATTTTAAGAGGATGTTTCAGGGAGAAAAATCTGAATTGATTATAGTTTGGTGACTTTTTTCTAAATTTTAATTGTAGAGTATATGTATTTATCTACTTTTGTTCAAGTTAAAATATGCCTTTTAAAATGTTAAAGATATTTTTGTCATTGGGAGAACTTTCTACCTCCCTAAATACATTGTTAAAGTTTCTCATAGACATACCAATTAATGATATCAAAGTATTCTAATTCCTTCTTTTATTTCCAAATCTTCTTATGGAGTGATAATCAAAGTATACCAGTTTGTCCTATAACTTCTGATTCTCAGGATCATATGCTAGAAAATAAGGTAAGGAGTAAAGGGCTACCCTGAACCACACCTGGCCAAAAGCATAAGGTAACCATTTGACCACTCCAGGCTGACCTAATAAAGAACAATTTTTCATATTAAAACAATATGAAAATTAGCCTGCCGTCACTTAACCAGATCTCCAGTGGTCACTCCCTGATTCATTCTCATAAGTGTAGTGCAGCAACTGAACTCCTTGGTATCTCCCGAAAGAGTTGAAAACTTACTTCCACACAAGAACCTGCACATGGGTATTTAAAGCAACTTTATGCATACTTGCCAAAGCTTAGGCACAACCAAGATGTCCTTCAATAGGTGAATTGATAAATAAACTGTGATTCATCCAGACAACAAAATATTATTCAGTGCTTAAAAAATAAAAGCAGTCTCAGCCCTGGCTGGTGTAGCTCAGTGGATTGAGCGTGGGCCTGCCAACCACACGATTGCAGTTCGATTCCCAGTCAAGGCACATGCCTGGGTTGCAGGCCCGTTCCTGGCAGGGTACCAATACGAGGCAACCATACATTGGTATTTCTCTCCCTCTCTCCTTACCTTCCCCTCTAAAGATAAATAAATAAAATCTTTAAATAAAAATAAAATAAAATAAATAAAAGCAGTCTCAAGCCATGGAAAAACCTTAAATGTATGTTACTAAGGGAAAGAAGCCAATCTGAAATGGCTATGTACTGTATGATTCGAACAACATTACATTCTGGAAGAGGCAAAACTACAGAAACAATTGGGAAGGGGAGAAATGAATATGCAGAGCAAAGAGGTCTTTTGTAAGATTAGCGTGAGCAAGACATCTATCTACAAATGGTAGTAAAATCAAAATGTCCAGAGAGATATGCACTCAAACTGCTTGGTAAATGCATTTCAGTTCTTGTGTCAATGTGAAGAAATTAAATCTATAAACAAAAGAAGATGACTTACCGGTGTGGTTTTTAGAGGACAGAATACCAAGAAGTCAAAATAGGGGGGCTCTACTTAAGGCAAACACTTGGACTTTATATCAAAAGGCTGTCAGTGTGTGTGCACATGTGGGTCTACCTTTGATAGAATTAGTTCATCAAATACTGGTTCTAATTGGACCTGGAGAACACTATGCTAAGTGAAATAAACCAGTCAGAGAAAGACAAGTACCACATGATTTCACTCATATTTGGAATCTAACAAAACAAATCGAACTAACAAATGAAACAGAGACACACTCGTAGATGGAGAGCAGATGATAGTTAGGGTGGGTGGGGAAGCTAGTGGGGCAGGGATGAGCAAAAAGGAAAAAGGACTCATGGACGTGGACAGCAGTGTGATGACTGCTGGGTGGAGGTGGGTACAAGGGGACTAAATGGTAATGGAAAAAATGTCATGAGGATTATATATTAAAAAAAGAAAATAAATGAGAAAAAAAGAGTGAAAAAAAAGAAAAGGTTACATTTTAGCCACAAAAAACAAGAGATAGACTGGATGTTTGCCATGCAGATAAAACTATTTTGACCAAATTTTTATATTTTTCATGAAATTTCCATGCTATTATGCCACATAATTTATTCAGCAACTGATAGATGGCCATATTTCTAGAAGATAGCAAATGACAATTTTCCTTCCTTGGCATTTCACCGTGTCATTCTGATTTAGATCATTTAAGCTTGCTTAATGTGTGGGTAGGAATCTATGAGATGGTACATCTTTTCTGTTAAGAATTCCAAGAATTAATTTTTTCATATATTTCCAATGGAAATAAAATAGCGTAGGTTTATCATAGAATAAAATGGCCATTAGTTAGGAAGTTATTCTTTAATGTAAATTTAACTGAATGAGTGTATTCTATGAGCAAATATTATCTATGATTCAAAAAGAACAAAACATAAATCTACAAAAGAATGAGCCCAAACTGTATATTCCAGCAATTTGTCTGCATCCAGAATCCTATCACAAACAAGTCTACCAGTCAAGGTGATTTAAAGACATAATTATGTAAGTAAGTGATATATATGGCACACTGGTATACAAATGAGTGTTTTGAGGAATTATGTTTATCTTTAAAATGTCAGAATGATGCATTAATACTCAAGGTATGGTCTTGTAATCCTGAAGATCATCAAGATCTTTTCAGGGGATCTGTGAAGTCAAAACTCTTTTTATAATATTCAGACATCATCTGCTTTTTTCAGCCATTTTCTCCTGATCTGATATTGCAAGAGATTGAATGTAGGAGCTGTTATGAAATACAGCTATATTCAATTAAACCAGACACTAAAGACATGCAGAGAAGCATAAAAATGCCACTCATTTCACTAAATTGTTTGGAAAATAGTTGTATATAAAAATGTAATTTGTGTTAGCATGTAAGGAACTTACTACTTTTATTATAAAATGAATTAAATATTTGAATTTCTTCAATTTTAATTTCTCATGTAGCATATTGATAGGTAAAGCCCACAAAAAGAGAAGTTTGAGAACAGCTGTCTTAGAGTGATTAACAGAAAAAAATTTACTGACCTGAACAAGAACAAAGTAACGTTTTTTCCATCTTTTCCAAACCTTCTGTCCAAGGGCATACAGATATCTGGTAAGAAGAACAAACAAGCAAAAGAATACATTACAGGAGTAGTGTCGTGGTTCTGTTCATCTGGAATCCGAGACAACATGCAGCTTCTGTCTCACAAAGTGACTGAGCTTATTCTAGGCTCTTGAAATGCAATTGATTTATGTGGCTTATCAATTGGTCAATTCATACCACTAACTGAACAACGTTGGAGTTACAAAGGATCATCAAGAAACCAGCAGGAACTTTATTCCTACACATACTTCGTAGGAGAGACAAAGGTGATGAACTGAGAAGACAGTACTAGATGTTTCAGCTCTCAGAGGGCGGCCTGGGCAAGAGCTGGATGCAGAGCAAAACCTCCAGGGTGCAGGAAGGGTCTCTGTCAAGCTGAGTGACCCAGGAATGTGGCTGCACCAACCTCAGTTAGTATTTCCTCAACTACCAAGTGAGAGGACTGGATATGCTGATCTCTATGGCCTGTGCCAGGCCACAGAAATCTGGGGAGTTGCCTGATTTGTGGAAGCATCTTGTTGCATATATTCCAAACTATGAAATTCTGACAATAACGAAGGAGACACGGTGTGATTTAACATATTTCAACCAACACTTTTAACTTTGCAATGCTACTAGTAGCTTGAATTAAAATGATTACAGTAGTCAATCATTTAAAAATAGAATTTCATTCTTACTGAATATACAGATGTAAGCTTAAGTATTGAGGAAAAAAGAGGAAATTAAATATTAATTAAGTGTGAGCATGCCATGAAGAGGTATTTTAAAATACCATAAAACTAGACACATGCCTCCTACAAAAGTGGAAAACATTGTTAGAAGTTTAAAATATAATAAATAGAGGCTTCATTTTTAAATTAAAGTAAGCTTTTCAATATTTTATCACAGACTCTTTTTATGTAGTGAAGGTTTAATATTGTAGATGCTATTCAGACTAACGCAATTTGTATACAATTTTGAGTAACAAAAAAATTACTAGAGCTAATTGCTTTTTTAAGGGCTTATAGTCTCTAGACTTTTACAGTTTTTAAAACTAAAATCTTGGCTTTAATTTTTAGTTTCTATCTTATTAAAAAATTATCTTGTATAAAACAAAGCACACATACCTTTTGCCCCCTTTTACAATTAAAAAAGTCATAGGGGATGTTGGCTAAGGTGTGTTGAAAGGAATGGTATGCGTATTCACTACCAGTGCAGTGTAACAGAAGGTCACCTTTCTGTAGGCTAACAGGGCAATATGTAGAAACAGCCCCAGGTTTTCATCCTGGAACTTATTAGGGAAATAATTGGCTATTCACATTGAGATGTACGCTGCATGGACACACAGAGCAGTATTATTTCTATTATTGCAAACGACAACTTAGGCATTTAACAGTAGGTGAATTATTTAATAAATGCTGTCACATGCACAGAAAAAAAAACACCATGTTGTCACTAAATTATATTTTTGATAAAATTAGCAATTTAAAGAATATCTCACTATCGGATTTTATGCAAAAAGTGCAGATTCAAAACTAAACACATATATAATGATTTGGAGTTTGTAAAACATATATACATATATGAAAGAAATATTCCAAAATATCAATGGTAGTTATCTTTGAGTGGTGGGGTTGTGGATGATTCAAGTTTCCTTCTTTATTCTCTGTGTTTTATAAATTTTCAGAATCACTCAAACAAACAAAAAACCTTGAAGTTACTAAAAGTCAAAATACAAACCAGACCCCTGCACTAGAAAGCACCGCCCACAGTGGCCAAATCAGTGCTCTGCTTTCTTGTGGACACGTCAGCTCGCTGGTGTGTCGGGAACCTGTACAGTGCTCAGCTCTCACAACAGCCTTGATACAGTACCATCTGCATGGGATGGAATGTGAATTCCTTTAGTTCCTGACAGACATCTACTGCCACTGTTGTCACCTGCTCACTCTCCCTTCCCGAGGTCCCCTTAAAGCTCTTTGCCCCACCTTTGCTCTACCCTCTAATTTGTCTTCTGTGAGTTTGGTGAAAGGTGTTTAGCTGCTCTCTTTCTGTCTTTCCTTCATAAATCTCCTCTCCTGAAATGCACACACCCAACCTCCCATTACAGGGTTAACAGCAATGACCTCAGGAGTGAGATGCTGTGGACACAACAGAAGCCTTCTATAAAAGTGCACTTGCAAGATGTGCACCAAATAGCTGCCTAGGAGCCAAGGAGTCCTTTGCAATAACCTTTGCCTGTGACCACGGCCTGTTTCTCAGCTCCTTCAAAGTGTCTCATTTAGCATGTTGCTGAGCAACTGGGTCATACATAAGTGAAAGTGAATATTGATACACAAACCATCAACACCACAAGCAAGTCAAGGTTAAGTCTTGTTGACAGTGAAGGTACTGCATAAAGAATAATACCATCAACTGCAACCTCATTCAAAATATGGCTCAACAAATCTGGAATGAAAATGTATGGTTTCTCTTAAGACAGAAAGCAGAGGGGTGGAGGTGCATACATGTGTATATTGAAGGTGTTCTAAGGTAGAATAAAAACTGATTTGAGACTGGAAGCAAGGTAAGCATTTGAATGTTGAGCTTCAAGGTATTTGGGGCTATTGTACTGTAAGAGAGAATTCAGTTGAACACAGACGAAAGTCACAATTTTGACTAAACATATCTAGAAAGTAACTGGTCAAAGTTTCAGTTTCTACCTAAGAAAAAAGTCACATTCAACAAAAGATAAACTGCATTAAGGAAATGCTATAAATGCTATTCAGGGAAGCATGATAGGTTCTGTCCTTTAGTTTTCATATGAGGCAGACAAAAAATTTATGTAAATCAAATGGTCATGAACAGAATACATCAGACATACATATTTTGGATACATCAAATATATATATTTTATTCAATATATAACTATATTGAATAAAAACACATCAAACTAAAACAAACTTGAGGTTTATTTTTTTACTATAAGGATGGGTTCTGGAATTACATATCAAGTATCACTGTTTAGATACTTTTTGGGCTGGGAATATGAGACAGAAAACTGTACTTGAACAAGAATTAAATTAAAAAATAGATACTTTTCTCACTGGTATCAAAGCATATCCTTGGCATAAAAACACATTTATAATTTAGGGAAGAATAAGGAAAAAAGATGTTTATCAATATTGTTTAAGAGCAAGCTCTCAAAACTGTCTAAGAATCAAACAGGAAGGAATGATAAGGCTGTCATTAAAAGTGATGCCAAGAAATGATATAAAAGATTATAAAGAGTGTATATAAAAAAGAATGATTATAATGTTGAGTTAAAAAGAGCATCAACATAAATATATAGTATACGCATGGAAAAAATCCAGAAAGATGTACCAAAATAAACTTGCATAATAATTAATAATAATACAAAGTAACCTGGCTGGTGAGATTCAAGGTGGATTTGATATTCATTATGCCTTTCTTCATTTCCACAGTTTCTACGGTGAGCACGGCTCTGCTTTTTAAACACTACGGTTGACTGGTATGGTTTATGTGGAGCAGAACTCACCCACTTTAGCTACACAGTTTGACCAGTGTCAGCCTAGTCATGTGACCACCACTGCAACAAACTTTCAGGACATTTCCATTCCCCAAAGGTTACTTCATGCTTTCATGAACAATCTCCTACTCATACTCTGACCTTTGACACCACAGATCTGACTTTTGACCTTTCAGTTTGTTTTCCAGAATCTCATATAAGTGGAATTACACAGTTTTTAGTCTTTTGTGTCTACCTTCTTTCACTTTGTACAAAGCTTTTGAGACTTGTGGTCTATATCAGAAGTCCCTACTTATGGCTGAATATTATATTTCACTGCAAGAATTCACTTCAGTGTGTTCCTCCATTCACTGTGGACATTTGGGCTGTTGCCACATTTTTGCCTATCATAAAGAAAGTTGCTGTAAACATTCATGTACAGGTCTTTGTGTGGGCACACGTTTTGTTTCTCCCAGTAAATATTTAGGCATAGGACTGTTGAGTTAAATTTAAAAAATGTTTAACATTGTGAGAAACTGCCAAACTGTTTTCAAAAGTGGCTATAAAATTTTGTATTACCAGTAGCAATGTATGAAAGTACATCATACTCAAACAAGCAAGCAAAATATAACAGAGACATTGAAATAAAGAACAAACTGACAGTAATCAGAGAGTAGGGAAGAAGGGGGACAACAGGGAAAAATAGGGAAAGGACCATCAAGAGACATGTATAAAGGACACATGGACAAAGCCAAAGGGGGTAGGTTGGAGGGTGGGAGGCGAGGATGTGTGAGGTGGGGGGGGGGGGGACTGGTAAGGTGAAAAGGGAGATAACTGTACTTGAACAACAATAAAAATATATAATCAGAAAAAATTACTCTATTAAGGATTTGGGGGATGTGGTCATTATGGCTCCATAAATAGTATTCTGGTATGACTAAGTTGAATACCAATAGACGAAAGATAGAAATTTTTGTCCCTTTATCTTGAATACAGTGGAGAACTCCTATAAGCTTTAATGGTTAAATAGATTTTGCAGTTTTCAAGGCTATTCTCAAGTTCTGGAATTTGGAGTAGTTGAAATCCTTTGTCAGTGAGTGGTCTCACCAGCTTTGGGAAGGTTGAATTGTGGAGAGTAAAGAAAAGGAAGCCAAAATCACTTAAAATTTATTTACAATCAAATAATACATTAAAATATACATTCAAATAATACATACAAAGCATCTGTAGAAAAATCCAAATGCATTCTCCCGTCACTCATGTTTATGATTAGCTTTGCTGTTGAACCGTAGTTCTTTTATTTTGTTTGCTTTTTAAAAATCCAATAAGATTTAATAGAGAAAAACCCAGTAAGATTTTTTATTCAGAAAAAATATACTAAAGTTACATTTAACATACTATATTCTACTAGGCAATAGATTCTGTTCATTACATAGTGATGTTTGAGTATTCTTAATTACTAAAAATTGAGTTGCTCTACATAGAGAGGCTGTATATCTATGTATAACAGATTTTTAGAGGATTTGTATACAGTATGTTTACTTGACTTCAAATAGTCATAAAATATAATTTGATCTTTCTTTAATGATTTAGAAAGGGCAGTATCACATCTCAGAGTCATGGTTACTACCATCAATTGTAAGTACAGAATTCCATGAAAAGAGAAGGCACAGCTGAAGCAGTGAACTCTTAACTATCTGACGTACAATAGCAGTAGCATTAACCTGTTTAGGTCCTTGAAAGCTATTTACTTTCTCATTTATTTCTGTTTCATAAAAATAGTTTAGAATTAAAATATTGGGGTGACAATGGTTAATAGAATAATACCGCTTTCAGGGGTACGATCTATAACACATCATCTGTATACTGAATCATGGGTTTGCCGCCCCAAGCCAAGTCTCCACCACCATTTATTCCCCCTTTAAAACAATTCACAATTTTAAAGTCTACTAGGAATACATTCTTGTCATCTGAATTCTGGGCAAACTGGGTTTTTACTGCTTTCTGAAATTTGATTTCACCCAACAAAGACACAGGAACGAGAAGTGTGTCTATCTGTCACCCTGGAGAGAGCGCAGCTCCAGAGTCCAGCAGATCTGGTGGAGTGCCCTACAGCTGTATTGTTCCTGAATTCATGTTTTTTACCTGCTGAGTCATGACTAGCTTCCTCTTGATTGTAAGATTAACTCAAATAAAAGAGAGGTTTTTCGTTAAGGGCATGCAAATCAGAACTGTCAAACACCAGTCAAACTAAACCACACATTTAACTTGGTTTTATGTGACAATTTATAATGTTATCCAATAAAATAAATATTTATCACACAGCATGAGAGCAACATTCTCTAATAGGCACTGTGAATCTTTTTCATCTTATTTTAAAGAGGAAAACAAGTTCTTGGTTTTGTTTTTTTTTTGGTGGGTCTTTCAACATTATTCATTTTCATTACACTACAGAATTGGGTTCTAGACACATTTTTTTATCCTTGTTAAATTATTTCAGTAAGTAAGAATAGGGTGAAAAATGAAGGAACGCATTCACATAGCCATTTTCACAGTCATACTACATTTTCCACTAGTCTATTAGAGTAGGGCCCTGGGGGGGGGGGCGGAAATCTCCTAATCAAAGTTCAATTAGATCCAAGAATTACTATTTGACTGGAATGAAAGAGATATTCNTTTTCATCTTATTTTAAAGAGGAAAACAAGTTCTTGGTTTTTTTTTTTTTTGGTGGGTCTTTCAACATTATTCATTTTCATTACACTACAGAATTGGGTTCTAGACACATTTTTTTCATCCTTGTTAAATTATTTCAGTAAGTAAGAATAGGGTGAAAAATGAAGGAACGCATTCACATAGCCATTTTCACAGTCATACTACATTTCCCACTAGTCTATTAGAGTAGGGCCCTGGGGGGGGGGGGGAATCGCCTAATCAAAGTTCAATTAGATCCAAGAATTACTATTTGACTGGAATGAAAGAGATATTCTATTGTACCTATCATAGTTCAAAAGCACATATTTCCATTGCTAATTTGTACTACATGCAACACTTTTCCATTGAAACATTTCCAATGTTCACAATACTCATGTAACTACAGTATTTTAGATTTTTTTAGATTATAAAAACAACTGCTCAGATCCTATTTAAAAGTGCTGGCTTTCATCAGCACATCCAACTTAAGTTAGGCATTAAGGAGTCGTTCCCTTTGAACAAAAAATTGCCTGTTTAACTTTAAAATCTTCTCCTCTCACATAGGATTAGGCAACAAAGAAATCAGCAGCCCTGGCACAAAGCTCAGATTTAACACAGAAAAGTAAAGCCTTAAAGCATTTGGCTTTATAAATCAGTATAAACACAGCAATATCTTTAAAGTACTAATCCCTCTTCTAGGATTGTTTCTAATGAAGAGTACTACTTTCTCCAAAAAAACATAGGAATAATTGCTAAGAAACAAGGCACAAAACCAACTAAATGTGTATCAATGTTTCATTACCCTGCGACTATTTCTTTAGCCTTCCTACCTATTGCTAGGTCATGCCCTATTCTCAAGTATCAAAGACATGAGAAACTGAATTTCAAGATTTTTTATTATATATTTAAAATATGTGACTAAATAGATTCCGTGCTATGTTTTTAGTGGAAAAAGTCAGGAGCAGAGGGGAAAAAAGAAAAAACAAAAGAATTTTGGTATGACCAAATTTTAAGTCAATACAGTTACTATTACCAAGAAAAACAGAAAAAAATGTTTTCATCTTCTATGTCAATAGTTCTCTATATGATCATTGGAGTAGCTCAACACACTAAAAACTATATAGTCTTTGTGGTATCAGCATGATCCTTAAAAGAGTTGTCTGTTAAAAGCCAACTGGAACATATACCATACTTCAAAAAGTTTTCATTTGTAGAAAAACAAAAGCTGAGTCTTTATGAAATCCATCAGAATGTGCCAACACAGGAATAAAAACTTTTTAGACACAGGTTGATCCTTACAATTATGTATTATTCTAAAAAGATGATCTCAACAATGGATTGATTAAAATAAAGGGTGCTAAAAATAAACTTCAGCCCTGGCTGGTGTAGCTCAGTGGATTGAGTGCTGGCCCATGAACCAAAGGGTCATTGGATCGATTCCCAGTCAGGGCACAGGCGTGAGTTGCAGACCAGGTCCTCGGTCAGGGTTATGCAAGAGGCAACCACACACTGATGTTTCTCTCCCTCTCTTTCTCCAACCCCTCCCCTCTGTCTAAAAGTAAATAAAATCTTTTTTTAAAAAAAACTTCAGCAAAACTAAGACAATCAGAGAAATTACTTTGCTTATTTTTTCTTAAATCTTCAATAGAAAGAGAAAGAGAAACATCAAGTTGTTGTTCACCCACTTATGCACTCATTGGTTGACTACTGTATGTGCTCTGACTTGGGACTGAACCCACAACCTTGGCATCCAAACGACATTCCAATCAAATGAGTTCACATCCAGGGCTATCGAATCATTTTGAATGCTCTTTATACACAGCACCTCTTTTTAAATGTTTTTTAAAAATAGATTCACATATAACATGCTGTGATAGGTCTTACCTTAAATAAAAAACTCAGAATTTTTAATAATAAATTAAGTAATTTTTCTATAAATACTATATAACATCTGCTAATGCTATTGCAAAAGTTAGTAAAATTTTAAGAACTCATTTTCTACTTAGTCTTAAAAATTGAAAATTAACTCATCTCTGTAACACAATATATCTGAACTAAAAATATATCTTGTTATTCTAGTACGGAAATAGCTAATATCCTCTATGCTATGTTTGAAGTATAAAATGGTAACATAAAATAAATGTCATTTATCCAAACACTTGAAAAGCATTTTTTAAAATCTTTCTAACTTGGAGATTGTTCAAAGAATACTTCAACACCAAAATTCTCCAACCGCATTACTAAATATTGTCATTTAGTTTCAATTAGAGTGGCAGTGTACACTTCTAATAGAAAGGAGAATATGACAATGTATTTGTGCCGAGTGCATGCTGTGAGAGTTCATGGTTTTACTTTATGATAAAAAATCATCACTAATGAATATTTGAAAAACATAATTGTATACAGAATATGGGAATTATTCAGTGTTTGAAAAAAAAGGACTATTACTTTTGGTGGATCACTTATGAGTCTAGCTTTTTATTCAAAGAAATGGAACAATCAATCTACATGTTGAATGATAAACTCTTTTCTTCTACAAGCCTTTATCTTTCAAGGAAAAATACAGAAAGAAAAAATCAATATAGAGAGTAGTTTAGCCATGGAAAGGGCTTTCTTAAAGAGAAACCTCAGTCAAGGTTGAAAGAGCAATTAATGCAGGCTCAAAAATCCGGGCCATTCTGATAGAGTTCGGTTAACATGTGGCAGAAGTAATCATCCACTTGTGAAAATGATTTTCGGTTCATTCTCAAACACCTTTCAGACACTCATGATCCCATTTAACTGACAACAATACAGGCTATCTGTGGGCACCAATGCATTTGATGTGAAAACCAATAGGGACCAAATGCCCTCAGGCACTTTCAGTCTTCTCTGCAGCTTGCATAAAAGGACTCTTCCTTTCACTATATTCTTTCTTTTATTTAACCCCATAAGATTAAGGCTTTTTTTTTCGTTTTGTTTTCAGCTAAGGGTAAGAAAAAGAAACTGATTCAAGACAACAGTATGACCTAGGCATTAGGAAACTTAGAAGTAAATACTTTCCAGTTGGCTTTTTATACTTCCTGGATTCTTACGGGAAAGAATATAGAGGTGGGGAAGCAAGGACGGGAACATCACCAGACAAAATTATGTAACATTTGAGAGAATATACAAATGAAGAAAATTCAGAAATTCCTATTGTAGAGCAAGAAATGAAAGTGTCTGTGCTATATAAACAGGAGATTTATAAAAGCAAACTAGTAAAATAAAGAGTTCTTCACTCATTTTCTGAGTCACACTTTGTAGAATAGATAATATAAAAACTGTCATCCCCCTCTTCGTAAATCCCATCTTCTGCTACTTTAATCTAAGTTAGGTATCAGCTCAGGTGAACATTATCAGATTAACTTAACAGTCTAAGGTATAAAAGCCATCTTTTAAAAACTGTCTTGCCACTGTACAATCTAGAATATGAATAGAGGCAAATCACAAGCTGAGAAGGCCATAAAACCCCATTCCCCCCAGAAAAGATATGGAGATCTATGTGATCCTTCTTAACGGCAGTGTCCTAAAACCAGGGGCAACGAGCTGTCACCTAGAAGCAAAATGGAACTGGGGAAACCATATAAGTAGTTCTATGAAAAATTGTTATACATAGTTAAACATAAGACAAACAACCCAACTAAATCAAACTCTACAGAGAACTCTCTTATTAAAATGACAGCTTCTTCTACATTTAGCTTTGATAACTGATCAGCCTTCTTCTATATCTTAATTAGCAAAAAAGTATCCAAATACATATTTTGTAATGGTTCATGAGTTCACCAATGTTCATATTTACAAAGTTATACAACTACATAGGATCTCTTTCTAATACAGTCTATCACAGAGGTCATATTTTGTAAAGCATGGTTTCATGTTTTTCCTCAATTTAAATGTTCTTCAAAATATGGTAATACTTCTTTTGAATCTGCAGAAGCTCTGCTGCCTTGTTAGAAGTTCAAAAACTTAGTGGACTTTGCAAACTGATTATAAAATATCTTAAAGGAAGATAAAACGGGAAAATTTTCCTAAGAATTTGTTAAGCAACCTCGTCCAGCCAGGAAAACCTGCAGAGTCCGGTGCATGTGCATCCGCCAGGAGGAGGGTAGAGGCCATGAAGACCTGCATCTCTGGGGCTCAGGCTATCACATTTTTCAAACGGAAGGACACTCCACCCAGCTTTGCAAACGAGCTCTAGGGCCCCTAAAGATTTTAAATGAAATAATTTATTGACACAATACTAGATATTTTTGTAAGATACCAATTTACATTTTCCTCTCCCTGAAAATGTAAATGGTTTGGTAAAAATGAAACAAAAGTTTCAGTAAGAGCTTTTATGTATGTATCCCACATAAAAGATGTATCCTACATCTTACTGACTATTGAAAATACCTTCACTTTTGAGGCACAATATTCCCAGCTGAAAGCAAAATGATCAGACATTGTTAAACATCACATAAAATTAACCTTGAGTTAATACAAATTAGAAGGCCTCAGTTTCTTCTATTAACGGAGATACTGTTCTACCATCTTTGTATTTAGGATAAATAAAATTTAACATAAAAAAGTAAAGTATGTACAAAAATGCCCATTTTATGCACCTCATACATGCTAAAAAGAAAATCACTGAGAAGATATTTGGGATTCAATGTTTTTCAGTGTGTGTGTGTCTTGGAATACCTGGATACAAAGACATATCGGGCAGTAAAATAATGGGTTTGGTGAGCAAATATGAGAAATATTGAGTTAAGCAAAGCTGAAGTCTAAACGTGAGGACTTGTAAGAGGCTGTAACAGACTTGGATGACGGGATGCTGAGGAGCAGGGAGGGTGGGGGAGAAGAGAGCGTGTAGCATCTCTACAATCACAGAATCTTTTTCACAGAAGATCTTGTAGGTACAATGTCATCCAACATACACTTCTGAAAATTAGCAGAATTAGATTACTACTAATGAGTCTTCAAGCAATAAAGTTATAAATCTGAGTTTTTACATTCTTTTAGAAATTTTAAATACCTTAATCATAATTAAAATGCCCTAATCATAATTAAAATACCGTCTTCACTTCTAACTTCATCTACTAGGAATCTATAAAGATTTATGCTTGAATCATAATCTTTATGGATAATATTTGATTCCAGAAAGGTCTCTTGTTCTCCTCTGATCTTGGTTAACAGGAACACTTTTGGAAGAAACTGAAATTTAGACAACAGACTGGGAATGCTCACCTTTAAAGTGACTATTTCGTGTGATTTATTCACAAAGGAATCGAAATTCCTCCCGATGCCAGTATTGTGAAACATACTGTTTCACAGATTCCCTTCCCCAACAGCCTTCTACCTGAACTCTGTCACTTAAACTTTTACCTTTATGCTTTGTATCAATCTTATCTGTCTCAAGAATTGTGGAGATCTGGTTGAAAATTCGAGGGACCTAGCAGGGAGACCCCCTTGCTGCCACTCCAGCTCTGACCTTGCACCTGGCCTCTGTGTCCTACTTAGTCCCTGCCCTGTTCCCTTGAACTTAAGTGGCTGTTTTGATAAGCTGCCCAACACCCCAGGCTGAAGACTCAGCTTCGCTCTTATTCTTGTTAATCTTTCTCTGATACCCTGTTCTTGAATTCTTGACATGTTAGTTGGTCATAGACACTTCTTTTGGATTGCTCACGTGTGTAAACATTGCCTGTGCTGAGATCCTTGGATACTTTCCTTCCCTTACTTTTACACCAAGTACACCTGTGCACAAATACTGAGAGTTCCCACGGCTCCTCTAATTGTTCAAGCGTTGTCTGTCATACTCTATCAGTTCCACACATCTTACAATTTCATCCTTTTCCAACAAGTTAAATTTAGTTCTTGAATCATACATTTCCAACTTCTTCCTATCCCTAATTTCAATTACCACATTCTCAGAGAAGCCCTCCCTGACACCCCCAATATGGTCAAATGTCATTACCTGTATGAGGAGATTTCTTCCAGAGCCCTGCCTGGCCTATGGCATGACATGTTGGACTAATGTCTAATTCTACAAGGCTGAAAGCTCTGTGAGGGCCAGGACCACACCAGGTGACTCACCACTCTATTCCGACACCATCCTTCTTAGAGCAGATTTCCCACAAACAGTTTTTGGAACAACTAAATGGCTATTTCTAGTTTTGTCACTAGGAACAGTTACAACAAAAACATAATGAAGAAGTAACCTCTAGCAAAAATGTATATATTGGACATCAAGGTAAAAGAGAAAGGCTTGTATAGACTTTGGATTTTCCACAGAGTTGGTATTTTTATATTTATTTCATCAAGAGTATTCAAATAGTTCTAGCAGCAGAATGCTACCCTAATATTGAACTTAGTATGGAAGAAGATTTAACAGCATAAAGGAACCATGAAGTGGCTGCTATGAAAGAAGGTGGATGTCTAGGGGTCCATTCTGCCTGCCCTCCAAGTATCTGGAAAAGGGGACTAGCAAACCTTAGATAAGACTCTTTGACCCGGTGCTGAAAGTAGCCCCAAGGTCACAGTATCACAAGGGCCTTTTAAGTAAAAATGATATAGGATATATTCTATGTCTAAAGATCTCAAAATGCCACTGATATTATAATTCCCACTAGTTTTCTTTTCTTAAGTTTCTGATATGTAAACATTGTTGGAATCTCGGAGGAGGCCCAATACTTTAGTAGCTCTCTTCTTTGTCTGAGTTCTGAACAAACAGGCTGAAGACAAAAGAGTTAACATTAGGCTAAAACATCACCTTATAAAGATAATACGAAAACTATTTATTTCTGTAAGCAGAAGGCTTCCTTACGAGGCTCAGCACTATTATCAGATGTGCCTTCCCCACTGCAGTCGCAGACTGCACCTGCCAGGTTAGGCCTGTCCAGTGGAGGCCCTGCTGCGGGCGGTGTGCGGGCAGGCACAGCGCGCAGGTACTCCCTGTGGAGAACTCACTTTCAAAGGACAAACAGGGAGGAGGGGGCTGATCTGTGCATGGCCAGTCCCTGCTCTCAAGCTAATCAATTAGATACGTCTTTTCAAAGGGGGGAGGAGTGGAGAGAAGCCAGGGCTGTTATGGTCATGGATGCCCCTTCACATGGAAGTGAGTATTAGGGGTGCAGAATGAGAGCTTTTCCAAAGTAAAGGTGAAAGAGTAAAGGTGATCTGGCGTGTGGGGGAGGTGGAAAAGGAAGGCGGGGAGAGAACAAAGAAACACAGGAAACAAGAACACAAATGAACAATTCTCTTGAGTCCCTTTAACTGCTTTGTGCCCATGTGACCTTTTCTTTTTTCACCTGTAAAACAAGAAGAGCAAGATTTGCCCTGATTATAATAGACACTGCCATTATAAAAATCTAGTGAAATGATGTGTGGAAGAGCCTTTGAAACTGTAAAGCACAATGTAAATCAAAGCAGCAGCATCATCATCGTATTAGCAGTATAATATTCCAAAAAATATTTCAATCTAACATTTTTAAGAACTCTTTGGAAATCTAGGGTAGAGTGGCAATAAAATTTTCAACATGGTCCAATTGGAAAAAAGAATGTTTCAAAATGTGGGGTAAAATTTGAAGAATATCTTTTTCTAAAATAAAATGTAGCTATGATATCATGTAAGTTATAACAACAAAGCAAATAGTTCTCCAACAGATAAAAGTAGTATTTCTACAGAGTATGCACATTATGTTTCCCAGCTACTGATTCCGTAGGATCTTAAGAAATTGCTATTTACCAATCAACCAAAAATCCCAGACAACTACAGGGAAGTGTCCTCTGAGGTTCAGTTTCTCATTCATGAGCGTGTCTTTATTTGAAGGAGAATGAATAACAAAATACAGGCAATAGCAGTGAGAGGATCATGTACAACCAAGTTGGAATTCACTGGGTTAGGCTTATAAAATATTTTTCTTTCTTCTTTAACTTAAACCTTAAAAATTCCATTTATTTATTTACTCGCCTATTAAACTATATAGACAATGCTTCTGCCTATAAACGCAGCATACAGGGGAAAATGAAACCATCGTAGTGGTTTTTACAGAAAACCTTTGTCATTTACAAAACATATTCAAAACTTCAAGTCTCAGATATTTTTGTTAAAATTGACCTCAATGGTATCTTTGACTATTCATATACTACAAAACAGTAAGGTTTTTCTGCATTAATTTGATAAAATGTCTTGACAAGTTTGATATGTCTAAAGTGAACTACTATTTCACCTTCTTTTAACCTCTTCTTTTTGCATTTTTTTCAAAAGAAAATGTCTTGAAAATTACTACTACTTAAATAGCCACCTTTATTACTGAGTTCTCTAGTTAGGAGGCAAAAATATTTTTTATTTTCAGGGAATGCTTGCGCCATCTACTGGAGAAATATATTCCCACTTTTGTCAAGAACTGTAACACCACTTTCTAAGATAATTGTGAGGTACTTCCCTCTAAAATGTAACTTTGAAACAAAATCAGGCCATTTTCTTTCTAGCAATTTAAGGCATGTGTCAGTGTAGGAAATCGGCATCTTTTCCCCAGTGTAACACCAATATATATTAGTTCAAAGTATTCAGCACTCCCATCTTAATGGAATAATTTGACAGTTATACATCCACAGGCAAAAGTAATGTGAAAGAAACACAGATGAAAGAAAGAAGGCAAGTAACATTTTTGTACCTTGTTTCGAAACAAGTGTAAGCAGAGGCGTTCGGCTATTTAACCATGCAGCTAGGGATAAATATTAGAATTCTGTTATGTGAATTTGCAGAATAACAAAATTACTTCATAGAAAAGAATTAAAGCTAGTCTGAAGGCATTTCTGAATTTTTCTATGTTTTTTTAATTTGAAAGAAGTCACTGTTTATTAATCGACCAGATTTCAGAAATAACAATAGTAGATGCCTCACTCCATTCTTCTAGTAAGCCTGTTGATCTGGTCTTCCCTGTCGCCAGCATTTCCACCTTCCACAATACAGGTGGTTATTTTCTTTGTTGCACCTCCTGGAAAAGGGCCACAGGCAGTTGTCTGCTTCTTTGAAGCATTTTCTAACAGTATAGATCTCATGAATCACATCCTCCAGGCAGGTGATGCCAAATTTACCAAGAGATTGAATAGTCAATGTGTTATCTGTTTGGGCGATTCACTTTTTGTTGATTTTGCCATAAACACTCTTGTAGATCAACACATTTACTGACTTCAGGTTTCAGCACCCTCATTCCCAAAGTATGTTTTCATGATCCTCGGAGTATTAACTGAAGCCTTGTTGGGCTTAACGGAGGTGCCACTGAAGATCTGGCAAAGGTGTAGAAGCTAGAGCACCTTTTGGATCTTTGGATTCATACCACTGATACCTCTGGTCCTGATGAAATGCCAATTTGGCTTCTGCAGGTACACACAGGTCCAACTTTTCTTGACATCCTAGCCATTCGGCTCTCAGTTCCATACATCTGCCTACATTCCTTGTGGCAGTGCTTAGCTTTTTCATGGATAAACTTCGTCTCTGCCTTTTGAAGCATCTGCTGGGCAAACTCCTTTCTCAGGTGCTTGACCTTCAGTTCTGCTAATTCTTCTGCTTTTTCTTAGGGGTTTCTGGCTTAGTAAGAAGTGTCTTCTCTTCTGCAATCCTCCATGGTTCCCCCCAGAAAAGCGGTCTGAATTTTTCTTAATAAACAACAACAATGATAAGATGATGTGTAAAAAAACATCAGTACACAGAAGAAAATAACCTTTACAGTTTTTCCCAATTTGTTTTATGAAAGCACCTAAATAACAGAAGACCTGAAGAGAAATTTGAAATGTGTTCATTTTCAATTAAAAAGGAGTGCTATTTTTTCCTAGGAAAAAAACTTGGGAATCTTGCTTGAAGGTCTGTATCATAATTACATCCTTAGATGAGGCATTTTCTTCCATTTTTAGCACATATATATCTACTTTTCAATGGGATGTGTGAATTATTAGAAAGTTACAAACCATACTGTAACTGAACTGACTAGAATACAAATAAATTTCAATTTATCGGAGGGCTGTTTCCCAGTTCGTCTGCTCTACAATTAGAGGAAACAGACAAGAAAAACTTAATCCATAGACTATAAGACATATCTTCGAGTCAGCTCTCCAGCTCTCCTAACTGAAATTTACTTGGCAGCTCCTTCGTGCAGTGTAGGACAGAAGACGGGCTAGCTGTTAATATAAGGCTGGAAAATGGTGACAAGTGAAGATACAGTATCATAGGAGCACTTGTGAGTCAGAGCTTCTCAGACAGATGACCATAAGTAAATACACAATCCTTAGTCATCAGAGAAAATTAAAATATGTTTGTGAACTCTACTCTAACAATCAATACAGAACTGTAGTAAATATTAAGGAAATTTTCCAACAAAGTTTAAAATTGAAAAAATCTTCCATGGAGGCTTAATTTGCTAGCGTTCAAGTTAAACTTTGAATTCAATCTAACAGTAAAAAAAAAAAAATCAAGAGTAAAATGACAGACTATATATAGTACTAGAATATATCCTAGCATAGCACACATTCTATATTGATATTCTTCAAATAACTATTCCCAATGCATTTCATCATCATTTTCCTTGTAACAGGTTACATTTTTAAATATTTACTGAATTTTAGGCATTGTATTTTGTACTTTACATATATTATGAACTTAAAAACAATTCTGTAAGGTAGGAGGAATAGGTATTGCTATAAAAGACAATAAACACAGCTTATAACTTGATACTTTTAAGACTACCAAAAAATTCACTGAACATTTATACTGACTTTGCTTCCAGATCCACTTCATGATTATAGTTAATTGTGAAGGAACGGCCCCCAGCTATTATACACATAACACACTCCTGACCTTCATGTAAGATCTTACCTCACGTACGGAGAAGATGGTCTTCATCTCAGAACAATTAGACCAAGACCACTCCTTGCATACTGAAAGAGATGCATCCTGGACTAGTTGCTGGTTTGATTGCGAAAGACAAAGCGGTTATTATACAGGAGGCCACTCCCTGGTGGTGGTTATTAGGGTTAGAGTTTTCATTGGGAGAAAAGAATATGAGCCAAATAGTAGACACCCTCATGAGGTGCTGCCTAAGGCAGGTCAGCCGTTCTGGTAGAGCCCGACGGACAGTGGATAAGGTCAGAACCCACTGGAGTGATGGCAAACTTCACTGGTACTTTCTTACATTATTCTTTGTGAGGACTTTATTTGTTTTCCCTCAGCATAAAGGCATTCAGAAGTTCTAACTTTAACTGATCGAAGACAAACAAGGAAGGAATGTCTATATGGAAGAAGAAGAAACTGAGGGGGAGGAAGGGTATATTCAGGCCCTGGAACAGTGGGAAGGAAGGCTGTGAGGGAATACCTCTAGGAAGGAAAACCCATGTCCCAGAGTATTGTCCTTCCTAACTAACACATTAGAGGTTTAGAGTTCTTTCGTGGGTAGCAGTATTCTCTTCCAGCAGTTCTCACTAACTCTGAGGAACAAAGGGACAAAATTAACTACTTATTAAAAAGGAAATTAGTATAGTCTCTATATGAATGTAGCACTTAAATAATTCTAAAACTCATTTCCGTTTTTCCTAACTGTAAACAAAGGTAATGATTAGTTTCTTAATTGCCTCAAAGGATTATCCTGAGGATCCAATAAATATAACAATAAATATAACAGCTCTTTTAATAAGCGTAAAGACACTATAAAGATGTAAAGAAATACTGTTAGCAGTACCATGTTGAAATTGAGGCCCTGTCTTGACATCATCACAAGGAATTACATTTGAGAAATTCCATTACTTGGTTTATCTATATAATAGAAAACAATGACTTATCTGAAATTTTCACTTCATTAAAAATTTGGGGGGGCAGGCAGGAGGCTGAAAGTCACTGATAAAAAAAAAGTTGAGCCCTGGCTGGTATACCTCAGTGGATTGAGCCTGGGTTGTGAACTAAACGGGGTCAGTAGGTTGATTCCCAGCCAGGGCACATGCCTGGATTGCAGCCAGGTCCCCAGTAGGGGGAATGTGAGAGGTAACCACACACTGACGTTTCTCTCTTTCTCCCTCCCTTCCCCCCTTTTTCTAAAAATAAACAAATAAAATCTTTAAAATAATTTGTTTAAGTTCATTTTAGTTTTTCAGACTCATTTATTGTTAATGCAGGAGAGGTACCTCTCCTAAGAAATATTTTTGCAATATTTCAAGCACTTTTGATCATTTTTAACCTAATAATTTTTCAATAGCTAAAAATTTATGTATGTAGAAAAAAGTATGTCAAATCCACTGACTCTAATTCAGTGGTCCTCAAATGTCAGCATGCACTGAAATCTTACAGAGAGCTTGTGAAAATACATATTGCTAAGCCCCACTCCCTGAGTTTCTGATTTAGATCAGGCCTGAGAATCTGCATTTCTAACAAGTACCCGGGTGATGCTGGTGCTTGAGAGACCACACGCTCACCGCTGGTGAGTCTCACCTATTCTCACAGAAACAGAGCACTCTCAGCTATCTATATTAAAAAAGTTGTTTTGCCTAAAAGTATGCAGTCAATTAGAGTTTTTCAAAGTAATGCAATTTTTCTAACTGAAGTAACTCCCAAACCCCACATTTTTCTCTTTTCTTCTCATACAGGGGTGAGAAATAGTAGATTTACAGTTGTTTGTATGGAAACAATACAAATAAATAGTATAATAATTAATAAATGAATAATAATACAAGAATAAACTGTTTTGCATGCCCACAACTGTACACCTAGTTTTGCCCACCCCTGTATATTTGATCATAGTGCCCCCAAGTGGATGGAAATATTACTGACAAGAAAGGAAACAGGAACAATTCTGGCTGGGATGGAGTTACTGTACATTTATCATTGTTATTTGCCTGAATGCCCAACATGGATGCACTTAGTTCAGGTTAACTGAATAAATTCTAGAAAGACCTACCACTCTTACTCTCAGTGCTTTATTTACAAAACACTAACGTTGGGTCAAGCAATCCAAAATCTCCTCTAGCTCTTAAATTGTATGCTGGTCTGAGGTAATCCTATGTTTAGAAAACAGCAGAATATAAAGAAACAACTATCAGGGAAACCAATACTGTTCTAGGCTCCCCATTCTCACCACCACAAAGCTCCTCAAAGCTGTGACAGCACTGCAACAGGAACTCACTTGGACATTGGTAAGAAAACGATTCGTGGCTGGCTAATGGGTATAATACGAGGTGGTAAAATGTGTTGCCTCCCCAGTGCTGGATTACGGGTGCTCATCCCTTTATGTCGTATCCTAGAGGATACAATAAATTTTTGTCCTAGGTGTAATCAATGATACCTTTACACTACACTCCTCAGAGACTTGCTTATTTTTGTGGTACTATAATTAATTTAAAAACTTATCAGCTGAATATAGTTTTTACTTTGCTGGAGATATATGTAATCAATACACTGAGAGGCTTTAGTTGATGCTACAAAAGAATACGGTTGATATGTAAAAATTATTTAACATAAAACACTGGTAAAGAGGCCTGGAGCTTAAAGGCTTGATACCAACAAAATCTTTTCCTTTATTATTTTTTTTATTGTTCAATTACATTTGCTCTCCCTCTCCCCCCTCCTTACTCTCCCCTGCCCTAACCACACCCACCTCCAACATTCAATCCTCTCCCCCACCCCTCATTGTCTTTGTCCATGCATCCTTTACACATGTTCCTTGACAGCCCTTCCCTTTCTTTCCTGTTCTCCTCCTCCTCCATCCCCTGGTTACTGTCAGTTTGTTCCTAATTTCAATGTCTCTGGTTCCATTTTGCTTGCTTGTTTGTTCTGTTGATTAGGTTCCACTTATAGGTGAGATCATATGGTATTTGTCTTTCACCGCCTGGTTTACTTCACTCAGCATAATGCTCTCTTTAATTTTTTACACGAACGTATGAATCTTTCAGCCTATCTCCCCATCTATTAGCATTTACATACATACATCTTCACTTTTGATTCTCTTAATGTCAGAAAAGGCTCTTCTATATTAAATGTATACCCAAGGTCTCAAATTTTTTAATCGCTCTAGTCAACAATCTCATTTGGTATAATAGAAGGAAAGAAATTCACAGGACAGGAACACACGATTTGGTGGCACCACCCAACAGCAGTGGCAAATGCTGTCGGGGGCTAATGAACACATTTCCCGCTTTGCCTTTTCCTTAGCTTCCTTAGGCACATTGAAAGTACTCAGAGAAGTCTCATGTTACTTCATGCCAATTAACAAATTGCTAACATGTCATGTTAATAAAAAAAGCAATTGACCTAAGTAGAAGGGCTAATTAAATGGAGTAAGATAATTAAGTGATTCTCAATATGTAATCAAAAATTATGGCTGGAAGTGTTTCACAATGTTGTCTTTTTGTTTTCAAGTACCTGCCTATCTGAAAAATTCTAATCAGTGTATCCATATGCATAAAAGACAGATCCAGTGCAGATGTTAATTTGTTGCATGATAAAAATCAGGTGTTCAATTACAAATAATGGGGTGTATGAGAGAACGTCCAAGATTTCCATTTAGCTGAACACATGCATTGCAACTGGCAAATGATTGCAAAGCACTCATATTAGAATTAGCTACTAACATGCACCCAAGGCACATCACATTCAACTCCTTTATTATCCTCATTATATAATTTTCACATCTCCAGGTCTCTCTGTTCCCTAATTTGCCACTGACTTAGGAGTTTGAATATTTGGTGATCTAAATTCAATGTATTGTACCTGAATTCTTTTAAAAGAATGATTTTGATTTTTACCTAAACTCTAGAGGACTTTACCATGAGAAATTTTGTTTCCTAGTCTTACATTTGAACAATAGAAATCACCTGCTTTTGTACACAGGTAAATTCCTTGAATTAGGAATATTTCACATTTTTAACATGTAAAGTCTATTTCAACAAAGCCCTCCCAACATAGTGTCTAAATGTTACTTTAGCAAAGTAACTACATAGAAGGGATCTAGAATACTCACTCAGATAAAAGACAGATTTGCTTTTTATATAAATTACTGCAAAGACACAGGCTTAAAATGTACTTATGAATTAAGATAGTTACCATGCCAAGTCTGATGCAATTCCGAGCGGACGGATAAACACCAGACTGATGCTGCATTATATGTTCCATATCAAGACCCAGATATTTAGAGGTTACAAATTAGTTATTCAATAACTAATAGGGCAACACCCTTCAAGCCTCAATGTCAGGTAACCACTAAGGAGACAATAGGATCCTTTTATCAGATGGCAGAATAATAGCAGTGTACATTTATGGGACTTCATTGATTTAAAAAAATGTTTAAAAATAAATAATTCTTTTCACTCTTATATCAATGAAATCCATTTCAAATATGTACCTATGGTCCATTACTCATTAAGAAAAAAATGCTATTTCTGAGTATGTGGTAACTAGCAAAACCTCAAAAATTATTTGAAGGTAGAAATAGAAAGGGATAATTTCTATAACCCAAGAGATGCAAAAATGGTGTCCTTATAGGTCAAGTTGGGCCTTCAGATGTGCTTTGAAAGCACAGAATTAAAATATATACAAATATTATGAATTTCTTTTCATGTTCTCTTGATTCTCATAAATCAAAAAATACTATTCCATTCTTACTGAATTTATACTTAATAACTTCACAGCATTTGGCTTGTCTTTGGCAGCATTTGAGTTTTGTGAGCTCATATTATGATCACTTGAGTACTGTGATTATTATCAGGCAGTGTTGCCTAGTGGTTTAGAAACAAGTTCTGGAATCAGACAAACTGAAGTTCAAATCATGGTCACTTACTAGTTGCATGACTAGTCAAATTCCTTAATCTCTTTATGCTTCAGCAATCTCTTGGTAAATTGATATAAAAGTTATATCAATTATGTCACAAATAATATGATATATGATATATCATAAGTTATACATCACAGAGTTGTGACCAGATTTCAGAAATAACTGAATAGTAACTAAGTACTTTAAAGCAATCACTCTGCTTTATTTGAATGTCACAGCTATAAGAAATCATACACCCCATCAGCTTGCTAATCAGCACTATAATAGATGAGCACTCCACAGGGGCAACAGTGTACCTGGTACTGGACACATATCCTACTTTAACACTGATGCTGTTCAGGAATCCTTCCAGCATGTTCACCTGACTTCTACAGAGAGGGCACAACTACTGAAGTTATCCTGTTTACACTGGCCACAGATTCCTTTAAGAACTAATGAATCTCACAGTATCAAATACAGAAAAGAGTGAGAACACTCACATGTATTTGAAACTTCTACAAAAATCCCATGTTTTGTTTTGTTTTAAGGCTAATGGTAAAACTGTAGGTTGATGGAATGCAGTATTGAGTCAAACATCAGCAAAAGTGACTCATGCATTTTGGGACCTCTTGGAACTTTTCAAAAACTTCCACTATAACTCTTACTTTTCCAATTATACTTGAGGATAAGGGAGGATAACGAGATACTTAAAAAGAAGCCCTAAACGAAAGCTCAATATTAGGGAGAGGAAGAACATCTGTAACAGGACAACATGTCCTCATAGAAATCAGCTTTGTAATTGGGTTTCTCCAAATCCAAATTTTATCATAATATAATCTCCATAGAATAGGGTAGAAGACACAAAATAATGTTAGAATATACTCTTTTTCATGTATGAATAATCGAGAGTTATAGATTACAGTTACAGAATAGTAAACAAAGAGTACTCAACAAATGGAGGTATTTATGGTTATTTATTTAGTAGTCAATTAGATAGCTATCCTTTGTAAAACAGTGTATTAGGAATTCAATGAGGAATTAAAGATGAAATAGACAAAGATCATGGCCACAGGATCCTTATCAGTAGGGCAGCTAAGGCATTTTCAGACATAATTAAAATACACTGTAGAAAGCTCTAAGGGATTCAAGAATGAAAACCGTAATTCTTCTATCAATTGAGCATGTTGAAAAAGTTACTTCCTACCTTAAATAGAAATTATATCTATGAAGATCAGTAAGATGAAAAAGTACCCAAATCCACTGCATTTTTAAGCAGGAAGCTTACTGGGGGCGAAGAATATTAAGTGAGACCATTTTCTGATGAAGGTCAGAAATGGTAGAGAAAAATTTCTACACAGATGGATCTTATGGCAAACAAGTTTTTTATATGAATGGGGTGGCAGGAAAGGAAAAGGGGATCTGGAGGGCACTTTTAGTAACAGTGTGCACAGCACTTTAAGATTCAGAAAACCTCAACTATTAGATCAGAAATGTGGAAGAAGCGCTGATGAAGATTAAGGGGAAAGAGGCCAACACAGGTCTCCCAAGTTATTACTTGGTCAAACTTGGTTGCCATGCTTAGACCAAATAATTCACTGATGGGAGTAATGAAAATTAAAATAAATGAGGCCATTATGAGAAGCTGAATATCTAAGCCTTTCATGAAGCATATATTCAACTATCTAAACACACAGACACACACACACACACACACACAATTATTTGACCTAGGGAGTTTACACAAGTATCTGTGAATGGTAAAGGTAATAAAAGCAAAAACTAAACACGGTGCTTCTGAGAGTATAGAAGCAACACATATAGAGGAAAAATTCTGAAAGATTATGAAGTGTAATAGTGGCAAAGAGGAATCACATTCATGCCACTGTAGGAGGAAATTAAAGGTAAAACTGGATGAAAAAATTAACCAAGGGATCAATATAAATAGAAAAAAGGCTACTTTGGTATGAAAAAGAATCTCCTAAAGAAATGGGGAGGTGGAGGGGAACCTTAACTTGAGTAATAGAGTAAAATAAATAAAAAAACAAATCAAAACCCAAACCAAAAACTACATATTATAAAGTGAAAGTTATTGGAATATAAGAAATAGAGAAAAAATCTGTTGAATTATTCAACTGAAGAAGTTAGAAAAGGCACAGCAAATCTAGAGAAATAAGAATGAAATACAGATTTGTCCAGAAATCAATGTAAGAGAAATAAAAATAAAGAAAATGAACACAACCATGTTTTGATGTTTTAAGAAGATTAGTAAGATAGCCCAACTGGTGTGGACCAGTAGACTGAGTGTTGGTGTGCAAACCAAAATGTCTCCAGTTCGATTTCCAGTCAGGGCATGTGCCTGGGTTGCGGGCCAGGTCCTCAGCTGGGGGTGTGCAAGAGGCAACCAATTGTTTCTCTTGTACATCGATGTTCCTTTCCCTTTCTTTCTCTCTCACTTCCCCTCTCTCTAAAAACAAATCTTCAAAAAAGAAAAAAGATTAGTAAGATAAACTTCTTCAGGAATAAGAATTAAAACAGAAATATATAAACATATGTGAAACAAAAAAAAGAAAGAAAAATATAAAAAGGAGAGCTACAGACACAATAAGTGATTTCTAAATATTAAAATATTAATAAGTATAACTAAGATCTGAAAAGTATCAGACATAAAAGGAATATTGATGAAGGATGAACTAGAAAAATTAAACAGACCAAGAAAGGCTAGAAAATTTGAAATGGCTATCAAAGGCCTTCTCTTACTGCCAACTTAATCTTCCATTCCAGATAATATTACAAATAAGATGTAAAAAACTAAAATCTTCAAAAAAACCCCCCACAACAGTTTAAAGTTCACAGGAAAATTAAGAGAAAGATATCGCAGTCTCCCTTATCTGTGGGGGCATCCATTCCAAGACTCTCGGACAATGCATGAAACAGTAGAGAGTAACAAACCCTATACATACTGCACTATGATTTTTTTTTTCTTTTTAAAATATATTTTATTGATTATGCCATTACAGTTGTCCTATTCCCCCCCTTCATTCCCCTCTACCCTGCAAACCCCTCCCCGACCATTTCGTTTATGTCCATGTGTCACAAGTTCTTTAGATTCTGTATTTCCCCACTATTCCTGCCCTCCCCCCTATTTTCTACCTACTGTCTGCGCTATTTTCTGTACCTTCTCCACCCTTCTCCCCCTCCCACTCCCCTGTTGCTAACTCTCCATGTGTTCTTCATTTCTATGGTTCCACTCCTGATCTAGCTGTCCTCTTGGTTTGCTTTTGTTTTAGGCGTGGTTGTTAATAACCGTGAGTTTGCTGTCCTTTCACTGTTCATATTTTTCATCTTCTTTTTCTTATATAAGTCCCTTTAGCATTTCATATAATAAGGGCTTGGTGATGATGAACTCCTTGAACTTGACCTTATCTGAGAAGCACTTTATCTGTCCTTCCATTCTAAATGAAAGCTTTGCTGGATAGAGTAACCTTGGACACAGGTCCTTGCCTTTCATAACTTCGAATACTTCTTTCCAGCCCCTTCTTGCCTGTAAGGTCTCTTTTGAGAAATCCGCTGACAGTCTGATGGGTACTCCTTTGTAGGTGACTGTCCCCTTATCCCTTGATGCTTCTAGGATTCTCTCCTTCATTTTGGTCTTGGCTAATGTAATTATGATGTGCCTTGGTGTGTTCCTTCTTGGGTCCAACTTCTTTGGCACTCTCTGAGCTTCCTGGATTTCCTGGAAGTCTATTTCCTTTGCCAGACTGGGGAAGTTCTCCTTTATGATTTGTTCAAATATGTTTTCCACTCGTGGCTGTTTCTTTCCCCCTTCTGGTATCCCTATAATCTGGATGTTGGAACGTTTAAAGATGTCCTGGAGGTTCCTAAGCCTCTCCTCATTTTTTTGAATTCTCATTTCTTCATTCCTTTCTGGTTGGATGTTTCGTTCTTCCTTCTGGTCCATTCCATTGATTTGAGTCCCAGTTTCCTTTCCATCGCTATTGGTTTCCTGGACATCTCCCTTCATTTCAATTAGTTTAGCCTTCATATGTTCTCTAATTTGTGACTATACCCAACCAGTTCTGTTAGCATCCTGATAAACAGTGTCTTGAATTGTGCTTCTGAGAGGCTGGCAATTTCTCGGTTGCTGAGAGTTATTGGCTTTGGGACTTTGAGTTCTTCTTGCGCCATCTTTTGGGCTGTTCGTGCCTGTTCCGTAGCAGGATCGGAGCCCCTAAGGTGTTCACTAGAGCAGGGCAACTAAGTCGCTGGGTTGTGACGTTGTATGTGGGGGTGGGGTCAAAGAGGAACAATGGCGTCCCGTCTGCTACCTGCCGCTGCGGCCCCCACTGGTGCTGCAGCTGCCACCATCACTGGGCCCACGCGTTTTGTTCCACTGCAAGAGAGTGTGCCACTGCTGTCAGCCCTCACCCCCTGGGGCCTGCTTGGTCCGTCTCACTGTGCGCAAATGTGCGACCGCAGTCAGTCTGCCCCACACCCCGACTAGGTCCAGGCCACTTGCGCGCCTAGGTTGGGGGATCTGCCCTGCCTGACCCTGCTCGCTGCTGGCTCCACCCCTCTTACCGTCCCTGTTGAAGGGTTAGATGTTGTCGGACTTCCATATAATTCAATTTTCTGTCCTTTGGTTGTATCTTTGTTCTCCAAACTTTTGTTGTATTCAAACTTGGTTGTGGGAGAAGGCACAGTGTTTCCACCTATGCCTCCATCTTGGCGGAAGTCCTCTGTACTATGATTTTTTTCTTATAAATACATACCTATGATAAAGTTTAACTTATAAATTATGCACAGTATAGATTAACAATAAAGTAGGAAAACTGTAACAATATACTGTAATAAATGTTATATGAATGTGTTTTCTCTGCCAACTGATCTAATAACCTAGATGGTTATTAATTAGGGACTAACAGGTGGGTAGCTTATACAGCATGCATATTCTGGACAAAGGAATGATTTACATCCAGGGGTAAGAGGCCAAAAATTTTGTAATGCTACTCAGAAGGGATTGCAACTTAAAACTTGCGATAGCCATGGGGATGTAAAGTACCATATAGGAAATGGAGTAGCCAACGAACTTATATGCAAGACCATAGACATGAACAATGGTAGGTGGATTTCCTGAGGGGTCCTGGGTTGGGAGGGGGGCAAAGGAAAAAATCAGGACAACTGTAATAGCATAATCAATAAAATGTAATTAAAAATAAAACTTAGGATTGTTTACTTCTGGCACTTTCCATTTAGTATTTTTGGAGGCTGTCTTTACAATCCCTGCCCCCATAGAGTCAAACGCTCCCCAGTGACATTCTGCATCAGAGTGGTACATTTGTTACAACCGATAAACCTACGTGGATATATCATGATCACCCGAAGTTCAGAGCTTACATTATGGTTCACCCTTGGTATTACACATTAAACGTGCACATTTCCATCATTACAGTATCATACAGGGATTTTTCACTGCCTTAAGAATCCTCTATGCTCTGCCTATTCACCCCTCCCCTCTGAATGTCATGTAATTGGAAACGTACAGCCCATAGCCTTTCAAACAAGATTGCTTTCTTTCACTTGGTAATATACCTTTAACATGCCTTCATGTCTTTTCAAGGCTTAATAGCCTATTTCTTTTTTGCACAGAATATTCCATTTTTTAAATTGTTTTTATTGTTGTTCAAGTACTGTTATATCCATTTTCTTGCCACTAGATACCCACACCCAACCCACCCCCAGAATATTCCATTTTAAAAAATGTATCAGTTTACTTATTCATTCACCTACTGAAGGCCATCTTGGTAGCTTTCAAGTTTTGGCAGTTGTGAATAAAGCTGCTATAACCAACCATGTGCAAGTTTTCTATAGAAATAAGCTTTCAACTAGTTTGGGTAAATATTCAATACCAAGTAGCATGATTGTTGGATCATACAGTAAAAATGTTTAGCTTTGTAAGAAACTGCCAGACTGTCTTCCAAAGTGGATGTATCATTTTGCATTCCCAACAGTGATGAAAGAGTTCTTATTACTCTATATCCTTGCCAACATTTGTTTCTGTAGGCGTTCCAGATTTTGGGCATTCTGATAGGTAGTTGGAATAGTTTTAAACAAACTTCCAATGACAGAAAATTCCTCTTTTACAAGTTGTCTAAGTAAAAGAAAAGGAGGAGAGGGAGGGGAAGGAAGGGATAGAGGGGGAAGGAGAGGAAGGGGTAGAAGAAGAGTGGGAGGAGAAAAAGTGGAAGGAGGGGAGGAGGGAGAGGGAAGGAGAAAGAGAAGAAAAAAAGAGAGAGAGAAAAGAAAAAAAGAAAAAAAAGCCGCTTAACTGATTTAATGAAATTAATACAACTTTGATACCCAAATTTCAAACTGGATGAGAACATTAAAAGGAAAAATTGCTGGCCAATTTTATCTATAAACAGTAATGAGAAATTTAGCAATGGAGATGACCATATAAATTACAGAAAGAGGGGATCAGCCAGTTTAAAATCATGAAAAATTATTCAAATTCAGAAGACAGATAAACTGAAGAGAATATTTAAATTATTTAATTTTAAATAACTTTAATAATAAAACATGAATGTAAAGATGATTTAACATCAGAAAACCCACCAAGTATAAATCAATATGTTGATGGTTTAATGGAAAAAAATAATACTGGTACCTCAGAATATAAGGAGAACACTTAATACAATTCAACAATTTTTGCTTTAATAAATAATTTGATAAAGCTGTATACTAAGAACATAAAGTAAATTATTATGAATAAAATAAGTTTTAGATATTGTGATGGTTAATTTTATGTGTCGAATTGACTGGGCTACAGGGTGTCTAAATAGTTGTCAAACATTTTGGGTGTTTCTGTGAGGATGTTTTTGTATGAAATTAACATTTAAATTGGTAGACTGAGTAAAGTAGCTTGTCCTCCCTAATGTGGAAGGATCATGCCCAGTTAGTTCAAGGCCTAAAAAGAACAAAAAGCTGATCTTCCCACAGGTAAAAGAGAATTTTTCTGTCTGACCTCCTTCTAACTGAAACATCGGCTCTTTCAGGTTGACAGTAGTTTCTGGCCTGCATGTTCAAATTGGGACATTGGCTCTACAGATTTGGGATTTGTCGCACTCAGGAGTCATGAACCAATTCTTTATGATAAATCTCTTAATACATAAACACACATACAAGTGCATGTGTATCCTATTGGTTCTGTTTCTCTGGAGAATGCTGATAAATACAGATTGAGTTCTAAGACTGGGAAAAGGCAACTCTGTCTGCTGTCACTTCCAAATAACTCAGCACTAGAGGCACTGTATAAGTCAAGGAAAATAAAAAGAGTGAAGACAGTAAATTAAGAAAACTGTTATTTGCTGATGAAACTGTTACTTGTAGGAGACATAATCTCCTACAGAGAAAAAATATAACAAAATAAACTGTTAGAATAAGACAACTGATCAAGTCAGCTTACCAATCAGTACTGTGCTTCTACTGCAAAAACAGAGGGTGAAGAGTGACCTGTTCTCCCCACAACAGCGTGGGAAAACTAGCCTGCTGAGGAAACAAAGTTGGAGGTTTTCCTTATATTATATCCAAAAGGGAGCTCTAAATAAGTTAAAGCCCTAAGAGATAAATCTATAAATCTACAATAAAAGAGCAAAATGAAGGAGATTATTTCTGTGCTTTAGGGGTAGAGGCCACTTTTTAAAAAACTCCCAAATCACAAATGCACAGAAATGAAATTGAAAAATTGGACAATTACTTCTGTTCAACAAGATTATCAGGCAGACAGTAAGTCATGAGGACATCTGCAATAGCTAAACCAAACAAAAAATAATTATCTACATGGTCTTTGTCCAAATGAGTAGACAAATGTGGCTATTTAAACTTAAATTAATAAAATTAAATATAATGAAAATTTTGGGCCCTAGTCACAGCCTTATTTCAAGTGCTCAAAAGTCACCTGTGGTCATCACATTGTGATAAATGCTGAAACAAAACAAGGAAAAATATATCAATACCCAGGAACCTGAGAGAAATTTAGCAGTTTAACTTGCTGAACTGTCAAGATGCACATTTCCATCATTGCTGTGATATTGGACAGTGCTGATCAGGAGAAGGAACATTTCTAAAATAATGAAAAGAAGTTGAAAACAAAAAGGCAAAATTGGCAGAGGAGATAAATATATGAATAACAAAAGAAAATGACGAACTGGACAAAATGCATAGGAATAGATACTCAAACTTATTTAAAAAAAAAACCCCTATTGCTTCCCATTCATCAAAAAAGCAAAAATTAGAAGGGTCAGTACAGCATTTTTGGGTAAGGATATAAGGAAGTAGGATTATAAATAAGAACAGATAATCTTGAAAGCAACCTTAGAACATATAATGAAATTAATATGAATATGTCTAATTCTTGGTTACATATAGTTGAGAAATTCTTAGTTAGGCCTACAAAGGGAAGTGAATGAGGACAATCAGTGGGGCCTTATTTATGGTGATGGACTGGAGACAATTCAGATGTTTGTCATTGGAGGAAAACATAGGTCAAATGTGATAGATGATATAGAATGTTATGTAATATCAAGAAGCAATGACCTAGAAGAATATATAACAATTCACATAGAACACAAACATTTAATGCTTGATGAAAAAATAAGAAATTGAGTATCTTTAGCATAAATATATAAATTTAAAATACATATGTACACAAGACACTACATATTTTATAAGAATATATAACATTCAAGGATACATTGGCTACCTATGCAGGGAGGAGCAAAATAAGGGACAGAATCAGGGAGGAAAGCATTAAAAAGTAAAAACAGGAAAGACTGCTGATGATATGCCATGAAAATGGGTATTCAATTTTCTATGCCCAAATCCTAGAGAAACAAACTGTTTAAACTCCTTCCAAGTAAATGTCCTTTTAGATTAACTTATTTTAACCATGAATTATTAAAAATTGATCTACCATTTTAAAAGTCCACCAAATCACAGCTATGTTTACAAGTTGTCAAGCAGTGTTGACAAAACTTGTAATTCACATATTATAATGTAACTACATGTTGATACCATCATTTGTTGAAAAAGTAGCCCTGGTTGGTGTGGCTCAGCAAATTCAGTGCTGGCCTATGAACTGAAATGTCATCAGCTGATTCTCAGCCAGGGCACATGGCTGGGTTGTAGGCCAGGTTCCCAGCAGGGGGCGTGAGAGAGGGTATTGATGTATCTCTTGAACATCAATGTTTTTCTTCCTCTCTCTCTAAAAATAAGTAAATAAATATCTTAAAAATAAAAAAGAAGTAGGTTTTCCCAAAACTGTGATAAACACTAAAATAAAATATTAATGCCCAGATACCTGAAAGCCACTTAGGAATTCAACTTAGTGTTATAGCAACTTAAAAATCACACTAAGTTTTAAAATGCTGTGAACTTCACTTTTTCAAGTTCAACAATCCAATAAAAAATCAAATTATACCAAATTAAAAAAAAACATTTAAAATTTTATGATTGTTAACCTTTATTAACAATAGATCATTTTAACAAAGTATGCTCTTGAATTTGGAACTAAATTTATATCTCAGCTCTTACAAATATTCCAACTAATTATTTCAGAATGAATGTAAATGACACTTTAATTAGTAATGTGTCTCCTGGCAATTAAGATTCTCTTACTTCTCTCAGCAATTAAAATGGCAAGGCATATTATTAAGGTCCCATGATTCTCCATATCTCTTCCTGACAATTAGCATGAAAAACATTAAAGGCACGATTGTAGCTATAATCTATTCACTAAATGTTTGGTAGCAGGACACATGCTTTCTCCTGCTTACCTAGTAATTTTCATATCATGTATATTATCTATCAATCATTACTGCAACTTGCACTCTGTATCACAAAGTTAAATTTTTTCATTTTTATAACTTATTATAATCAATTGATTTTATAGAAATCCGAGTTGTGGGGATAACTTTAATTACAAAATAATTTTAACTCATTTATTCACGATACGATTTTAATGGTCAGAACATTAAAAAAGAGTGGTTGATTCTAGAAGAAAATATTAGTGCTGGAAATATGAGATCTAAAATTACTATAAATTGAATATATTAATATGACAAAGATATATGCACAACATTGTTTATACTGCATATGGGGTCAAGAATAAAGGAAGCACTTTTATTTTTTATTTTTAAATTATCTATTTTTAAAATGGTATTATGAAGTGACTTTTATGTTCTTTTGATGATTTTTCTTATAACTCCAGCTTTTTATAACATATATCATCACTCTAATAAGAAAACATCTCGGTGTTACACAGAAATATATAAGTATTCCATGTAACAGGGACAGAACACAGAGCCACAGACAGCGACATTGGCTATATACTCTAACAAAACAGTATTGCTATGATGTAACACTGTCCTTCAGTAGTTTTAATCATGCCTCAAATTATTTTATCAATTATTCATATCTTTCGCAATAAACACATCTGACACTTTAATTCTGTTAAACAGTACTTACTAACTCTAATACTTAAACCTTTGACAGGACAACACGTAGTTGTCTACAATGAAGTAAGTGCAAATTTTGGAAAGATTAAAAAGACCCCATAAAATGTCCACAAATATTCCTTGCCTGAGGTCAAGAAAAAGACTAACCATATCAGAATTTGGTTTCCTTAGAATAAAAAAGGTACATCATATTTTGACATGTATAATGTGCTTCTGTGAAAAATGTGCACCCATGTTTTCCTGCACATTTTACGAGATTACTATGCCCATTATTTATATCCATGGTACGCAATCACTATACCCATGTATAATGTGCATTCTTATTTTTCTCTAAAAATTTTGGGCAAGATAGTGCACATTATACATGGCAAAATACTGTATTTGTGTCCAAAGTAAAAATAGGTATCGTAGGCAATGATAACCATATCCATATTATCTATACTATTTGCAAATGTAACATCATTTTTCTGTTTTGTTGCAGCTTCCTTATTTATTTTACACTGTTTTACTCATTTCAGGTCCCTATCTCTTTTACAATTTGAGGTATACATGACATAAAACATTATATAATATTAGTTTCAGGTATACCACAATGATTTGATATTTGTATATATTGTAAAATGATAACCACAGTAAGTCTAGTTAACATCCATCAACATAGTTACAGATTTTTTTCCCCTGTTATGAGAACTTTAAAGATCTATTTTTTTAGCAATTTTCAAGTATGCAGTACAGTGTTATTAACAATAGTCACCACACTGTACATTGCATCCCTGTGGCTGGAAGTTTGTGCCTTGTGACTTCCTTCACCAATAATTTCTTCTGCCTGCTCACTTAGTCCACCTCAGTCTAGAAAGCTATGCAATCACCAGGTTTCATCAACTCTCCTTCTGTCATTTTGTACATTTCATAAAGGGATTCAGCCCTTTTATGCTTCTTAAATATGTGTCATATTTATTAAGTTTAATAAATACTCATAAGCATATACAGTTATCACAATCCTACCTATAAGGACAATATTTTTCAGGTAATTAATATCATTCCCAAATAATTATTACATGTATCCTTGTTCATTCAATGACCATAGTGACCAATAAAAATTATACTCAGCTGACTTGGGCTACACTTTTCTGTATGCATGCATATAACACCTTCAAAGAAGAGTAAAAAGGTTTTAAAAATTATCTATTTTTTAAATTGTTTTTGAATTCTGGTATAAGGGTTTTTGAAAATAGCTTTAAATCACCAGTTACATCAGGTTCTGTAAAAGACTTATTTATTATGTCTTTTCAACCAGGATGTGAAAGTCATGGAAGAAATAGTCAAGTACTCAATGATCCATTGCACTGTGTGTATATACGGTTATATCATATTCTGCCAGCTTAAGTTGTTTTCTTTTATAGTTTTCTACACGTCTGGTCTATGCTGTTAGGTTAACAGCTGTTCTATATCAGTGGTGGCAGTAATTAGTATTATTATATCTAAAATATTTCCAGTGCTGCTTAATGTCTCCTTTTAAGAATCACCATTTTTATAGCAAAATTCACACTGTTCATTCATTCTTTCATTCAGAGTCTGGCATATGGTAATCAATAAATAAGTTTGAATGACTAATTTGATGAAATCAAGCACATAGTCAGTGCCTGGTTGAACAATGCTGAATAGTAACCTCTAGTCTACAAGAAGTTAATCTTAACTGGAGAGACAAACAAGTGTGTGGATGGTTATAACTCTACAATGGAGCGCATTCGGGTAATTTGGGAGCAGAGAATAGAGATGCCTGAATTAGTCTGAAATAGAAAGAGAAGAAGTATCCAGAAATTTTCATAATGACTTGATTTTAAAGTACATCAACAAATTCTTAATTAATATTTAATTTTGTGTGCTCTATTCTGAAGTCTATGGGCAAAGCAATAAAGTTAAGAGTCCGGATCCTTACCTGTAGGAGACAGCAATACAGCTATAGATGTAAGACACACACATTCCAAAAGCTAAGTATCCAAAGAAAGCAGCTTGTGGTAAAAGACTAAAGGAGAGCAAGGATCTCGGTACAACTCTTGGCAAAACTTGAAAAAGTTTGGTATTATCTTGTAGGGATAGATTTTACATTCTCATCAATTCAATTAGTCTTAGTTATACGCTCAAGAAAAGTGCCCATATGTGACATACACAAGCTATTCAAAGTAGCATTGTCTGAAATAACAAAAATGCAGGAATCACCCAATGCCCACTTTAATAAAATCAGTAAGTGATGGTATATTTATACAAAGTCATATTATGAAGACTACATATACATAAAGGAGTAGATCAATGTGGAATATAGCTTGGGCCAAGGATTATACTAATCCAATTCTGTGGATCTCTTGCACCATAAGAGAAAAGCAGGGAGAAGGTGGACAGGATTTTGTAGCAAAAGTGTAGCGCACAGTATCACTCAGCCTTTGTTCTGTAACTTGCCACTCTAAAACTTAGTGTCGTAAAACAACAATCAATTATTATACCTCATTAATCTATAGTTGACTAAGCAGTTCTAGTGATCAGGGCTCAGGGCTCTGCATGACCCACTCATAGGTCTGTGGTCAGTTATAAGCTGGTGAGGTGGCTCTGTTCATTTTGTCTGGGCTCACTCATGTCTGATCCTGTCTAAGACAATGGGGCTGACTCAGTTCTGCTCCTTTAGCCTTTACATACCCTCACAGTGAAGGCAGAGAACACAAGTGCTTTTTTAAGCCTGCTTTTGCCTAATTTGCTACCATCCTGGGGTCAAAGCAAGCTTCATGGCCAGGTCAAAGTTTGGAAGAAAAACACAGGTATAGAGCAAAGGGTATGGATTTAGGGATCCCACTTACTGGGTCCATTTATAAGTCAACCTACCATAGCATATACAAACACATCAGTTTTCTAAATAAACTATTCCTCCTTCACTGTAGCAAAAGGCAGGTCTTAATCAAAAAGGTTTATATAAGCAAGGTGCTAAGAAGACAGTATAAAAAGAGAAAGCCCACATTTCTGGTGCCTGGGGACTACAATGAAAAAAAAAATGGGACAAGGAAGGCAGCTGTGAGAGTGCCCCAGACTGAGGGGCTCCTGCCTCACTTCCCACTTCAGGTTCCATTGGGGAGACTCTGCTGTAACAAAGTGGGAACTGTCCCCACGAGGTGGAGGGAAGGGGAGCCTCTTTTGATTCCTGTGGAGTAAAAAGGACTTGACAGTTCCCTCAAAACCAGGCAGTGGGCGAAAAAGGGTCTAGGCAGTTAGTGACAATCAGCTCAAGATGAAGATTAGATTAGAGAGAAAATAAACTACCTTTCTTGGCATAGCTATACTAGTGTGAGAAAATGTGCAACCTAATACTCAACCATTAGGGTTTGGTTAAGAAAGAATAGAAGAAATAGGGTTGGGTTAGTAAAAGCATTTTCAGGGTGTAAGAATGGACTGATTTGGTGGAAGTTGGGAAGGGAGGGTTTGTTGGGTATACAGAGGAAAAAGGTTGGAAAAACTGGGTGGGGCCAGATTTTTGAACAATTCAAATGCTAGGCTAAGAGAATGTGAATCTAATCCCATAAACGACAGGAAAGCACTAGAAGTTTTTTAGTAGAGATATAATAACAATAGTATTCCTAAATTCCTTAATGATTTGGAAAAGTAAATATAGCAAGATAAATACAAAGGTTACCAAAACAGATTTTGGTTTGGTTTGGTTTCTTTGTTAGAACAGAGACTGAACTGCAGAAGGAATGGAAGGGGTTTATCTGTAGGAAACACCAGACAGAGACACGGACTAACTACTAAGGGTGAAGAGGAACTGGGTCATGACAAACTAAACATCAATAAAAACTGGCAGAGAGGATAAGGCCAACAAATTTCACAGAGGCGGAAATGGCTAATATCCAAATTTTCTGTAACTGACCTTTGGTCTATTGTTATATTATTCTAACCTACTATCAACAGAAAAAATTTTAAATTTCATAAATACTGATATATGAAATAAGCAAAGGCACTAAAATATATATTTGTACTTTTATAAAGGCAACAAATGAATTCTTTTTTTAAATTGTAAAAAGACGATGTGCTTTTCCTCTCTGAACTGAATTATTAATATACTATTCTTAAGGATATAAATGATTCCAGGATGAATGATTAGAAATTTTAGTATTTTTAAAAATCCTTTGCTCTCTCTGCTCATGTCATTAACTGATGTTAAAATTGTGATGACTCTTTATAATCAGAACACACATTCATCCAGCTAAAAGTCATTTGCTATCTTCCCCATTATCGTGAACTTACGATGATTTCTAGGCATTTCAAATATAGTCTTGATATGAAACTGTGGCTGTGAAGTGCAATTCTGTTGTCAATGCCCCACTCTGCTAACCTCTAGCTATGATCATAAAAGGCAGGATTAGGAAATAGTCCTCTTGACAGTATGTTATGAAAAAAAAAGGCCAGAGTTAAATACATTGCTAGACACAGGGCTACTTCTGAAGAGATTTAATAGTTTCTGTATTTTCAGACACTACTCTACCCATCAGTTCCTTCCACTAACACTCTTTTTTTCTTCTGGACCTCTGCGAAATCTCCCTAGGCTACCTTCCTCTCTTTTAGTTAGGGCTTCCAAATGAAGATGTTGCTTGCCTGCAACATCTATGGATCAAGTTCCTCTGCTCCACTGCCCTTTGCTTCATGCTGTCCTCTAACTCAGGTAGCCTTCAGGCCCCTAGATTTCTTCCTCATGCTGACCCACAGCTGTGCTCTGATCCTTCGGCATCTTTAAAAACCTTAGAGCAGTTAGCCCTTTCTTTTGCTTACTCCCTCCCTCACCTTTTCTTCCATTTGTAGGCTCTTGACTTGACTTGTCTCTCTGCCTGATGAGCAAGGCACTGGTTCCTTTTAAATTCCTCTTTTATTCTGTTTTGTCAGTTGCTGGGAAAAATATTTTCATTAAGTTCTTCGTGCATATTGAAATGGAGGAAAAGTGTTAACTAAATAGAATTGATGGAATAAATTCTGAAATAAATGTAACTATTACAAATCAGGAATTACTATAAGACAAAGGAACTAAATAACTTTTTGATTCCACAAGAAGAGTATGTACAGACTTCAATCTTGTTTTCTTTTTTCTCTTTAATAAGCATTGGTTACATAATTCATCACTCTTACATAAGTGAACTCTGTGGTATACTTCTAAACACAAGAAATGTTGCTAAAACTTTATCCTACAGTTAACCATGTATCACAGGAACAGTCTAAATATAATGTTGACAGATAATAGATAATATTAGAAATCTACCTTCTCCATCATAGCTAGGGAAAAAGCCATTAAGAAAGCCGGTTGCACTGTATTTTGTTTTAGAGAATGCATTTTCCATAGGCAGTCTTCAGATTTCTAGGCACATGGAAAATTTTAGAATAATGAAACTTACTGCAATTCCTTTGAGGGCAATAATGTTTTGAAGTAAAATCCAACAAACTTATATTACAGTGTTACTGGTTAGATAATGACACAAATCAATCCCACAATTACTTTAATATAAAAAAAACCTGTGACATTAAGTTCTGCATTGTTTTTTCTTCAGAAAATAAAAAATTCCTTTATTCATTCAACAAACGTTTATTTAACTTCTACTAAGTGGTAAGCAATTTTCTAAAAACTAGGTTTACAAATAGCAGTGAACAAGACAAGGTTCCTTTCCTATTGAAATTAGAGTTGGTTGGAGATCTATCTACTCAACAGTAAATTACCCAATTGGAGATAAAATTTTAGTTGGTGAGACAGTCAATAGATGAATAATATCAGATGCCCCTAAAAGTTTAAAAAGAGTGAAGCAGGTTACAAAGAAAGCTGGCAGTGGAGAGAGAAAGGCCTGCTCTGTGGGTGGTGGCAGGATGGGCCCCTCTGTAGGGAGGACGGCCCATTAGAGCCCTCGTAGGAGAGAGGGCAGCGAATGTGAGGTAAGAGCTTTCGCTGAGTGTCAGCCCCTGCCAAGGCCCTGTACTTGGAACCAGCTGAGAACTGCAGAGCAGCAACGGCAGAACCCCAATCTCAGCAACATAAATCTCTCCTAACAATTCTTTTCATGAAACATTAACATGTATAATTAGACTAATTATTCAATTACATAAATGTCTTGGCTGCTGTGTAAGTACAAAACAACAGTCTTTGAGCAAGTAAGTTTTGAGTAAGCTTATCAATACCAGCTTAAGTGTGTATAAAACTATAATTTAAAACATATAAAATATAGCTGAGCTAAAATTAAATCTAATGTATTTGGTATGTAAAAATTATCGAGACCAGCAATTTACCAAAAAGTGGACAAATTTTAATACTAGCAAAACCTGACAGACTATTTAGAGCTATGTAGGATAAAGTAATGCTTGTCTAATGATTTAGGTAATAAAATTGAAAATAAATAGCGATTCAACCAAGCATACCAAAGACACTGTTATTGAAAATTCATGTTTTGAAAGCATCTGCTATTTTTAATATGTTGGACTCTGCAATGGGAAATAAAGAAAGAAGATCTATCCGATTCTCCTCACTTGCTAAGAAGTCATCTCCACGTGTTCTTTTTTAGAACCTGAGATTATTTTGTCTCTCATGTAAATCATTCAAGTCAGCTCCTCAGGCATGACTGAGAGCTCTTATGTAATATTTTCATTTTCCTCCCTTGGGACATAGAGAAGACAAAATAAAGTTGGCAGTAAAACATACACAGACACACAAAGCAAAACAAAATACCATCATCAACACCTACATACGCTGTCAAATAAAAACATAAACTAAAGCCATCAATTAAGCAGAGGGCCCTGATGAGGGCTGTAACTTTTATACTCTCAAGGAATTCCTGAGGATTTGTACATTTCTATTTTCCCATCTGTCTCTGAACATTTTCTTCTGAATATACTCAAATGATACGATTAAAATCAGGTTCTATTATAGTTCACGGAACTACGATTTTTAAAAAATATTTATCTTAATTACAACTGTTACTATGCTCAGGACAACCCAACTTTATGGTGGAGAAAAGTGAGGCTATGTGTGAGAAGTTAAGTAACCCCATAACAAATGACAGGGCTTCAATTTGAGCCCAGGTCTGTTTAACTCCAAAGCCTGTATCCTTCACCACTTTCTGTCTTGCTTCCTGTTTATGAAGATGTCTGTAAAGAGAATAATGTGGCTTGAAAATTACTTAACTTTTCCCATCCTGCCCAAGAATATGAAGATTTCCACCTTACTTTCTTTAAAGAGAGATTAAATTTTAGGTTTAAAATAAAGAATTAAAAGAAATAGATTTTGGAGCTGTGAGAAACCTAAGGATCATTTAGTGAGCTCAATGTGTTGTTTTAAAGATGAAGAAACAAGGGAGGCACATGGCCACAGAGCCAGAGCAGCAACCTGCCCGCAGGGCTGGAGCCCGGGCCTCCCAGTTTCAGGGGTGCTTGAGAAGGGACGAGGGAGAGAGGGGCCAGAGACAGGAGTTGGAAGGAATTAGTGCTTTTGCTACTTACTTTTTAAAGTAATTTGTGCTGTTTTATATCTTGACTGTTTATGTTTAGGTTTACTTCTTTTACCAGCACCTCAACTTGAAGGTATACCTTTTAAAGGGTTTTATCGATAGCTAAAACATACTGAGCAGTACTGTGAGCAAGCCAGGATTCGAAGGCAGGAAGTCTGGCCCCAGCGCTCCCGCTCCTGAAATGCGCTGCTCCTTTAGAGACTGCAGGGACAAGAGTCCTTCCTGAAGACTCACCTTAAGGGATCCTGGCAAATGAATTTCCCTCATAAGCAGGTTTGGGGTAAAAGAAATTTTACTATTTTTTATTTTAAAAACCTATTTGCTTCCTAACTTTTTACTGTGATAACCGACTTCTTTCATCATAAAAGTAGTATAACTACTTCACAGAAAACATGGAAAATAGAAAAAAATTATCCATAGTTGTATTACTCTATGCCACATGTTTAGTAGACATATTTCCTTTCTGAATTTTTCTACATGTTTTATACTATCAAAATATAATAATCTTATAATGTATATTTTTCACATTAATCTTACACAAAGCCTATCGTTTCAGTCTGTCTTCATACTTCCTTTCTTGCCCTGAAAAAATTCAAATAAATCTGGAAATCTGTCATCTCCCTCCAGGTTGCCCCACTTCTCCCAAAACTCTGTACAGCCTCTGACTGAGGGATGCCTGCAGTGGGAAGAGGGGAGCACACTCCTGGAGAGCTGGGGAAGGGACTGATTTGCTGAGTCATGAACTCCCAGGGGGTTTAGGAGCCATCCACATTTTCTAATCCAATGTCTCCTTTAGCAACTCATGGAACTGAGGCCAATGAAGATGCAGTGACTCACCCAAGTTAGTGACAGAACTGAGACCAAAACAGAAATGTCTTAGCTCTTACATTAGTGCTTATTCAATATAACTATTACTGCACTGCCCTCTATCTGTGCCATAAGTATTTTTAAACTTCTGGATGTGTGCAAAAGAATAAGAAGTATCACTGTGTCAGAACACAGTACAAAAATTTTATAGTAAGGCATCAGGTAAGAAAATGAAACAATCCTATAATTCTATACATAGGCTGGTTATAAAATTTTATGGTATTCCTAAATAGTTTTCACAATAATTTTTGGAAAAGTACCGCAACTTAATTAAGATAACCTATGAATATGGTCTGTAGTTTGTGGGAAAGATAAAGAAAAAAGGACCTCATCTTCCCTCTTTAATTACTAGCCCTAAAATGCCTTTGTTTAAGATGCTCAAATGTTACACTTAGGGGTGTCTATAAACAAAAGAAAGCAGTTTGCTACATGAAAAGAAAAGAAAATGTATGTATGTTAAGATGTGTAATGCATAAGGTGAAGCCCAGGGATCCCGACTGTTCATTTGGTGTTGGGAACCCCTCTGCCTGGTTTCAGGAGTTGTAACTGCCCCCCATGGCTAAGGCTGAGTGAGTGACCTCTGGAATGTGAGCCACTAAGGAGACAAAGCTTATTTCCCTGGCAACATCATTGCTTCTGCTTCAACTCCCTGCCCCCAATGCTTGGTCAGTTAGTCAGAGACAGGTAAGACCCTTGAGAGGAGGGGCAACCTAAGCTAGACACAATCACTTGGGAGGCCATCACAGAAGGACTCAGGGGGCTGCAGCGAAGAGGGAGTGACGGACCCTTGCCCCCTGGCTATTCTGACAGCCTGAGTCCCCATTTCTGTCTGGGAGAAGCACTTCCTGAGTCTAATCTGCTTAAGCCTAAAAATCTATGACTGGGGAGGTGGTGCAGCCCTTTGCCAGCTAGAGTGGGTTCCGGGATGATCTGGCATAGGAAAGAATTCGTACAGTCCTGTGAAGCCTGCTTTGCTAAGAGTGCTTTCATTCATATGATAAGGGTCCGAGTAGGAAATGAGTATGTCTCCCAAAGTTTTTGTAACCCCCTTACCTGACAGACACTTACCCAGACTAAGCCCTCAGATTTCTTTGAAATGTTATCTATTGTTTGATCCTTGCCACCTGACATTGATTGATGAGCTTTACCTGTATTCCTGTGTGTTACAACCTAATAAAGCCATTGAAGAAGAGGTTCTTGGTCTTTCTCCTCTGAGAGATTGACCACCTCTCCTCCCCAAGCAGATCATGTCTTAGTAGTTTAATTTTCATCCATGGCAGACAGGGGCACTTGCTGGCAAAGTTGCCCCCACAATTTGGATAAGCCAAAAAATCTACAAGGCAGACTGGGTGGAATAGACACTCACTTTATTCCTCACACTATAGGGAGCACCAGTGAGGCAGGTCCATGAAGCAGAACCACACCCCCTGTGTCCCCTGTGTTTGAGACTTGTTTTAAGGGGTCCCATGTGCCTTACATGTGACTCTAAACTACATTACCTCCGTGTAAAGAAAAGGTCAAGAAGCTACTCCCAAGAGGTGATGAGGAGGAAGTTACAATTCACTTCCAAAATAATACATATTCCTTCTAGCCAGGGACCCCCTGATCAGCCCTCAGTCGTGAGAAGGAGGAGAGCCATGTCCACTGACCCCACAAGATGTTATTCCCCTGGAGTAAAATCTTGAGAGTGAAAAGGTGCTGAATGGAAAGCCACATTTAAACTTAGCATTAAAGACTCATTTATTACAGAAGCAGTCAGAGAAATTTTCAAAGGGATATGTTACAACATCTAGTTTAATGACCATTAAAGTTGTGTTTGAAAATATTGCTATCATTATATAAATTATGCTTAATGATTTAAGTTAGCATACAGATAATTACCTAAATATGAAGGCATTTGGAAAAAGTAATTTGGCTTTATAGCTTCTTCTTTTTACCATTCTACAATGGTTATATTAATGTTAATAAAGTACCACAGGCAGATTTCGCTTCTAAAAGTTGTATGTGGAAAAAGAATCAATTGTGTATGAATAGTCTAGCAAATGCTATGTCAGAAGTTTTGGCAAGGCAACAAGAAGTGGGATTTCTATGAAATCAGGATAAGCCACAATGAGGTAAATTTAAATAGGGAGTGCACAAAGACCTGTCTGTAGAGGTGAAGGTCAGGTGAAGGTCAGATGTCCATACATGGTTATTTCAGAGAAGGTCATGTAGGAACGTCATTCTAAGAGGTTGCTTTAAAATGAGAAATCAATTTTTCCTGGGGAAAAATAGAATCATGCTTTTTGTAAGGCCTGGGCCCTCCATGCACATGCCATCTTGAAAAGAGGAAAAAATTTTCCCTCCCTTGGCCTGTCCCCTAAATTAGTTGAAGATCAGAAACCTTACATCAGAAACAAAACAGTGCAACTTTATTAGAGTGCAGTCATTCCACTCTAACAGCAAATGCTTTGTTTGAATTCTAAGTAAGTGACTAAAAGTTACGTGACAGCCCAGCACTGGAACACCTGAGGGCCCTCTCTATGGGAGAGCAGGGGAAAACAAAAATGAAGCCAGCTTGGTGCGCATCCTGTTCTTCCTGCTGGGGGCTGAGCTGTTGGCGCCCCCTGCAGTGAGAAGTGGGCCCAGTGCCTAGTATACCTTAATAATGTAAATGGACACTTCATATATATTCATATATCTGACAATTTCAAAATATTTCAACACTTCTATCTATTCAACACGTGTTTTAATAGCCAAGTATGACTCCACACAAAGAAATATAAGATTTATATGACAGTGATATAACTACAATTTTACCTTACCAATTCTTAACTGTGACAAAACTCTTCTATAGTTCTATATTCATGAAATTCTCATTCAGTTTTCTCTGCAAAATAACCAGCTGCCTACAGACATCTGATCGGTCCTGGTCAAAATGCCTTTGACCAGTATATTTGTGATGGCAAATTTAATTTTCTTCTTTCTCCTTTTCAACTGTAGACTTATTTGTCATAATAGTCATTTGTTTTATTAGTTCCATTTTATTTTGTCTTTCTTTTTGTTGAGAAAATATCATTTGAGTTAGGAAAATGTTACTTAATAAAATGGGGATAGTATTTCTGAGACTTAAGTTAATACTTTTACTTAGCCACTAGGTTATGCTAAAGGACAGTCCATTTGTTCAAGAACAAGGCTGTTTTCTATCGACTCAGAAAAGCAGACAAATAAATTCAAAAGCTGAATATGAATTATTCAGCCATTCAAAATCTAACTGGTAATTCACTTAACAGATTTATATGAGTTCATTTACATAATTACTTTATATGACATACTCCAAAAGAATAAATGCACTAAATATTTTTTTTACCAAACATGTCTGATGGTAAATACACAGTTTGTTTTTAAAAGAATGAAATTATCATTATGTTTATTTTATCCAAATTAAATAGATATTTTCATTTGCATGTAGTCAATTCTGTTTTTAAAAACTAATGTATACAATGATGGATTGATTAGTTATCAGAAACATGAGCTTTAAATCAGATATTTTTCTTTCTGCTTCAAAAAAAGTCATTTTAAAATGCAATAGTTAAGAACCAAACATCATGCATTTCATCTATCTTAGACATTTTTCATATTAAAATTATACTCTATGTCCTACAAATTGTGTTTAAAACCCTTTTAGTTTAAATTCATAAACACAGTTTACTCTCATTCTTACTACTTTTCCCTTAAAACTCTAAGGAGCACACTACTATCATTTTCATCATTATTATTTACATCTCTCCCCGATTACCTAGTCTGGGAGGCAGGGGGGTTCAAACAGATCTGAGAAACTCACAGTCTAGTTGGGAACACATATGAAAATATATATAACATTGATAGAAGATTTATTTAGGTATAATACAGGACCCCTTATGTGATAAATGAATAAAACAGAGAATATGTGTTAAAATAGTTCACATAAAGATATACATGTCCCCATTATTAAAACAGAAATTAGGCTTATGACTAAAATCTAAAAGGATTTCAAAGTCAATTTCTGAAAATGCTCTGAAGATAACATGTATAACCCTCCAGTTTACTGTTTAATCTACTTGTCAACTCTATATGGAAGAAGAGTTTGCTATATTTTAAAGATATATTAATCTTTTTTAACTTGACATGTCTCTTTTTCAATTATTCATAATTCATCTGTTCATTATTCATCACAAGATGAATTATTGACAGAACACAATCCAGCCCGAAAGGAAGATGCTATTAATCTACTGTGTGCTCCTATTAAATTGCTGCTTTGGCATATGACAGATAGAGCACTTGGGGGGAGAAGTGGTGAGTGTACGTTCTCTCTCAGATGTAATTCAGTTCAGTAAAATCCATTTACGAAGCACCTCAGAAAAAGATGGATATAGTTATGATGGAGGTCAAATTATGTTTTCTCACATACAAATATGCATACGGGTGGTACTAAAATATTTAAACCTTACCACACTGGCACTCAGAAGCCCGTACTGTGCTTGTGGGACAGCAGCTGTGCCATCCCCCCCCTGGGGACATGCTGCTGTCACAGCAATGCTGGAAGCTTTTAATTCTGGCTGATCATTATTATGCTCAATACTGGTATTAACTAAATTTTTGAATGACTATTAGTATAAATTATTACAATATTCTTAATTATGCTACATCACAACCAACTCTAGATATTTTCAATCCTAAAACTGAAATCACAGATATTTTCTACTCCAGAATTTCTTCCTTTTATACACAATAAACTTCAGAGATACCTGAATGTCTGAAAATGCCTGCTGATATCTTTTAGCAATGGTAGATAACAATTGATGTAGCTGAGACCTGAATCACTCCTGATTGGAATCTATGGTGAGATCTTGAGCTTTATAGATTAAATTGAGAGACTGTGATATATTCTCTTCGGTAATCCCCTTCATATTCACCAGATGTCAACTCCAGAGTCATTCTGGGGGTTCTGAATTTGTCAAAGAGTACTGACATGTGACATAAACCAATTCTCCTTTAGTGCAAAAAAGTAATTTAAAAAACAATAAAAATAAAAAACAAACAAAAATCAAGTCTTGAAAGGGGGCTGGATTTTCCCACCTTCCTTGGATCATTCATTCTAAAGCAAGAAATTGCCAGGATCACAGCAAGGCTTTCTTTCCACAGGGGCCAAAGGTTGCAGAACTTGCCATGTGCCCAACTTCACATTCAATCTTGGTCCTTGGGACAACCTGAAGGTGCCAGGGGTTATTCACTCTGGTGCTGGCCATGCATAAATTAAGGGGCATCTTGACACTGTAACACACAAGTTCCCTTTTTGTTGTTGTGCCATGCATTAAAACAAAGAAACTAGTTAAAACCAGGGCAGATGTAACTGTAGTGGCTGAAACACCATGTTCCTATATGTCTAACTCTAGGGAGCATAGTCTACTAGTCTCTGATCACTTTGGGGCATCAGTACTCAAGACTCTCTGGTCTAAAAGTTGCACCAAACCTGTCACTGTCATCCAGAACTCCTGCCAAAGCACATACTCTGTCATGTGACTAGCATGCCCTTCCTCCCCACTGCCCACCTGCTGAATTAATAGTTCAGATTTCATCTTGAAAGTCAGTTGTCTTGTAAAATTTTCATGACTAACTCCAGTTGGAATCATGTGTTATTTCTCCCGGTTCACGTTCCTCCCTTATAGTACTTATGGCTCAGTGTTATAATTATTTGTATACAAGCTCCAATCCCTGACTAGCCAGTTCCTTTAGGCCTGGCATGGCATTTCACTGAGGTCTGTTCTGGTTTCAGCAAAGTAAGTGCTCAATAATGTCTGCAGCATAAATCAATGGTGAGCAGGTAGATGGATGAATGAAAGAAAGAATTCTAAATTTTAAATCCTGTAATTCCAACTGCATTATGAGCTGAATCACAGTCTTTACTCTACATGACTACATTAAAGATGCCAGAACGTGAGTTTCCAAAATGACTGTTTCCTTTGGTGGGATTAGATCTGATTCTGCACACACAGTCCGCCCTAACCACGGGAGCAGTGCAATTCTCAGTCCCATCCCCACAGTCATATACTCATGTGGACCTCCCCCAGCTCAGAGCCCAGCTTTGTTTTCCCTACAGTCATCCAAAGAACCCTTATCTTGTGGACTTATTGGTTACTTCTAACACCAGGTTGGCGATCTGGGCCCAAAACCTGCAGACTCTGTACAGGAAAGCATGCTATTTAATTCTTATTTTTGTTAGTAAATTTAGGATAACCCACTTTAGCAACTGCTTCTCTCCATACTAAGAAAAATGGTCACATTCTTTCCTAGTGGCTAACACCCCTATGCTGGGATATGGCTGTAGTGAGTCCTAAAGTATGAATCAGAGAAACCTGCATTTTTAAAAACAATTCATTTTATTGTACTTACGAGTTCAAACCTGTTACCTCACCAGCAACATGGGAAAAAGGTCTTGGTAGAGATGACCCTGCCCCACAGCAATCCCCTGGAGCCAGCACTTCCGGCGAACCTGCCAGCTCAGTTTCCTCCAGCACTGACTGAGTTTTTCAATCCCTCACTCGATGAACACTCACATCTCTGCTATGAAAACTTACACAGTCGCCTGGGTTATATTCAGACCACCTTGTAAACTTAATACATTCTAGGTAATTTATTCCTGGAGACCTGAATGCTAGGCTTATTTCAACTATTATTTTGAAAAATATTACCTAGACAATATCTCCACATATCACTGTTCTATATCAATATAAGTGATGTGTAATACCAATGCAACCAAGTGCCAACATTATGTTAGCATGGAAACAGTTATACTAACTAAATAACCATATATACTCAGCTATAAAGATGTCTAGAGGTTTAAAAATGAAGTTAATGTATGTATGTCATTTGGGGGCAGTCCATGTGAAAGCCTTTCAGTAAATTGACAAAAGTAATTCACTGAAATAAAATGCAATAATTCAACAGAAAAACATCTTCGATTAAACACTCACCCACTATGTTTCATATGTGGCGGTTTATCCATTCGCACTGCCAACTTGATTTTTAAGTCAGAATCCTGGCTATTTTTTGGAACTATCATTCGATGCAAGTCAGCTGACTTGGAGCTATTAGAAGTTGGGTATAATATCACCTGCAGGAGACACAGAGAAAACATTTAAGTGCACAACACAAATGTCTGAGGACTGGAACTAGAATCTTTCCCAGGTGTTTTCCTGTATGAAGAGACGGTGTCGTGCCAAAACGTGCCCAAGAAAGCACCTCGCTCCCCCCGCAGCAGAGGGCTTTCGATACAGATCGCATTTATTTTTTGACAAATATGTTTTCATATTATCACATAAATTTTCTTCCTGTGTCACTTCATAATGAATTAATGGCACAGTGAGTACAGTTGAACTGACAGTTGAAAAATACTTAATAAACCACTATAATTTCAAGAATACTTTAAACTCCTCATGGCAAAGAAGTTTAGAAATAAATATCCTTTGAAATTACAGGCAGCATGCTTATATAGCAAACCAATTCTTTTCAGCAGCAAAAATACACTCTTGTTTTAATATTTTCACTGTGCAATAGTATTAAAGAAAATCAACTCAATTAGAGATGGAAAAGATTGATCACAGCACATTTTCTGCTCCAGATCAATACCAAAGAAGAAATCTGCCTCCTGACTACATGTTTGCAAAACTATAAAGATGATGTTATGAAGGCTGAAACAAAGTATTATTTTAATAAAATTGCCAAATTACCAAATGATCATTTCACAACAACACTACAGCTCCACAAAATCAACACAGGAAAGAAAATCTGACTCTTCAGATATTAGGTGCCAAATAGATTAAACGGTGTATTTTACCCCTTTTAGTCAGCCTTGACATTATTTAGACACATCCAATATCAAAGCCTTAATGAATATTTAAAAATGGGAATGCTATATGTGAAGGATAAAATAAAGATATGAAATGTAGTGTATTGTACTATAAACAATTCTTATTTTAAACCAATGGGAAAAGTAAATAAACCTGAAATTTCTATATAAATGGAAGAATTACAACATGCTCAGGTATGCCAAAATGCTTTTAAAGCACAACATGACAAATGAATTTAATGTGCTCTACCAAAAAAAAGTCTTCATTTCCATGTAGAAATCTCCAAGCAAGGCCCTTTTTTCTCTCTAGGAAAGGCAACATAGTCAAAAAAGCTTCTCAAACTATTCTCAACTTCCAAGCTGTTAGATGTACTTACTATTTTGAGACTTCTCTCAGGGCTATTCTAAAAGCCACAGCTAAATTCAATCTAGCATATCTGTTAGATTCAACTTAAGCATATAAAGGCACATCCAAGAACAGATTAAATGGCATTTGTGATGTTTTCAAAATTTATGATCATATTCTTGAATAAGTTCTTTTTGACTGCTAAAATACCCAATGAAATATTTTACAGGTTCCTTCTTAAGTAATAGTAAATGAAAATAAGTTGATAATTTTTTTCTCAAACCATTAGCCAAAGGAAAGTCATTATCAACGTAGAAAAGAATAAAAGACTAACATATATCCTGTGTAGCTATAAGCTACCACTTCCCCAGCAATTCTGAAAAGCTTTTTCTCTTTCTCTGTCCCTAAAGCACACTTTTTAAAAAATGTATTTTGGTACACACCACCTACAGACTTTATTCCTTTGTAATTATCCCTTCTATGTTTATACAAAAGTTGGTTTTGTTTCAAACTCTAAATGTCTTTTAGAGGAAGGGAACATTTAAATTAAAAGTTCTGACTTTCTCATTCTGTAAATGCCAATGATGGGTTAACTAAATAAGATTCCCAAATAACTAACTTCAGCTCATCTACAAATTACGGATCGCCCCAGATTGAGCGCCATCATTTCTGCCACAGTTCAGTTCTCTGAAAGGCACTTCTAAATGAAGTCAGCCGGAGGATTTACTGCTTATCTCTGCCGAAGTAAAACATCTGAGTGCTCACTACCCGGGGACACACAAAGGTGAAAAATATAAATGGCTCAGATACCTCAAAGAGCTCATCATCTCTTCTTATCAGGGCCGAGAGCTCGGATAATCTCTGGTAATATCACTTCTTCCTATTGCCCTTCTCTCCCTAGGGTATGCAGCAGTTTTCTGATTTCATTAGTTTCTGGGTTTATTCACCATCCTTTGTGTGGCTTCTTGTTCTGCACCTGTGTAGCTAATTTCTGTGTTAAATTTCCTGCATTTGAAAGACCTGGGTTTGTGTCCATTTTTTCTGGACTCTACTAATAAACTTGTGAACACTGACACACATAACAAATGGAGGCTCATAGACACGAATTCTTTATACACACACATATAAACATATATAAAATTTCTATTGTTTCTAAACACGTTGTTTCAAAGGAACTGTACTGGCAAATAAACCCTGAACTTAGCCTCAAAAATGGCCTATAAAACAGATTCCAGGTTCCCAAACTGCATAAACAGAAAGCGGTCATATTCTTTTACATGATTTAGCCATGGACAACAATACGAGGGGGAACCTAAAAACCTGGAATTGTTTTATTAAAAATTGTGTATTGAGCCCTGGCTGGTATAGCTCAGTGGATTAAGCATGAGCCTATGAACCAAAGGGTTGCCAGTTTGGTTCTCAGTCAGGGCATATGCCTGAGTTGCAGGCCAGGTCCCCAGCAGGGGGACACATGAGAGGCAACCACACATTGATGCTTCTCTTTCTCTCTCCTCCCCTCCCCCCTTTCTAAAAATAAATAAAATCTTAAGACCAAATTTAAAAAATTGTGTATTAATTCTTATATGTCCAAACTTCAGTCACCTTCAAGGTATTCTCCATTTGTTGCAATATACCTATTGAGATGTTTTTCCAGTGCTCAAAACAGTTTGTGAACTCATCAATTTTAATGCCTTTTAGTACTTCTGCTGTTTTTTGTTTCACCTCTCCCACATCAACAAAACATTTACTTTTGAGGACTTTTTCATACAGGGAAACAAACAAAACAAAGTCATTCAGAGAGAGATTGGTTGAATAGGAAGACTGGGGCATGGGGTTATGCTGTTTTTTGTCAAAAACTGCTGAACACTCAGAGTTGTGTGGACAGGTGAACTTGTAAATCACCTATCATAAAACAGGCAAATACGTTGAGTCTTCCAAAAAAAATCACTGAAGCCAAACACAACAATGCCAGCTGGTACACTGATACAGATGGGTTCCTAGAACACTCAGCTAGCACCTAGCAGGGAAAGCCTGGACTGCAAGGGGCCCATGCTCCAGAAGATAATTCTGGGTTTTTTTTTTGGGGGGGGGGTTCTCCCTCATAGGTCAAGGAAGAAGCTCTCAATGTAGGTAGCCAGAAGGGGCAGGGAGAACAAAGGACAAAAGAGTTCTTTTCAGATGCCTAATAAGGGTATAACATTGCTACACAGAGTGTCTTGACAGTGCCTGCCATGGCTGGGTTTCATTTTTGTCTTTGGACAGTGATTCGTATGCATTTCTCACTTCAACATTATTGAAATGGGGAAGTTAACTGTCATTCTCCTGCCCCTGCTCCACTGCTATGTATTGGATTTGTTCCAGTGTGGGCGAGGAAGGGAGGTGAAACAGTGGACAGTTAACTTGAACTTCAGTGAATAGGTCAATGGGCAGCAAAGAACCACAGCTGGACCTGATGGAGATATTGTACTTTGGATCAGATATAAGGACAGAGTAAGACTTTGTGTTCTTTCCCCTGAGTTGAAACAAATGTGTTCTGTGCATAAGTAGGGGGAGGGAGGGTAACACAATTGTTATCCTTGGCTACAGGAGTGAACTATGGCAAGTCACCTAACTGCATTAGGATTCATGTTTCCACTAGTATAGAATTGTTGCTAGGAAGCACATAGTCAGCCAAGGACCACATTACCTCACTCCCCTTGCCTCTAAGTGGGGTCATAGTTCTATTGAATGGAATATGAAGAGAACTGGTGTCACTTTGGGAAAAGATAATTAAGATATAGACACGACTTCTTAACTCATCTGTTAGCCAAACGCATAGTAGTCCAATGTTCTAGGAAATGAGAGAGACATAAAATGGAAAACTAGAGCCCTGAATAACCACGTGAAAGTAATCTACCCATCTAAGCAGGAACACCCATACAAATCTGTTGTACAGGTACAAATTGTTTGAAAATGTGAAATGATGTCATTTGTTTGTTACAGCATCTAGTAGCATCTTAACTAGTATACTAACACACAGTTTTGCTCCATAACTCTTTTACAAGTAAGTAAGTATTTGACAATTTTTATTTTATAATAAAGAGTTCTACTTCATTAAGATTTAGTTCATGTTCAGAGAGGTGNGCATAGTAGTCCAATGTTCTAGGAAATGAGAGAGACATAAAATGGAAAACTAGAGCCCTGAATAACCACGTGAAAGAAATCTACCCATCTAAGCAGGAACACCCATACAAATCTGTTATACAGGTACAAATTGTTTGAAAATGTGAAATGATGTCATTTGTTTGTTACAGCATCTAGTAGCATCTTAACTAGTATACTAACACACAGTTTTGCTCCATAACTCTTTTACAAGTAAGTAAGTATTTGACAATTTTTATTTTATAATAAAGAGTTCTACTTCATTAAGATTTAGTTCATGTTCAGAGAGGTGTATCTGATGTTGATGTTAAAATAATTATTTAAATGAATTTCTTTATCCTCACTCAAGGGCATTCTTTCATCAGTTTTTAGAGAGCGAGAGGAAGGGAGAGAGAAACATCAACTGGTTGTCTACTGGATCAAACCGGCAACTTAGGTATGCGTTCTGTGTTCTGAACGAGAGTCGAACCTGCAGCCTCTGTGATTACAGGATGATGCTCCAACCAACTGAGCCACACCAGCCAGGGCAATAGTTAATATATTTAACATATAAAAGTTTACTAAGGAGCAGGGCAGGGAATATAAAACAGAAAATTGTACTTGAAAAAGAATTAAATAAAAAAATAAAAAATAAAAGTTTACTAAGGAAACTTCTGTATTCTAGGTTCACATCTAAATTATATTCTAGTTCTATACAAAATAGTTAGCCTCTTATACTATTTAGCAAAGTAGATGTTTTTCTATTTATTTCTCTTAACCTTTCTACACACACTTCATCTTCTAGTTTATTTTTGTCAGTAACACTTTAAATGTCTTGTCACTTAGCATGACAACACATTTTATGATTTTTATCTTAAATATAAAGCCAGTGTAACTTCTTCAGAATAAAATGTCAACATTACTTATCATCTTTTCTAAGGTGTAATGAAAAACACAAAATGATTTTAAGGCTTTGTTTAAAATTCTATAAAATTTAATATATGGGGAGGAAAAACCTTAGAAATGAAGTGTAAATATATGTAAACTCATAATATTGAAGGTAATATGGGGTCCAGAGAGACTTTTCTCTTAAAATATACTTGTACAAGTGGCACCTCTCCATCATTTTCCTTCTAATTAGATGCATTAATTAAGGCCAAATCATGTGCATTTGTGTATATATCACATTAGTTGAACTTTGTGACCTGTAAATACAAATCTTTCTAAATTTCTAAACTCAATTTCAACAAATACCCAAAAAGGTAAAAAAAACAACACACAAAAACTAGGGGGTTGGAAATCTAGAAGAACTAAGAGGGGTAGGTAAGTCCTAGGGCGAGGTAAACTATTCACTGCCTTTCCCCATCAACAGCCTAGTGGAAGAAAAAGACCACAGACCACAATAGTTGCACTCTATAAAGATACATATTTGGTACAATTCTAAATCGAAGATAAGTACAACTAACAATTCTTTAAGGAATCAGGGTGGGCTTCACATAGAGGAATTACATTTCATTTGGGAATCTAAAAGAACACATACAATTTACAAGGCAAAAGACATGGAAAGGGACTGGGAAATAAATACATGAGACTGTTGCAACTGTACCACCCTAAGAGTGCCAACCTAGAAAAAGGCACACAGTATGGATGCTGACAGTCTAACCATCACCTTTGGTTCTCAAGCCCTTCAAGCTAGATTGGTCAGCAGTTTGTTCCCTGGATCTTCCTTCAGTCAGTTTCCATTGCTTGCCACGAAAAGAACTTCAACCAATATAAATGCTCATTCCAGGTTCTGCCATGTCAATTCTCTACTTCATTAAAAGCTAAGGAGAGAGAACACTGTGGAACACTAACTCTTGAAGGTTAGAAAAAGGAAAAAGCTGTATAACTGGGACCAAAGGCCAAGAAGGCAGAAGAAAAGCAGAAGAGGGTGCACTGCACCCCCTTGATGCACTGCATTCAAGGCCAAGTGTGTTTTAGGGAGTAAAAGTGGCCAAATGGCAATCAAGAGCTGAAGCACAATAAGGACGGGAAGCTACTGCTTGGCTTAACAGAGAAGTCACTCGAGATTCTCAGCAAAAGAAAGTTTAGGTGAGGTCAGACTATTAGGGTTTGAGGAAGAAATCTGTTTGAGAAGTGGGGGAAGATTTCACTTAATTCTCACATGAGCAAGACTGGGAAATATGGACAAGTTCACTTCAGTTAGAAAGAAGGAACCTTGTGTGCAAAGGCAGAGGGGGATGAGGGCATGACCAGGAAGGTGGGAGAGGTTCGGGAAATGAGAAAGGTGTACTGGTCCAGGGACAGACTGTAGAAGAATGTTTTCCTAAGGAGTTTGTATGTCATCCTGTAACATGCAGTCAAAAGATGCTTTGAAGCCAGGGAATGACAATAAAATTTTCATACTTTTAAGTAAAGAATAATACCCCTCTATTCAGCTGTAAAAGTAATAAGACTTCATGTGTAGTGAGGTATCCTAACACTGAAGTAAGAGATGAATTGGCCTTAAAAAATACATCTTTAAAATGAAGGAAGAAGAGACTGAAAATGTTAGTAGCTTGAATCCTGTTTCAATTTGTAATTAAAAATCCTTTTTTTTGCTGACAATCGGACATCCTTGGGACAGAGTGGAACTATCCAGATGAGCACGGGTATTTCTATAAGAAACCTTGATGTACTGCATTCAGTTTACATTTTTCTCTCTCTCTCATTCAAGTGACAGAGATTTTATAGTTCAGCAAAGATTCACAATGATTATTCCTTGTGAACCTTTCAAAGTACCTTTTTGAGAGCTTAGGACCTTGAGAAAGTATGTGTTGTGAAAGAGCTAACTGAATTTACTTCATTTCAATTAATTTTTATCTAGTACATGTTAATAACTAGCATCTATTTCCTCTACTATCAGAAACCCTGTATTTTCAGTGTGTGGAGAAGACGAATCAGGATGAATTTTCTGAGAGAAATCTATATCCTTTTTAGTAACATTTTCCAATGTTTAATACACTTGAAGTTGCTTAAATTATTTCTCCTTTGACTTAATATCAATGCCTCCTATCCTACTTAGTTGAAACAAAGGACAGATGCTCACTCTTGCTAACACAATGTTCTTTTGTATACTGAAAGATTAACATTAAGTCTTCTGTCAACTCTGCTACCTGTGGGAAAAGTCCAGTTGCCTTTATTTTGAAAGCTGGGAAGCATCCTGGAATTTACAATATGAAATTGATCAAACTTCTAACCTCTTACCAAATGTGTACTTGTCCTGACAGTACCATAGGAAGTATAAGTATATAGTACTTTTTTTTGAGAAGAAAGGTGTTTTTACAAAAAAAGGGAGAAGAAAAAAAAAGCATTATCTTAATTACATACTTTTTTCTGACATTAGCTTGAAAAGATAAGGATTAAAAGCTTCATTATTTGTATGATGGGGGTTGAGGAGAGGTCATGGAAAAGAAAGACCAAGGTGTATAAAATTATTTACAAATCTTTCTGAAATCTCTACTTAAAAATGAACCATCGTATGAAGGGGCTCTGGGGATGCATTCAGCAGAGGACACTACTTGAAGGCGGGAGCTATTCCATGATACACAGTCATTCATCTGTTGCTCATAGAGTAATTTAGGTAAGCATATTTAATTAAGCCATCTTCACCAGAGTTCTCTTCATATTCTATAGTAGGCACTTACCAAGCATTTGTTGATTGGTTAGTTGGTTCACTGAATGGATGGAGAGATGCTTAGAGAAATTAGAAATAAAAATGCAAATGTAAATATGTTACTTCACTAAAGTAAAAAAGAGAAAAAGGCTTGCCAACTCAAGTACTGTCAAAATTTGATAACAAAAAATGACAGTAGTAAATGCCAGACTTTGTATGCCATTTACTTGCCATTTCTAAAAATTCATAAAACTCTCATCTTTCCATTTCTGGACTATGACAGGTAGAACAACATCTCCCAAAGATGCCCAAAATTCGTATCTGAATTTCCTGAACCTGTGAGTATGTCACTTCACATGGCAAAGGAGAATTGAGGACCAGATGGAATTAGGGATGCTAATTAGCGGATCTTAAAATAGGAAGATTATCCTAGATTGTCCAGGTGGGCCCAATCCAATCACAAGGGCTCTCAGGCATTGAAACAGAGGGTAAAGAAAGAGTGCTGGAGCGATATCGGAGACCTGGACGAGCCACTGCTAGCTTTGGAAACAGAAAAGGCCACAAGCCAAGCAAACACTACTGGCAGCCTCCAGGAGCTGGAAAAAGTAAAAACTGCATTCTAAGATCTTCCAGAAAGGAACATAACCCTGCCAACTTCACTGAGATTCATTTTGGACTTCTGATCTCTACAACTGTCAGGTAATACATTTGTGTTGTTTTAAGCCACTAGTTTTTAGTAATTTGTTAAAGCTCAATAAGAAACTAATATATGGACAATAAAGGCTGAGATTTGATCACAAAAGAACACTAAAAGCTGAAATTTGATAATAAAACCACTAAATTTACCTTTCAAATTTCTTCTAAGTGTGTGATTCAAACACATCTTTACATACAGATTTCTTTCATTAGTTTTGTCTGATTACTTTAACAAGAAGTTGTGTGAGAGAGAGAGAGAGATTATTTCTCTCAATTTCTGGAACATTCTGCTTGTATGAAATCTTTTGAAGAAATATTTCCCCACTTTAAGTTTTTTAAAAATATTTTATTTATTAATTTTTTTAGAGCGAGGGGAAGGGAAGGAGAAAGAGTAGGAGAAAACATCAATGTGTGGTTGCCTCTCATGTGTCCCCCACTGGGGACCTGGCCCACAACCCAGGCATGTGCCCTGACTGGGAATCGAACTCATGACCCTTTGCTTCACAGGCCCGTGCTCATTCCACTGAGCTACACTAGCCAGGGCCCACTTTAAGTTTTTTAAATTATTTTATTGTTGTTCAATTATAGTTGAGAGAGAAAGATTATTTCTCTCAATTTCTGGAACATTCTGCTTGTATGAAATCTTCTGAAAAAATATTTTTCCCACTTTAAGTTTTTAAAATTATTTTATTGTTATTCAAGTATAGTCATCTGCATTTACCCCTTATCATTCCCCTCATCCAAGTCATTCTCATCTCACTCCCCTGCTTCCACACCCACCTTGATTTTGTCCATATGTACTTTTATTTCACATAGTTAAAGAAAGTTGTTATTCTCCTATCATAAATCAAAAAAAATTTAAAAAGAACGAACAGTGAAGACTTCCTGCCAAGATGGATGCATAGGTAGGCACGCTTCACCTCTTCACACAACCGTAAGAAGGATTAAAACTACTGTCAAAACAAAAAAAACAAAAAACAACCAGAAGTGACAGAAAATCGAACTGTATGAAAGCCTGACAACCAAGAATTTAAAGAAGACAAGGTAAAGCTAAAGGAGTTCTTATTATATGATTTAGTTAAGAAAAAGAAGAAGATCAAAAGTATGAACAGCAAAATAACAACAAACTTACAACCATCAACAATGGAATCTAAAAAAATAAAAACTAAGCAAACATCTAGAATCGGAATAGAATGGCAGAAATGGAGATCACATGGAGGGTTATCGGGGGGGGGGAGAATGAGGGAAATGTACAGGGAATAAGGAGTATAATTGGTAGGTACAAAATAGACAGGGGAACCTTAAGAGCAATATAGGAAATGGAGAAGCCAAATAACTTATATGCATGACCCATGGACATGAAGTAAGAAGGGGATTGCTGAGGGAAGGTGGGTTATGGCTGGAGGGGAAAAAGAAGGGAAAAATTGGGACAACTGTAATAGAATAATCAATAAAATATATGTTATAATAAAAGAATAATACTGCTGTAAACATTTGCATACAAGTTTTTCTGTAAATACCTGATTTCAGTTCTCTTGGGTATACACCTAAGAGCAGGATTGCTGGGTTATATGGTAATTCAATCTTCAACTCTTTTATTTTATATTATCTACTTAGTTTTAGTGGTGTACAAAAACTCTGGTACTATATATATATAGATAGATTTGTCCTCCTCATTCTATTGTTGTCACATATTACATCTCTATACATCGTGTCTCTCAACAGATTTGTAATTATAGTTTTGTGTAGTTGAATTTTCTTTAATTTTACTGAGATATAATTGCCATAGAACACTAATTACTTTCAGGTGTACAGCATGTTTGCTATTTGCACATATTGTGAAATTATCGCCACAATAAGTGTAATTACCATCCATCACCATTATGGTTTTTGTTTGCCTTTCTCTAATGATTAATGACATTGAACATCCTTTTGCATGCTTTTGGCTATTTGTACATCTTTGGAGAAACATCTGTTATAATCCTTGCCCATTTTGTACTTAGGTTATTGAGGGTTTTTTTGGTATTGAGTTGTAAGAGTTCTTTATTAATTCTGAATGTTAATCCCTTATCAGATATATGATTTCAAATATTTTCTCCTATTTCATACATTGCTTTTTTACTCTGTTGATTGTTTCCCTTGACACACAGAAGTTTTTAAGTTTGATGTGGTTCCATTTGTCTGTTTTTGCTTTGTTGCTGGTGTGTTTTGTGTCATATACAATAAATCACTGCCAAATCCAATAGCATAAACTGTCCTCTATGTTTCCTATTGGAGTTTTATAGTTTTATGTTTTTAATAAAGTCTGGACTAATTTTTTAAAAAGAATGAACAATGAGGCTGATTATTTTGGTTACCAAAGTGAAAATATTCACATACATATTTCTAATAAATTTCACATTCCACAAACCCAAATGATCAAGAATTATTTCTTCTATGTCAAAATCTTCCTTTGAAGATTTTGAAAGACACAGGTTTGTCACTATGGTTTTTCATGGCTTAATTAAAGATACTGGCCTTTATTCATCTTAATACATCAGTTTTATTGCTTGTAAGTTATCAATTTCATACTTCCTGGATGGTGCATATATTCCATCACAGCTATATCTGTATTTTTTCAGACTTATCTAGACAGGAAAGCATCATTACTATTCTTTATTGATTGCCCTCAGCCATAAATTATGAATAGCAGTAACCTTTATATTTCCTCACCAACACAGTTGCCATTAGAGGACACTGCATGAGTAGCTTTATCATGTTTCTTTTTACTATTCTGGTTATAATAATGCCTGGAATTTATAAACAAGCTTTCAAAGGAATGTTTCAGAGTGCTTTGTAAAATTTAAGTTAATTCTCCTAAAAGTAGTCATTTCTCTTGTTATGTAAATAACTTGACACTGGAGTTAAATGAATACCTAAGGAAAATTACTTCATAATAACAATAAACAGTTTCAATTTTACATCCTCTTCTTAATCTAACACGTTATTCCCTTAATTGTTTTGCAAACATTACAGAAACTAAGCTGGGGTTGTCTTATTCTTTGGTAATTAAGTACCATACAAATTCTTAGAGCCAAGTCAGTTTTATTTCTGTCAATCGCAGTACATGATGGTAGGACGGAAAGGAGGGAGTTACATATAGTGTCTAAAAGTGAAAAACTTCAACTGCATCCTGAGACTTAGGAAATAATCCAATTGTAACAGAATGGTTTGGGATTGGCTAAATCACAGATAAGTACTGTTATCTATTTTAAAAACCAACTACCACCCTGAAGAGTGAATTCTTATTTGTCACTTGAATAAGAAATCTATGTAATGTCTAATAATTACAACGTAACTATTTGCTGAAATGATAAGACACAGGAAAACCTTCCCAATTTGCAATTCTATATGTATGCAAACTAATCAGAAATCATTTAAATAATAAAACTGGAAGACAGAAGAGTATGAGGTTGAGACATCTTGGTGACACAATTCAGAAAGATAATGTGGTAAGATGGAAGAGTGGTGGAGAATAAAGATCATGGCAGAGGGATGAGGTTAAGTGATTTGTCCATCCCCTCATGGCTATTACAGCAGAACCAAAACAAAAATCAATGTCTTCTAGAAGCAGGTGTCAAGCTTTTTAGCTTGTGATACTCAACAAGCAACTAATTACAACTAATCAGAAACTCGTACTATGAATACTCTAGTGGTTTTGGATAGCTTCAAGATGCACAGAGATTTCTTTCCTTAATATATATACCCCAAAAGAAAATAGTAGTGGACTTCAGAATGTTCCAACCTTGTTTTTCTGTGTATTTTTAAAAGTATTTTATTTATTTATTTTTAGACAGAGAGGAAGGGAGGGAGAGAGGGAGAGAAACATTAATGTGTGGTTGCCTCTCGCATGCCCCCTACTGGGCACCTGGCCTGCAACCCAGACTTGTGCCCTACATAGCAATCGAACCAGTGACCCTTTACTGTGACCAGTGACCAGTGAACCAGTTTGCAAGCCAGCACTCAATGCACTGAGGCACACCAGCCAGAGCTATTTTCTATGTATTATAAGAAAGAGATGGACAGAACATACTAGAATCTCACTCTGGCTGTAAGATCCAAACCATATATCATTCCAACTATTACAATTTATCACTAGGTTAGCAAATGCAGGTGCGCAAACAAAAGTTATTCATTCTACTGTCTCTTAAAACTTTGCATAGGTGAAATAAAACCAAATCAGGCAAACTGCAGGAGATTTATTCATTAGTTCATTTATGTTTCCAACATTAATTTGATATATATTGTGTATCAAACTGTTCAACAGATGCTGTTGCTGAGATAACAGGCCCTAGGCCCTACCTGCAATGGGAAATGGAGATACAAATATTATGAAGTTCTTACACTGTACATGATGTGTTATAATATCACTTTAAGTAGACTGTGATGAGTAAAGGCAAGACAAAATAACACAATTGTCAATAATAAGGTAACAAAAATAAAGGCATAAAATATTTAATAAGTCTAAAAGAAAAATGGGTATCAAGAACCTACGAGACAGAAAAAGCAATTAGCCAAATGACAGATTTAAACTTAACCATATCAACAATCATATTAAATACAGTTTAAAAGCCAGACATAGTCAGATGGAATAAAAACAAATACCCAATTATATGCTGCTTCAGTAAAGATATTTTAAATACAAAGAAACAACTAGATTAAAGGATGGAAAAAGATATGTGTTAACACCAGTTTAAAAAAAAGGTGGGACAGCTAAGGTAAGGTAGATTTCAAAGCCAAACACATTGACCGGGATAAGAAAGGTCATTTCACAAAGACAAAGTGGTCAATTAATGAAGGAAAAACACTGGTCCTAAAAAATCTATGCACCTGACAAAAGATCTATATGTAGCTCAAGATATAATAATAAAATAAAAAATGGATAAAAGTATAAATGTAAACATCTATGACTATAAAACTTCTAGAAGAAAACAGGAGAATTCTGATCTTGGGTTTGACAAAGATTTCTTAGATATGGCACCTAAAGCACAAGCCATGAAAGAAAATAATCACAAACTGGACCTCAAAATTAAAAACTTCTCTTTGAAACACTGTTAGCAGAATGAAAAAACTACCTGAAGACCAGGAGAAAAATATTTATAAATTATATATCTGATAAATGATAAGTAAACAATATGTTATGGTCTTTCAAAACTCAAGAATAAGTAAACAAGTAACCCAATTAAAAAGTGTGGATAATGCCCTGCCTGGTGTGGCTCAGTGAATTGGTTGCCAGTTCAATTCCCAGTCAGGGCACATGCCTGGGTTTCGGGTCAGGTCCCAGTTGGGGGTGTGCAAGAGGCAACCGATGGATATTTTTTTTGCACATTGATGTTTCTCTCTCTTTCTTTCTCCCTCCTTTCCCCTCTAAAATTAAATAAATAAAATCTTTTTTAAAGAGTGTGGAAAACATTTGAACAAATTCATTATCAAATAAGATGTATAGATGACAAATAAACATGCAAAAGAAATGCTCAAAATGATCAGTGCCAGTTGATAAAGAAATGAAAATCAAAACCATAATGAAATAATATAACACACCTATTAGAAATAAAGGATAAATTAGTATAGCATGTATGTCTAACATTTGTTCTATCTCTTATTCTGAGGGAACTGAAATTTCAGTTCCTGGGATCCCCCACATGGACCCACCATGAAGGATGCCTATCTGTAACTTGCTCACCCTCTTTAAGTGGTGAGAAGAAAGAAAATGCATTACTCGACCTCTACAGTGAGGATGGTAGCCAATTTCTCAGAGAAGATCTGAGGTAAATTCATGAGGAACTGATGCAGGCTATCAAAGTCTCCTTTCCTTCAAAGTCAGACTTAGATAATAACACTTCACAGCATGTTATTAATGAGCCAGACATAATTATTTGCCACTAGAAAAAATATGTCAAAAGAATTTGCAGTGTATATAAATTATCTCTGGCCTTTCACCTGCCTATGGTCCTGCTTCTTGTCACTGACATGGCTTCTGAGAGATGACAACAAACTCTTGACAGAAATGCTACATGAAGGGATTAAAGGAGGAAGAAGACCCATGATTTTTAGTTTCAGAAAAACTATACTACTTGCTAGAACTACAAAAATAAAAGTCTACTTGTGTATAGTATGCTGAATGAGATATATATACAAAATGCAAATGGATTTTCACTCTATTTTGCAGGAAATGATGTGAATTCACTGGATAAGTGGCAGTCATCTAATGCTGGTTATTTCAATGAAATTAGATATTAAATTTTGCTTTAAAATGGAAGAAAAATACCCATGATTTCACCAGCAGTTTCTCTAATGTTTTTATTCATATTTAGATTAAATAAATTCCTATTATGCTGGAAACTTTTAAAATCCTCAAATACAAATTTTGTCTGAGTGAAGAAATGGCCTAATTTTTATGAATTTGACTGTACCATTATTTGTAAAAAATTAGGATGGTTAATTATTCAAAGAAATATCTGATCTATTACTTTGTATGTTGAAATAGAAGTTCTACAATAACTGCCTATGTAAACAGATAATGAGATACATGTTTTAAATTCTGTGGGTCCTAAATAGTTGTACGTATGGGGTATTCAGTTAAATACCTGAATTTGGCTAAAATTTTTTAAAAGTGAGAATTCTCTTACAGAAATCCAAGATGGCGATGAAGTAGGAGGGAGCAGATTCCACTTCCCCCTACACACAGGAGAAAAAACCTAGCCAATCTACGGAGGAACAGAGCAACCAGCCAACAGTACCCCAGCATATATTAAAATAAGAGACCAGAAATGGTAGCAGACACTGAAAAACCAGACGGTAAGGAGACTGCTGCAGGGCAATAAGGTCCCAGGGACCAGCACAGGCACAGGGGTGGCGGCAGCCTTGGCCCCGCCCTGTACTGGGTCTACCACAGACTCCTTGGGAGAGAGCCGAGTCAACTGCTCTCTCCCTCCCCTGCCAAGCAGGGTTTGAGCAGCACCAGGAGAGACCTGGTTGCCTGAAGTTGCAGAGAGGGGAATAAGGACAAAGAGGCAAACACACAAGGCACATGATCACCTGGGGAGTCTGTGGTCCCCGACTTGGGAGAGTTGAGAATCACTTTGTGGGGCTCTGTTCCCAATAATGACACTGGTATTCTCTGACACTGATCTGGCTGGAGAACTGGGCTGTACTAAGCAGCAGGGTTGAGTGGGAGGAATTTCTCAAAAAGTAAAACTGTTTGGGGTATTCTCCTGCAATAGCCGCTTGGCCTACTCCCCACACGGCCAGCGAAAGTCCCTGCATTCCCCCATACAACTGGGAAGGGCTCATGCCCAAACCCACAGACAAAGGCAACCTGGCCAGGCATGCACGCCCACACTCCAGCACAGGGGGATGACCCCTAGGGAAAGAGTGTTCTGAAGAAGACCGGGATCCCCTGTGTAGGGTGCTGGGGAGAGGCACTAGACTAGGGAGAGGCACTAGGCTCTTGGGAGAGTGCTCCCCAGACTGGCTTAGCACACATAAGGAAGAGAAAAAGGCCACACCAATTGCCCCCCAGCCAGTTGCAGCCAGTGGACCAGAAAAAACGGTTTGGCCAGCATGAAACCAACAAGAGGTTTCTTAAAAAAAATTTTTAAGTAATCTTTTATTTTTTTTTATTTTATTCTTGTTTTATCTTTCAATACCTTTTTCCTCTCTTTCCTTCCCTCATTTTATTCCTTCTTCCTTTTGTTCCAATCTTATCTCTTCTTCCTCTCTTCTCCTGCCTTCCCCCCAACCCAAAAGTGAGACAAAACTTGGAACTGTGAAAGGACCAGAGTTGGACCCAAAGAGGGGACATCCCAGCAGTTGAGACAGTGAGACAAATTTTACTTTGCTACTGCAGAGAAACTACAAGTTACTGCATATTGATATTATTATTATTTTTCATTATTCTTATATCTTTTATTTTAGTAGTATTTTTGTATTCCTCTTCTTTCTGTATAGTCTTCTTTGCTTGGCTGGTTATACTGTATCATTTGACAGGTTTCCCCTGTTCTCTCTTTCACAGTGTATTGCTAATTTACTATCCTTCATGTCACTTGTATTCCTTTAGCACACTACTCAAGGTTCTATACCCCCTATTTATATTATCCAGATCACATAGATGCTGTCATAGGATTGTTGCTCTAATATTACTGTAAATAATAGCAGTTCCATACAACTGTAAATACTACACAGCACCCCTCCCAGATCTTAGCCCACTTCATAATTTCCTGAACTCTATTACTGTAGTGGTTAACTCTATTCTCTCACACACTACACCTATTTACTACCCCTTACTCTCACCTTACCTCAGAATCTGAACTGCCACAACATTACTGCCTTCTAGATCCAACTCCCAATCTTCCCTCCCCAACAAGAGTTTTACCTCCTTTCCATCTTTTCTAAAAGGTAGCTAGTAAGGTGGTATATCACAGTTAACACTATACATAGCCAAAGGATCTCCTATCTCTTCTCTACCAGCTGCTACTGTAAATAGCATAGAATACTCTCTTGCTGTCATAAACCACTTTGCCTTACCCCTCCAACCGATCACAAAAAAAGGAGGTGGAAGAAGTGAACACCAGGATACCCATTGGAAGAGGAAACCCAGCAACAAAGGAACCACGGACAGATAACAACAGAAGGTGAAGGAGGAAGTAAAAACCACACAAACCTCAATCCAAGACCTATCTGGAAATACGACTGAATAGTGGAGAAACTACCTAGTACAAACAACTGAACAAGAGCAAAAGAGAATCCTCAAAACCTTGTACACATGGAAGAACTAGCTCCAAAACAACTTTCCCTCGTCACCTCAACAAATTACAAGATGCGGTGGACAAAGGGACCATTAGTTAACTACCTGGTGGGAAGGACTCACAAAAGACAGACACCCAAACAATTAAAACCCAAAGACAAACAAAAAGCCAACTTAAAGGAAAGCCCAACACCAGAGAGCTTGGGAGACCAAGGAGACTAACTACACCAGTGAACCTCACAGGTATTATACTACACAAGTTCACACCATAAACCCAAGAAGCCAGAACAAATTAATTTAAGAAGCTGAAGCTAACAAGGAAAGTCTCACACACAATGGGAAGGCAAAGAAATCACCTAATAAAAGGAAAGGAGGAAGCCTCAGAAAGAATGCTAGATGACAGAGGCAAGTTAGCTGTCAGATACTGAATTCAAAGCAATGATAATCAGGAAGTTCAAAGAGCTCATACTGAGCTACCAGACACTACAGGGGAACTACAATGAACTCACTGAAAATTATAACAACATGAAAAATGAAATAGAAACTATCACCAAGGGCCAAGAGAAAATGAAGAATGCAATTTCTGAACTGAAGAACACAGTGGAAGGAATCAAAAACAGGATCGATGAAGCAGAAGATTGGATCAGCCAGTTAGAGAGGACAACGTAGAAAAAAAACACCCAGAAAGAGCAAGAGAAAGAAAAGAGGCTCAGAAAGAATGAAGAGAGAAAAAGAGAAATGCAAGATAATAAGAAACGTAAAAATATCCATATATTAGAGATACCAGAAGGAGAAGAAGAGCAAGGGATAGAAAACCGATTTGAAAAAGTCATGATGGAAAACTTCCCTAATTCGATGAAAGAAAACATCACACAAATCCAGGAAACACAGAGAGTCCCAATCAAGAGGAACCCAAAGAGGCCCACTTCAAGACACATCATCATTAAAATGGCAAAATTTCAAGACAAAGAGAGTCTTAAAGACAGCAAGGGAGGAAAAGGAAGTAACATACAAGGGAGTCCTCAAAAGGTCAGCTGCTAACTTCTCAATGAAAATGCTCCAAGCAAGAAGAGAATGGCAAGAAATAATCCAAGTAATGAGAAACAGAGGCCTGCAACCAAGGCTACTTTACCCACCAAGGCTCTCAATCAAGATACAAAGCTAAATAAAGAGCTTCCAAGATGAAAGAGGTCAAAAAGAATATACCTCTACCAAACCAGACCTGCAGGAGATGATAAAAGGACTGCTCTAAAGAAAGAAAGAAAAAGAGAGAGACAGAGAGGAATACAGGTACAAAAATGGCAATGAATAAGTACCAATCAATAATAACAACCTTAAATTTAAATGGATTAAATACTCCAATCAAAAGGCACAGAATAGCTGAATGGGTAAGAAAGCATGACCCACACATACGCTGCCTACAAGACACCCAACTAAGGACAAAAGACCATCACAGACTGAAAGTGAAGGGCTGGAAACAAATTTTCCAAGCAAATGAAAAGAGAAAGAAAGCCGGATAGCAATACTCATATCAGACAAAACAGACTTCAAAAAAAGGGCTATAAAGAGAGACCCAGGAGGTCACTTCATAATACTCAAGGGAAGAATCCACCAAGAAGACATAAACATTGTAAATATATATGCACCCAACGTAAGAGCACCCAAATATATAAAGAAAATATTAGAGGACTTCAATAAAGATATTGACAGCAACACAATTATAGTAGGGGATTTTGACACCCCACTGTCAAAAATGGACAGATCTTCCAAACAAAATATCAACAAAGATATTGTGGCATTGAACAACACCCTAGATGAAATGGACTTAACTGATATATATAGAGCCCTTCATCCCAAAGAAGCTAAATACACATTCTTTTCAAATGCACATGGAACACCTTCAAAGATAGACCACAAGATAGGACACAAAACAAGCCTCAAGAAATTCAACAAAACTGAAATCATACCAAGCGTTTTCTCTGACCACAAGGGACTGAAATTGGACCCCCCCCAAAAAAAAAACCACCTAAAACACTCAAAATCATGGAGACTGAATGTCATGCTATTAAACAACAAATGGGTCAAGAATGAAATTAGGGAAGAAATCAAAAAGGTTACGGAAACAAATGAAAATTAACTCACGACAACCCTAAACGTATGGGACACAGCGAAGACAGTCCTGAGAGGGAAGTTCATAACAATACAGGCCTACCTAAAAAAGACAGAAACATTCCAAACAAACGGCCTAACCCTATGCCTACAATAACTCAAGGAAAAACAACAAAGACAGCCCAGACCAAGTAGAAGGAAGGAAATAACCAAGATCAGAGCAGAATTAAATGACATAAAGACTAAAAGCACAATTCTAAGGATCAATAAATCCAGGATCTGGTTTTTTCAAAAGATAAACAAATTGACAAGCCTTTAAGCAGGCTCATCAATAAAAGAGAGGACACAAATAAACACAATCAGAAATGAAAGGGGAGAGATTACAACTGATATACAGAAATAGAAGGGATTGTAAGAAATTACTATGCAGAATTGCATGCCAAGAAATTTGAAAACCTCGGTGAAATGGACAAATTTCTAGAAAAATATAATGTTCCAAAACTCAATGAGGAAGAAGCAGAAAAGATGAACAGGCCAATAACAGCAGATGAAATTGAAGAAGTAATAAAAAAAAAAACCCTCCTGTCACACAATAGCCCTGAACCAGATGGTTTCACAGGAGAATTCTACAAAGCTTTTAAAGAAGAGCTAAACCCTATTCTTCACAGGGTATTCTGAAATCCAAAATGATGGAAGACTCCCAAACTCTTTTTATGAAGCCAACATCATCCTAACTCCAAAACCAGATAAAGACACAACAAAGAAAGAAAACTTCAGGGTCATATGGCGGATGAACATAGATGCTAAAATTGTCAACAAAATCTTGGCAAACTGCATCCAACAATACATTAAAAAGATCATACACCATGACCAAGTGGGATTCACCCTAGGGATGTAAGGATGGTTCAATATTTGCAAACCAGTAAATGCAATACATCATATAAACAAAAGCAAAGACAAAAATCACATGATCATATCAATAGGTGCGGAAAAAGCTTTTGATAAGGTACAGTACCCATTTATCATAAACACAGTCAGCAAAGTGGGAATAGAGGGAGCATTCCTTAATATAATAAAGGCCATATATGAGAGATCTACAGCCAAAATCATACTCAATGGGCAAAAACTAAAAACTTTTCCACTAAGATCAGGAACAAGACAAGGTTGTCCACTTTCACCACTTCTATTCAATATAGTATTGGAAGTGTTAGCCACAGTGATCAGACAAGAAAAGGAAATAAAAGGCATCCAATTCAGAAAGGAGAAAATAAAACTGTAACTGTTTGCAGATGACATGATAGTATACATGGAAAATCCTATAAATGCTACCCAAAAACTGTTCGACCTAATAAATGAATTTCTCAAAACAGCAGGATATAAAGTCAATATTCAGAAATCAAAGGCATTTTTTCTGTATACCAACAATGAAACAGCAGAAGTAGAAATCAAGAAAAAATCCCATTCAATGTAGCCAAAAAAAAAAACAACCCTAGTAATAAACTTAACCAAGGAGGTAAAAGACCTGTATGCAGAAAACTACATAACACTGAAGAAAGAAATCAAGGAAGACACAAACAAATGGAATCATATACCATGTTTATGGATTGGAAGAATTAACATCATCAAAATGTCCACATTACCCAAAGCAATTTACAGATTCAATGCAATACCTATTAAAGTACCAATGGCATATTTCACAGACATAGAACAAACACTTCAAAAATTTATATGGAACCATAAACGACCCTGAATAGCAGCTGGAATTTTGAGAAAGAAGAACAAAGTAGGAGGGATCACAATACCTGATCCCAAACTGTATTACAAGACCACTGTAATCAAAACAGCCTGGTACTGGCATAAAAGCAGGCACATAGACCAATGGAACAGAATAGAGAACCCAGAAATAAACCCAAGTCTCTACAGTCAATTCATATTTGGCAAAGTGGGCAGCATCATAAAATGGAGTAAAAATAGCCTCTTCAACAAATAATGTTGGGAGAACTGGACAGCTGCATGCAAAAAAATGAAACTGTTGTGCCAACTTATACCATGTACCAAAATAAATTCAAGGTGGGTAAAAGACTTAAATATAAGCCATGACACCATTAATGTCCTAGAAGAGAACATTGGCAAGAAAATCTCAGATATTTCATGCAGCAACATTTTTACTGACATGTCCCCTAGAGGAAGGTACATAAAGAAAAGAATAAACAAATGGGATCTCATCAAAATAAATTACTTCTGCACAGCAAAAGAAAACAGTATTAAAATAAAAAGAGAACCAACTATATGGGAAAACATAGTTGCCAATGATACCTCAGACAAGGGTTTAATCTCCAATATGTACAAAAAACTTACAAGACTCTACTCTAAGAAGACAAGCAACCCAATTAAAAAAATGGACAAAAGACTCAAACAGACACTTCTCCAAGGAGGACATACAGAGGACCACAGACACATGAAAAAGATGCTCAATATCGCTAGCTATCAGAGAGATGCAAATTAAAACCACAATGAGATACCACCTTACACCGGTGAGAATGGCTATTATAAACAAAGCAATAAACAACAAATTTTGGAGAGAGTGTGGGGAAAAAGGGACTCTAGTCCACTGTTAGTGGGATTGTAGACTGGTACAACCACTGTGGAAAACAGTATGAAATTTTCTCAGAAAACTAAAAATAGACCTGCCTTTTGACCCAGCAATTGCACTGCTAGGCTTATATCCTAAGAACCCCAAAACACCAATCCAAAAGGACCTCTGCACCCCAATGTTCTTAGCAGCACAATTTACAATAGCCAAGAGTTGGAAGCAACCTAGGTGCCCATCAGTAAATGAGTGATCCAAAATCTATGGTACATATTCACAATGGAATTCTATGTAGCAGAAAAAAAAGAGCTCCTACTCTTTGCAACAGCATGGATGGAACTGGAAAGCATTATACCGAGTGAAATAAGCCAGGTGGTGAAGGACAAATACCATCCAAACTCACCTTTAACAGGAAGCTAAACAACAAAACAAATAAGCAAGAAAAATATAATCAAAGACACTGAAATAGAGAACAGGCTAAGAGTGACCAGAGGGGAGAGAGGAGGGAATTTCAGGGGAAAAGAAGATGCGTTTATAGGAACAAGTATAAAGGACACAAGGACAAAAACTAAGTGGGGTGGAAATGGGAGGGTGATGGGGAGCACTGGGTGAGGGTGGGCTGAGATGGGAGTAAAAGATAGAAAACTGTACTTTTAACAACAATTAAAATAAATAAGTTTTAAAAAAAGAAATTCAACTGAACCAGAATTATATAAATGAGAAAAACCAAAAAATATATAGTCCAGAAACATGAGAGGCAAGAAAAGGAAAATTAGATGGAGCAGTTAATTAGTCTCTAGGGAAGTTTTTCTACCCAAAGACAGATATATGAATACTCTCCTACACTGCTTCTCTCTTGTCAAGTTTCAGAAACAAAAAATCATGCATGTCCTGATAACTCCTTAGATGAATGTCCTTTTGGTGCTTACAAAGCACACAGAAGAAACAACAATGAAAATGGCCAATGTATAGGCCAACCTTTACTTGCTACATTAATATATAACATGCTACTTGAAAGATACTAGTTCATTTTAATGGAATAGTCAATTCAGCAAGGCTAATTTATCTTAATATTTAAAATGTATATGAAATTAACCACTACCTTCTGTTTCCAGATAGTATTTATATTTGTAAAAGAAGCATAATGGCTCTCAGTTTGAGTTATTAAATATGAACATCTCCAGATTAAGAAATGTTGAACAGTAGTGCAAATATTCAAATGGAAAAGATAAGCAAAATTAATAGAATGAAAACCTAATTTCAAGAATGTTAGTAAAATATTTATTAGTATAAATGTCTATCTCAGAGGTGAACAAACATTTAGCCTTTTGCTATCTTGGGACACTGTTTAATCAAATTAGAAAAAAGAATATGTCTGCCTCTTCTGCACTGTAAAACACAAACAAACAAAAACAGGCTGTCTGATTTGCATGCTCCTCCCTCCTCAGGGGCAGATGCACTGGAGAACCAGCATCTTTCTGTGTGCACCAAGGTCTTCCCAAGGCCTAAACTCAGAGTGTACGAACAGAAAATGGGCTATTTTTCTAAAACCATCAGAAAGAATGTCTTCAAAGTAACACTTCTGAAACTAAAAATTTATTGGGGTAGAAACTTCAAAAATTCATTTTGTACTGAAGAATACCATTTGACAAGTTAAATACCTATCCAGGAGTCCAATAGTTCATTCTGAAAGACTTAATGGAAACTGCCTTACCCACTCATAAATGCCCTGTGGAATCATTATTCAGATTTTTATATGGCTATGTTAGGTAAGCCTTGCTTTTAAAGTTTTGGGGGACAAAATCATCTTGGTTATGGTGAACTATAGACTTTTAGATGCTTCACTAGTCAACTACTTACCTGCTAGGACATACCTATAATAAAAAAATTCCCTGTTTTGCCTCCAGATAGCCCCTTAACCCCTGATGGAGGGTTGGCCACCAATTCAGATGAAAAATCTCCATATGCCACCTCCATTTCCATAAATAACTATTGGCATCTGCCATCTACAAACAAAATCTGCATGTCAAACAATACAACTCTCTGCTGCCTGATGCCTATCTAAATCTCAGCTATCATTTCACAAAACTATATGCCATGATAAATTTTTTACCCTTATATAAGTCACTAGTTCTAAACCCTGGCTGCACATTAGTATCAGTGTACAGCAACTCTGAATCCTAGATGCTTATTTACATTTCCTGAGAAGTGCTTAAAATATTCTTTCCTGGCACCACCCCAAGTGAACCAAAAAAGTGTAGGCCCAAATTTGTGTCTTTTCAAATACTCCCTGAGGCAGTTCTTATGTACAGAGTTAAGAAGAACTTACAGAAATAAAAAGACCCTGGCAGCCAGAGAGTACCCTGATAAGATAGAAATCATAGAATGTTATAAAATATACTAAATGTATATTGTATAGAATGGTATAAAACATATTAAATGGTGATGCATAAAATGAGTTTAGCATAATAGCATGTGGTTCCTGCTTTAAGTCATTACATTGTACTGACCTACAATCACATCATGATTTCTATAACATGGTCAAAGGTCCTCATTTTGTCAATAATTGTTTGAGGAGATAGACTTTGGGGTCAAAAAACTTGAGTTTAAATCCTGACTCTTGCACTTAGAGAGTGTTCTTAACTTCTCCAAATCTCATTTTCTGTATCTAAACGTGGAATGTTACTACTAGCCTGAAAGAGGATTAAATGGGATTCTGCCTCAATGGTAAGCAGTATTAATAACCAGTAAACCAATACAATGATTGAGAATTGGAGCTCACAGTGACAACAGAGAACTTTTATTTCACTTAATTCAATTTACAGACAAGGGGTCAAGATCCAGAGAATCAATGCCTCCAGATCACACTTAAAAGTCAGACGAGGGAAACTTACTTAGCGGGGCAAAGCTGATCAAATAAGGCTGCTATCGAGTTGCTCAGGTGAAAACATATCTGATATATTCATTTATGAAAATCTCCATAATGGCTAAACCTGCAAATTCTTTAGTAACTTTCACTATTTAGAATATAAGAAGTTTTATCTGTCATTGCATTGAGTTACTTTTGAACATAATAATCAGACATACACTGTTACTGGGATATATTCTAAGGACAAAAAAAAAAAAGAAAAAGAAAAGAAAACCCTGCAAGGACATACTGACCTTTACTTTGTAAGCTTGTTGGCTCTGGTACTGATATGGTATTTCTGAAATGATTTTGTCTGTATTATAAAACAGAAAACAAGCAAATATACTGATGCTGTGAAGAACCAGTAAACTCATGGTATGTTTTGTATGTATATATTTCTTAACCAGAACTGATGATACATAGAATGTTGTTTTCTAAATTCCATTATCACTAAAATGAACCACTGTTGATTATAGGCCTAGGAGAGGGAGAGTACAAGCTGTGTCTGTTAACTCAAGTGCCAGAAAACAAAGACTAATAGAATCATGTTTAATTACCATCACTGATGTCAAAAAGACCTGCCACTATATGACTCCTGATATGATTCAATGAAATGCACAAAATATCACATAGGTAGTGTTCTTCCCAGAAATGTTAACCTGATCCAGTCATGAAAAAAGAAAAATAAGGCACATCCAGAATAAAAAAACATTCTAAAAATTAGTACAAACTTTCAAAATGTCATTATTATGAAAAACGTTAGAGGTGGGCATTATAAAGTAAAGGTGACTAAAGAGTCATAACAATCAAAATGCAATACATGACATGATGCTTGACTGTATTCAGAAGGATGAGAGGGAATCTAGCTTTTATGGACATGTTGGGATAGTTACGGAACTCTGAATGTTGACTTCCTCTTATTATTATTGAATCAATACTAAATTTCCTAGGTGTGAAAATGAAATTAAAGTGTAAGAAAATGTTTGTTTCTTAGAAAATATGTTAAAGTTAAAAAAATTTTAAATAACATTTAATAACATTTAACGTAAAGCCTTTATTTATTATAAATTTTTACAAAACCAAGCTTTGCATTTAAAAATAACTTAAGTTTACAGAAATGTTGCAAAGATAGCATTGAAAATTCTGGTATACCTCCGACAATTTCCTCCCATAATTAACAGCATACACATGGTACATTTGTTAAAGCCATCAAACTCGCACTGGTATGTTACTATTAACTCAACCCCAGACTTTAACTGGATTCCACCAGTTTTTCTACTAATGCCCTCTTTCTATTTTAAGAGCCAATCTAGGACACTGCATTGCATTTAGTTGTATCTCCTCAATCTCCTCTGGTCTATGTGACAGTTTCTTATTTTTCATGCCCATGAGAGTCCTAAAAAATACCAGCCAATTATCCTGTACAATGTCCCCCAGTTTGGTTTTGTCTGATATTTTTTTCATAATTAGATTGGGTTTATGTTGGGGTTTTTAGAAGGAACATTACAGAGGTGAAATGAGTCCTACTTATAACATCATATTAGGGATATAATATAGGTGCATGGCACCATGCACCTATATTATATCTTTGTTACTTTGTTACTATATTAATCTTTGTTACTTGGTTAAGGTAGTGTTTGTAGGTTACTTTTTCTTTTTTGGTTGCTCAAGTGGGCTTCTTTTCTCATCACCATTTTGAAATGGGATACAGAGCAGGGGTCCCTGAAAATATTCTCCACAGCCCATGGTTGGGGGATAGGGGGAAGGATGATACGGTGGTTAAGATACTTTTCCTAACAATGGCAAGTTGATAGCTAGTTGATAGCTGTGCTTCTGCCCCAGGTAGAAGGTCTACATGACTTTCAGGCCATATAGTGACTGGTTACATTGCTAGGGGAGCTTATACATCTCCTGCATGAGATGCAGGGAGCTGGACACCCCATGTGTCATGGTGAACTCTTGCCATGACTAAAGATGGCAGCCAAAAGAAGGTAAGAGTTACGGGGGAACTGGCAAAGTAGCACACTGTAGGAAGGACCAGATACGAGGTCACGTAGGAAGTGCCCGGTCAGCATTTAAAATGAGTGTGGGCTGAAAGAGAGAGGCAGCCACAAGTAAGGAGCCAGAAAGTAGGGGAACTCTGCCATAAAAACGGAAAGAGTAGGGAGCAGCCATGTTGTTTAGAGAGTGTAGAAGGGGGGCCCTGTCAGCCATGAAGTCTGGTGTGTAAGGAGGTGGCACACAGTTTTGGATTAAGAACTGGAGTAAGAGAGACCTGCTGGGAAACCTGCCTGGAGAACATGGCAGCAGAGCAGATGGCACTGGGGGGACCTGCCTAACCAAGCACGAATTAGTGGGAGATGCCTAGAATGCTGAACTGTGACTGGGAATGCTGAGCCACAGATTTCTGCTTTTCTGAAAGACAGTACTTCTGACTGACATACTTGTAAACTGGCTGGGTTGGCAAAGTGGGGCAGGATTATGTGTTTTGGGGTGTTTTAAAGGGAGTGGGACTTACTGGCAGAAATCTGCCATTATTCTGAATCTGTATAATCTGTACTTAATCAACCTCTTTCTTTTTTTACCAAATTCGTGCATTGGAAGTCATGTTTCTTGGTATCTGACAATCAAATCCCACAGCTGTTCCAGAACATCAGTGGCAATGTTCTATAACACTTTCAATGAAGGTAAGTCATACCTTTTAACACAATTAAGTTCATTTGTCATAGTCTGTATTCTGTGATGGGGTGCCCTTGACACTCTTGGTTTACTGATTGGTGCTGGTGTGTATGTGTGTATTTGCATACCTTAAAGTAAATTCTTTGTGATGCAGAGTCCTGTGGGTGTCAGCAAATATATACAGTTCTACAGCCAACACCCAGAACCACAGAGAAGGTTCCTTCATCTGTGCACCCCTCTGTAGCCAACCACTTGCCCCTTGATCAGTCCTTGGAAAAGGAAAACACTCATCTGTTTTCTGTTCCCATAGTTTTGCTCTTTCTACAACATCATACAATATATTGTCTTTTGAGCCTTCCTTCCTTCTCCTGCATTTCAGTTTTCTCTATATTGTTGCATGAATAGTTTGTATCTTCTTTTTGCCGAATACTATTCCACTCTATGGATGTACCACAGTTTGTTTACTGATTCCTCTGTTGAAGGACATCTTATTGCCTCTAGTTTTTAGCAATTATGAATAAAACTGTTACAAACATTTACATATAGGACAAACATCATAAACCATTGTTTAAATACCTAGTATATCAGCTTTATAACAAACTGGAAAGTTGTATTCTAAATGGCTGTACAACTTTGCACTTCCACCAGCAAAGAATAAGTGTCTATTGTTTGCATCTTTGCCAGCATTTTTTATTGTTGGTTTTCCTGTACTTTAGACACTCTATTAAGATATACAGTGGTATGTTCTTGTGGCATAAATACGTGTTAAGGGGTCTTTACTCATCTTTCAAATACAAATGTTACCCAAAATTTTAATTTTAAAAGTCTACTTTAAAAACTAGGATCCCCAGGTATATAATTATAAAATTTTAAACTGTTGATATAAGATCACATTAGGGTTTTTTTTTTTATTAAATAAAAAGTTCTGCCCTGGATCGCTGTTCGATTCCCAGTCAAGGCACATGCCTGGGTTGCAGGCCAGTTCCCAGCAGGGGATGAGAGGCAACCACACATTGATATTTCTTTCCTTCTCTCCTTCCCTTCCCCTCTAAAGATAAGTAAATGAAGTCTTTTTTAAAAAAAATTCTTACTGTTTCTAAGTATAAGAGCAGATACATACATAGGATACATCATTAATAGCCCTAGCAATTCAGATATTATTACCAATTTCTTCTAATTGTGTGTGTGCACACATGTGCTCAGACAGTAACACTTCTAAAGACCTACAATTTAAAGCTGGGATGAGTATGGCATGTTTGAGGAACAGAAAGCAAACCAAGTGTGCAGGGAGTCTGAGAGTAGGCAAGAGGACCAAACTAGCAGACGAATTTGGAGAGAGAGTTCAGTTCACACAGAGCAGCGCTCTTAGTTGTTGGCGTTTGTTACCAGAAGGCCTTGTTGAAACAGACGGCAGCAACCCACCCCCTGACTTGATGGTACGGCAGATCTAGAGTGGGGCTTGAGGCCGGCATCTCAGTCTTCAGGGTGCTGCTGCCGCTGCTGATCCAGGGTCCCAGCCTGAGAAACCCTCTTGGCCACACTATACTACAACAAGGAGCCTGACTTCTATTTTGAAGACATGAGAAAACAGTGGATGGTTTTAAGGACAGAATGATGTGGTATGTTTTGAACTTTAAACAGCTCACAGAGACTGAGATGTGAAAACTGCGTCAGAGGGGCAAGACAATAAATGGTAAAGTGGTTAAGCAGCCCATTACCACAGTTATTATGTGTGAGAAATCAGGGTGTCTTGAAATAGGGTAGAGGAGATGTTAAGATGTGGATGGATTCAGGATAAATTGAGGAAAAGGATGACAGAACTTGCAAAAAGATTGGGTATTAGGATGAAGGAAGGAAATCAAAGGGAATGTCAAGGTCATTGGCTTGACAACTACCTCTATGGAAGACTTTATGGGACAAAAATACTTAGCTTGAGATATCTGTTAACATACCATTAAAGATACCAAATATGCATATTGGATATATAAATCAGCAGCTCCAAAAAATAAAAATAAAAAACTGAAGTCATTGACATACAAATAATATTTATAGTCATAGAACGTATACAGGTCATTAGTTTAGATCAACGGTTTCCAAGCAGAGGTGGTTTTTGCACACCTTCCAGAAGGGTACCCTTGGCAACATTTGAAGACATTTTTTAATGTCTTAAGGGTGGAGGGGTGCTGCTGTCATTCCCTGAGTGGGATGTTGCTAAACACCATAAAGTGCAAAAGAGAGCACCCCACAACAAAGAATCCTGCTGAAAATATCAACAGCACTGACACTTAGAAACTCTTTATAGTCAAAAAGTTGTTTCCTTTTTAAAAAAATTATTCATTGATTTTTAGAGATAAAAGAAGGGAGAAAGAAGAAGGAACGGGAGAGCGGGGGGATAAAAAAGGAAAAGAGGGGAATAGGGGGAGAGAGAGAGAGAGAGATCCATTTGTGGTTCCACTTATTTATGCATTCAGTGATTGCTTCCTGTATGTGCCCTGCACCTGCAACCTTGGTGTATCAGGATGATGCTCTAACCAACTGAGCCAGGGCAAAAGTTGTCTTTCTTGTATGAAGGGTGCATAGGCCTTTCTCAGAATACAAACTGATTGGAAAATATGCCACATAGGTACACAATTTAAAAATTGTTTAAATATATGCTCAGCCAACTGAGAAATGAATTCAAAGTATCTGAAGAATTAGATTATAGCATTAGACTTCAAATAGTTGCTATCAGACAGTGAAAAATAGTTACAAGTAAAAAAAGTAAAAATATAGTAATAGTTCAAATAAAAATTCCTGATTCATAAATCCATCAAGCCATGTGTAATCTGCAGGACTCTGCTGTTAGGTTAAATAAATAAATTCAAGCATATGAGTAAATGAACAGTATGGCTTAGCTCTGTTAGACATTAACAAATACATGCAACAAGGCAACAGAAGAGAGAATCTGGAATTTGAGTCCAGGCCCATAAGCTCTGGAGTGTGAGTATAGATTCATAAAATCCTTAGCGATGGAGAAAACTCAATGGTGCAAAGGACACATAAAAGAGGAGGGTGTGAAACAAACAGAAATCTCAACTTGGGGGAAAACATTCCAGTGTACACAAAGATCCTAGCATCACAAGGATCACTGCAAGTAGTCCATCATCATAAGAAATTTTGAGTAAGATTTGTGAAGGTTTTTTTCCATGGAAAATATCTGTGACTCCAGTGCTCAGGGGTTGGCAAGACAGACCCATGACACAGATGCTAACTTTAGAGCCTACCCACTGGAGCACATCTACTTTGTGAACAAGACAGAAGACAATTTTTCACACAGAGAGGTGTTAAGATCACAAATCTACCCTAATTTTAATGCTTTTACTGCTAGAAAAAGCCGAGTAAAGATATCCTGGAATTATAGGATAAATATATTCTAGGTACGAGGAGGTGACTATAAGAAAAAAAAAGAATTCAATGTTAAAATTTAAGGGTTAGGAAGACCTTCTTACAGGGAAAATGGGAGAGACAAGAGATAAAAATACATTTAAGAGAGGTCTATAACTAGTCTAATCATAATAAACATAAAGAGCAGATAGATGACTTTAAATATAAAAGTGATGTTTTTAACCCATGGACAAAAATGTTTTAATGAGAATTATCTTTTACCAAAAGTACAAGCTGGCCTGTTGAGGACATGTGTGAGAAGAATAACTGAGTGACTATAATCTCATATGTACCTTTTATTACACACCCAGTGCCTATCATGATAGCATGTTATTGACAACTGTGTTTAATAAAGTAGAGCTGCAAGCTGGGCTCATGAGGAACTGAAAATAAATTATTTTGTGTAATTTATGAACATAAAGTTCACACAATGCATACTGGTCCACTTTAACTCCAAATCAAAGGAAGTTAAAATTGTATGGCCTCAGACACACACAGCTGACCGTAACTCACCCTTCCCAGTTCTTTATCTTCAAGGGCCAGGACTCCAGTGCTTTCCGTGAAGAGCTTTATTTTGACCACAGGCCGAGGATGGGTCGTGGTAAAATCGCCTTGGGTTCCCCATCTGCAAAGAAGTAACAAAAATTTTCTTTGAAATGCAGCAGTATTTTCTTTCCAGATAAATGCATCTCCTTAACAGACACATTAAGCAATACAGAATCTTTTTGGCTCAATGAGATTTTTATCTTTGCTTTTGTTTCTGACAGATGGCTCAATCAAGAAGAAAAATAATGAGCTTTAAATCTTAATTATTCAGTTGTTCTAAAAATTAGCACATTACAGTACAAAACTAGTATGTGGTAAGAATTTAGGTTAAGGTGAAGCATTACAGATGCAGCTATTCAAATCTGTTATTTGATTCATTTGAATAAAAAATACCATTTTATGGATGGCTAGGGAAAGTTACTAAGGGTTTGTTTATCAAAAAGGTAGTTTCCCAGAAAATTATTTTCATGCTGAGGATTTTACCCCATCTCTTCTTGAAAATTCTTTACTATATATTATTTATACTTAAAAAGTGAATTATCTGGAGCCTGTTACTTCACATGAATTTTCTAACTTCATGGCAGGATATGTTTATTAATTTTAGAGAGAGAGGAATGGAGAGAAAGAAAAACATCAACTGGTTGCTTCCCATAGAGGCTGTGACTGGGAATCAAACCTGCAACCTTTTGGTGTAAGGGCTGATGCTCCAATAAACTGAGCCACCTGGCCAGGGCATTTTACATGGTTTTTCAAAGCTCCAGTAAAAGAAAAAGAAATAAGCATGATAGAAATGAGTGTTTTCCTAGTACACTCTTCTAAGGGGATAAGTCTGCCAATATCTGGCTTTTCAAATCATCATCATAAAATAGCATGTTTTCTTGGCTCATATTTTAATTAATAGCATCTCATCTTTACCACACACCAGTTCAGTCTAGTATATTTACAAATTTAACTGACACACAGCTGATATTTTAAAATCTTACCAATAACTGTGAGAGCTCACAGGCATGAGATTTAGCACATCATGCAGAAAATGCCATTAAAAAACATACATAAGAGAAAAAATGTGAAATTTAACAGTAAAAATTTCTGTTAAAATAAATCACCAAAAATCTATATATTATATTGTATATATTATTTTAAAAATAATTTAGCATTTTAATGGAACTATCTAATTTTATAAGCAATATTCAGAAAGCTTCAGAAACACATAAAACTGAGGAAAAGCAAATGTAATAAAAATTAAATAATTGTGATGACTTTCTCTCCTATACAGAAGTTAGGTCATAATACACATAGTAAACCCAAGGTCATTTCAATGACTAAGGAAACTAGCATCTGGATACAGTTCAATCTTTTTTAATTAGCATCATATGCCAGAGGGAAGAGAAAGATTCAATTAGGATGGAAGAGCAGCTTAATTTCTATTTTGGACTTCTAGAAAGGAGTTAGCAAAGAATCTTTTTGTCAGTTCATAGAATTAAGACAGTCTGAGATAAAGTAGAGCTAAAATAGGGATTAAAAAATAGATTCAGAACTAAAATAAGGGAGTAGAGAACATTTCTCAATTCAGTGTATAGAGCCTTAAGCCTTGAATACAGTCAGAAGATCTGGATGACAATTCTGGAGTAGATTCCCATGACATATCCTTCTCGTTTGGTATTATGTGGTTATATTTGGATAACTAACCCATGGAGATACTTTCTTATAATTGCATTTTATATATTTTGTATAGATATAAAATATATTCCAAAATGTGTGTGTGTGTAACTTTTCCATGAGTACTCGAGGGAAATAAAAGGATCCTCCACTGTGAATACCACCGTGTACATACAGCTGGCGATAGATCAAGCTTATTAACTATGCTGTTTAAATCTATTGTATCCTTATGGGTTTTTGGTATTATTTACACAGCAAGGTAGAAGTATTACAATTTCCCACCAAAAGAGAGGTTTGGTCAATTTCCCTTTACATATTTTTCAGCTTTTGGTGTATATTTGATATAAAAATATTGATGTTCTTTGAATATGAACTGTTTATTATCTTTTCCAATCCCAAGGCCATGATTATTTTTCAATGGTTGAACCTGTGTAAAATTAGAAAACTAACACTATATTAGGAAGGGTAAAATTAAAGTCATATGCCAGAAGTACAAATCAGCTTAAAGAAGTCACACAAATAGCCCTGGCTGGCGTGGCTCAGTGGACTGAGTGCTGGCCTGCAAACCAAAGGGTCACCAGTTTGATTCCCAGTCAGGGCACATGCCTGGGTTGCAGGCCAGGTCCCCAGGGCAGGAGTGTGTGAGAGGCAACCACACAATGATGTTTCTCTCCCTCTTTCTCTCCTTTCCCCTCTCTCTAAAATAAATAAATATATAAATTAAATCTTAATTTAAAAAAGATGTTACACAAATAGCCTAATAAATACATTGCAAGTATAGCCCATAATGTCTTAAAAAAACAAATAGTTAACTAAAATTTATAGGAAGTCAATAATATAGAACTTGGAAGGGAATCTAGGATATCCCAAAACCAATATGCCACAGGTGGCAAACACAAGGCCTGTGGTCCAAATCCAGCCCTCTACCTTGTTTTATCCCGCCCAGCACCTTATTTCTACCCAGCGGCAGCGACAAGCTGTCGTTGAACTGCTAAAGAGTACTTACATTTACACAGTCCTAAAATTACATTCGGCCCTTTGAAGGCAAGCACCAGGCTGATGTGGCCCTGGTGAAAATGAGTGTGATACCTATGCAATACTCCCATGAAGGCAGGAAACAGCTGCATATCATAGGACCCAGTAAACAATCTACAAGAATACATCTATCTACAAGGTCTGGAACCTCTAAGTCAATACCATGGAACACTAGCAGTCTGCCCCTGTGAGGAAAGCTTAAATAACACGCTTTCAGGCGAGAAGTTAAGGTACAAGGATACTGGCAGATTCTAGGTATAACAGACTATACTCTTACTGACATTTGACAAGAATGTGCAATTTTAAAGGAGTGCATAAATAAGTATGGTGGCAGCTGATAGTCCTTATAGACATTCCAGGCTATAAACATAAACTGACACACACAACCTTGACAATTTCTCCTGTGAAAACTGAAAGTTAAGAAGATATATACAGTTAGAAAATGGTTATGAATTCTATAATGAATGAATTGAAACCCAAAGCCCTTCTCCCTCCACCAAAAAAAGGCAGGGGAAGGAGGGAAGAAGAAAAACATGCCTATCTTCAATATTCACCAAGACATTCCTTGTTTTCTACTTCATTGACATGTTTAAACCCTTATTAAATTAATACTAGTTATTATCTTCCTACACTTTTCTCTGTACTATGTAATAAAAGAATACATTACCCTTGCTGTCAATTTACTTTGACTAAAAATACATTGCCTTTTTCTACCTCTATGAATGTATTATTTATGAGAATTCAGACTCCCAGTGTAAATCTTCAAATGAATAAAATATCTACAAAGCACCTTTACGAGGACAGCGGGACTTCCTGGCTATAACAACAAAGGGTAGTTCATACACCAACTGAAAGAACTGACATTAATTATGTATTTGCTATTAAATGAAGTATGCTGAAAGTTCATATCAGGAGCCAAAATATATGATCATACTTACTTATTCAGTAAGGCTATTTCTAGGAATTTATCATAACAAAATAATTCTGAGTACTGAAAAGATAGGAAGCAGCAATATATTTACTGTAGCATTATATATAAGCAAAAACAAGCAACTAATATTAGGGAAATGATTATGTAAATTATGTAGCATACAATGGAATATTTTGCTGCTACTTATTATAATCGTTGTGAAGAGGATAAAAAACCATATGTGATGTAAAGTAAAAAAAAAATGGAGAGGGCACAAAGCTGAATGTGGGCCTTTTATTCTTTCAAAAAGAGCTATTACTTCGTATGTGCCAGTCACTATTCTTGTATCAGCACCCAGTCTCTAATCTCTTGGAATTTATATTCTAAATGAAATTATAGATAATAAAGAATTATATTTTTATATACAGTAACATAGATTTCTCCCTACCCTAGCCTTGCATGTCTTCTGTTCCTGTTAGCAGTTTCTGGTCTCTCATCATTGCTCCTTCACTGACATCAACATCGTAAATGAAGCCTGATCTATCGGCTTTGTTATCCTTACTCTGAATCTCTGGGTACCTCCCCCGGTCTCTTAGGGCATCTAGACACTAGATTTAAATTGCAACCTGAAAGGATTTTCAAAAATAACTAGCATATTTGTTTTAAAGTATGTTTAAAATCATGCCACAGTAAAAAGTTATGTCAAAAATCACTTAAATCCTTTTTTTCAGAATTCTTCTTGTGAACACATAATGCACCCATGATTACAGAGGCTAAAAACAGAAAAAATGGGCTCAACCTGCATTCCTTATACATGACCAGCACTATAGAATAAGGTATATGAAACTTTAAAAATTATTCCCTCCATCTCTATATTTTCCATCCAACTGTGTGACTGGTCCTGGGAAAGGGCAGACATTCAAAAGATCAAGACAACAGGTTGTGTACTAAATAAATGCACTCTGGTAGGGAAGGCCGACATGTAATTTCATAAACATGCATAATAAATCAAATCATACAGAACTGAATAGGGTTCTAAATTACATTTCTTAATTACTTCTGAAGATGAAGCATTTTTTCCTTACTAGTCATCTGCCTTTCTCTTATGATTGCCTTTTTATTACCATTGTCAATTTATCTATTAGTAGAATTATCTTTTAATCAGCGATTTTATAAAACTCTTAATAGGATAGACATTTACTGTTCCTGAGACATACAGCAAATTCTGTCAATGATGGTTATTTTCTACTGAACTATTGTTTATGGCTTTTAAAAATGTATAGTTTAAAAATATTAGGTAGTAGCCCAGTCCTATCACCTTGATTTAGAGTTTCTAATTTTGACATCCTTAAATAAAAATTATATAAATATTAACCTGTATTTCTTGTGCATATCCATAGTTTAAATCTTCAAGTTATCTGAAATTTAACAGTGATAATAAATGAGTTTCATTGAATTCACCTACCCCAATCTCATTTGGTTTAGAAGTCAACATATTTATAATATTATTATATAAACTCGGGTTTTTGAATTTTTGTCCTAAAGATTTATCTTGTGAGCTGTGCTATATTGTGTAAGTTATTGTAGAATTATTAGATATGATAATATCAGTTAGAACAAAAGGGATATAGATAGTTTGAACTTACTATATTTCTATTAAAGAAAAAAGGAGATCTCTCCAGTTATTAAAATTTGTTCCAACATTCCTTGGTTAACTTTTGAACTTTTTTCTTCTTCTAGGTAAGTCCTATAAATTCTGTGATAAATTCATTTCATAGTATTTTATACTTGGGGATTCTAAACTACCTGTTACCTTTATATTGTCTGACTATTGCTGATACACAAGAAGTTATAAGCTCCCTTTTTTAATATGATAATTTTGCCTCATTTCCAATCTAGCTATTGCCTATTTAAATTATGTTTTCTTCACTAAATTACCATTAATTGTACTACAAAGATGGAATTATTAAAATAATCAAATAGCAGTGATACCTAATTCCAAATATATCACTAATTTTGTAACAGAAAACATGAAATAAGAGAATCCAGCTACAGGGGTAGAAATGAAAGTCTTTGAAGTGTTACACATAATTATTACGATTTTTCATGCTGCAATTATTTCAACAAACAATCCACCTACATATAATTTATTTCCATAACTTAGGTATGTTAAGGACTAACATGATGTACATTCATCAAAAAAAAAACTACCCTGAATAATACTTTTGGTTCACAACTTATATACCCGAGCACCAGATATTTGGTTGCACTGATTTAGATATTATCATGAGAAAGTAAAAAAAAAAATGTTTTTCCAAGTTCTCTGCAATTGATTGCATATAGGTCTGGGATCTCTTTCTGCTGTCCTATGAAGAATTTGCCTAAGAAAATGAGTTGGATTCTCCTAAATCAAGATAAACAGCCAGGATTGTTTTCAGTTATTTTCAATTACTTGTTTGTGCTGAAAACATAGATGGGCACTCTTCACAAGCTCTTTAATAGGGCCCAAGAGGGAAGAAAGATCCTTGACAATGGGGTGCAAAGGCCTGGTGGTACATACCCTCAAGAGTAGCAAACACTATCGTCTGCAGCCCCTTCTTGGGCATTGGATGCCAGGGGAACCTGCCTGGTAGAATGAGGGCACACAACTGTGCCCCTGCTCTTGCAGCAACCTTGATGCAGGTGAGCCTTAATGTGCTATCATTACACAAAGAAAGCTGTATCTTTTCTCTGTACCCATGGTCTACTATCAGTCACAGTCTTGCTCATGATGGCCATGAATACTCTAGAACCATTCTAAAATAAATGTGTACGTCAAACAGGTACAGTAATAGGACTTGTAAAATATACCAAGTAACTTCAAGACCTCTCCATTAACGCATATACATGACTACAGCTTTTTAATTGAATAATTTAAAATTGGGAATTAAGGTTAAAAAGAATTACTAAGGGCCTGATTATAATAAATGAAAATTTAAAATAAACCACAGAAAGCATTTTAAAAACAATGTTAACCACTGTACAAATGTTTTTAAATACAACATTCCTGGTTAATATGAGCAATTAAAATAGTCACTCATGCCCTGGCTGGTGTAGCTCAGTGGATTGAGCTCGGGCCTGCGAACCACATGATCGAGGTTTGATTCCCAGTCAGGGCACATGCCTGGGTTGCAGGCCAGTTCCCAGCAGGAGACTCACGAGAGGCAACCATACATTGACATTTCTCTCTTTCTCTCCTACCCTTCCTCTCTAAAGATAAATAAATAAAATATTTTAAAAAATAGTCACTCATGTAAACCTTTTTCTAGGTAGAACACACTTTTGGAACAGCAGCTTTTGATATTTAAAAATTTCAAGTTTTCTAAGTTATTTTCTAGGGCCCAAGTATATCAGAGTTTTATCCAGTACCAATGGAATAAAGTCAAAGATTAAGGGAATGTTGAAAATAACTAATTTTCATGGGGTTATAGATGGCTGGTGAGACATGATTTACGATGGCCAAAACTACAAGAGGTGAAAGGACCTATTTGAAAAATTCAACTGTCTGATTCCAATAGGATGCTGAAAATTTAGGTCTATACTTTTGTTAAAAGTCTGCAAATGAAGATACAGACTTGAAAGTTACTAACATAGAGGTGGAAAGAGAAGCTCTGCGAATGAATGAGCTTGTGAAGGGTGACCACCGAAACTCGACTGTGGAGGGGATTCATGTCTTACAAGTCCAAGCCTGTTTGTGTGCATGTATCCTTGTGTGTATGCACCCAAATGCATATTTATTATTTATTTGAAATACACAGGATACTCAAATTATTTTGTAATATATTTTATATAATACTATGCATTGATCTTTAGGAATCGGTACATGGATGTACATAATTCTTTTTTAAGACGGTATGTGTATACCATAATTTAGTCTACAACTCTTCTGTTGAGGGACCTATAGGTTGTTTTCAATTTTAATTAGTACGAGTAATGCTGCAAAAGGGATCCTTTTCTACATTCAATTGTTTTTACATAAATATGGAGAAGAATAAAAGACTAGAGACAGAATTCTAAGACAATCCAAGATTTTAAACTGTTCTGAAGTGTAAAATGTTATCCTCGGTAATTGAAAAGTTTGATTCACGAGTAGGTAGACATACTTTGCCTCCTTGTACAACCAAAAGAAGGACAACAACAAATATAAAAACAAAACATAACCAGAACAGCCAGAAAATGGAACTGTATGGAAGTCTAACAACCACGGAGTTAAAGAAGAAACATTCATCAAGACCACCAGCAGGGGCAGAGATAGGTAGCCAAGGGGACAGGAATCACAGCAAGGCAGTGGCTAAAGGACTGGGCAAGGCTGCAGCTGATGGACCCCATTGTCCCACATTTGCATGTGGATAAACAAGGAGGAATAACTGGGGAGTGAAACAGACCACACAACCAAGGGTTCCAATGTGAGGAAATAAAGTCTCAAAACCTTTGACTGAAAAAAACATGTGGGAGTTGTGGCAGCAGCAGGAGAAACTCCACCCTCATAGGGGAGTTCATTGAAGACATCCACTGGGTCCTAGAATGTACACAAACCCACCCATCCCAGAATAAGCACCAGAAGGGCCCAATTTGCTTCTGGGTAGTAGAGGAAGTGACTGAAAGCTTGAAGAGAGCTGAGGAAGGAGCATTGTTCCCCCCCAGGCTTCTCCCTCAAATACAGCATCACAATGCAGCAAAGCGGGTTGCCCTTCCCTGGCAAATACCTAAGGCTCTACCCCTTCTTAGATAACAGCCATGCCTAGACAAAAATATTGGCCCAAATGAAAGAACAGATCAAAGCTCCAGAAAAAATACAGTTCAGATAGCAAATCTATCAGATGCAGAGTTCAAAACTGGTAATCGCGATGCTCACAGAAATAGTTGAGTATGGTTGCAAACTACTGCAAAGTGTAACAAAGAAAAATACATGGGGAACCAACACTGAAGGGAAGGAAACTGGGACTCAGATCAACAGTTTGGAGCAGAAGAAGAGATAAACATTCAACCAGAAAAGAATAAAGAAACAAGAATTCAAAAAAATGAGGAGAGGCTTAGGAACCGCTGGGACAACTTTAAAAGTTCCAACATTCAAATTATAGGGGTGCCAGAAGAATAGCAGGAAGAGCAAGAAATTGAAAACTGATTTGAAACCCTTATGAAGGCGAACTTCCCCAATCTGGCAAAGGAAATAGACTTCCAGGAAGTCCAGAAAGTTCAGAGAGTCCCAAAGAAGTTGGACCCCAGGAAGCACACACTAAGGCACATCATAATTACATTACCCAAGATTAAAGATAAAGAGAGAATCTTAAAAGCAGTAAGAGAGAAGGAGAGAGTTACCTACAAAGAAGTTCCCATCAGACTGTCAGCTGATTTCTCAAAAGAACCTTGTAAGAAAGAAGGGGCTGGAAAGAAGTATTTGAAGTCAGGAAAGGCAAGAACCTACATCCAAGATTACTCTATCCAGCAAAGCTATCATTTAGAATGTAAGGGCAGATAAAGTGCTCCCAGATGAAGTCAAGTTAAAGGAGTTCCTCATCACCAAGCCCTTATTATATGAAATATTAAAGGAATTTATCTAAAAAAAGAGGATCAAAAATATGAACAGTAAAATGCCAACAATCTCACAACTATCAACAATTGAGCCTAAAAACAAAAACAAACTAAGCAAACAACTAGAACAGGAACAGAATCACAGAAATGGAGATCACAGGGAGATCATAGGGAGGGTTACCAGGAGCAGAGAGAATGAGAGGAAAGGTACAGGAAGCATAAAGAAGTAGGTAAGAAGAAGCATAAATAGTAGGTACAAAATAAACAGGAGAAGGTTAAGAATAGTATGGGAAATGGAGAAGCCAAAGAACTTATATGTATGACCCATGGACATGAAGTAAGGTGGGGGAATGATGGTGGGAGGTGGGATGCAGGGTGAAGAGGAACAAAGGGAATAAAAAAGTGAGGCAACTATAATAGCATAATCAATAAAATATATTTTAGATAAATGAAAAAAGTTTGATTCCTAAGAAATTTTACTATGTAAATAAAATTTACTATAAATAGTCATGTTATTGTCAAAAGTTCACATTTTAAAGTTCATTGTAATACGATGAATTTCAAATCTGAAAGTTTGTTAGAATTTCAAGATTTTACTGTTAACAAACATCCTTCTGCTTCATATTTAATAATCTGAAGAAGAGATTTAAACTCCCTTTAAAAATATATCGAGTATATTATATGTTAAATTTTTGATATATTTTATTAAATTAGTTTAAGTTAGGTGAGCAATAGTTGTTATAAAAATTGCCTTACTTATTGCCATTATTGTTGGTGATACAGTTTAAAAGCATTCCAAATTTCAAGTTGTGATATGGAAATTGAATCATACAGAGGTTAATAATACATACACTCTAGGCGATATAACTATGGCAATGAACATAATTATGACATGATTTTCTAGGCCATGAGGATAACATTTATCTAGCAGATTACATTGCCATTTAAGGCAGCAAAGCATTCTACTTTATTCTTTCAAAAAAAAACCAAAGGAATTATTCAACAAAGCTATATAGGGTGGAGTGAAAGTTGGTTTATACATGTTTGCATGGAAAATAATACAATAAATAATAAATATAATACATGAATAAATTGTTTCACATATTCACAAATATAAAACTACATTTACTCCCCCTGTATATCAAAGATAGCAACCTTGATAAAATCAATGATACAAATATCACAACATTGTTTTAAACAAATTCATACAATGTTGTGTGAGAAAAAAGTCAAACTGATTTTTTTTAAAAGAAAATTAAAAAATTAAAACCAGTGTCCGAACCTCTGCCTACAGTAGAGTACAGTGGTAGCAAGACAGAGCTAAAGAGTACAGAACCCAGAGACAGTTTCAAGGCTCAAATAGCAATTCCAGCAAGTGAATGAACCCCAGGCCAGCATCTGGATAACTGAATACTTTCCTCATGAAACTGTTGAGGCAAAGCGATAACACCGTAATAGCACAGCTCCTGTCACAAAGAAAGTGCACACAGAATTCCAACTATCCATAGTGTATCCATAGAGGTGCTACTATAGCTTTACTGTCTATGAAAAAATAATACCTACCTGAAGAAAATAATAGTTCTAAACATTAAAGATTTAATAAGTTTCATCAAATGGTGACATTAAAATCTAGGCAATATTAGAGACTATAAAGAGAGGCATCAACTAAAAACAAAACATGACCAAGGAGAAAAACAGAGAGAGGGGGGGTGACAAGAGAAAGGAGGGAGGGACAGAGCAGGGAAGAGGAGAGGAAGAGGGAGAGATGGTGAAAGGTGTAACAGGGGGGAAATGAAGGATTAAAACAACTCAACCTAGAATAGGTAGACAGTTACAAACTGAGCATTACTCCGAATCTTAATGTATTTTTTATTGTTATCTTTAACCTTCCTTTAAAACATAATCTGAAGTCTACAATGTTGACATATGATGCATATTTAATAGGCAAACTAGAAAATATCCTTTAAAATAACTAATTTGTATCACCCTAAGCTTTTGAGGCTATCTTTCAAAAACAGCACATTCAACTTTTTATTATGATGGAAAGATAATACAGAGTATTCTATTTCTGTAAATATGACAAAGAAAGAAAAAATCCTGGTATGATATGTTGTACTTTAAGGCAGAAAAATATTTGAAGGTGAGTAATGATCACTTTCATAAAAGAAAAGTCCTATGGGCCACACCTTCATGCTCTCTTACCATGTTTTGTTTCCCTTTCTTTCCCTTAGAAGAGACAGCTCCCATTTTGCTGCTCTAAAAATGGTAGAAGCCTCAAGGATAATGGGATAGAATTATCCTCTAGTCTCTATTCCATTTATGAAGTATTCATGCCATTAAACCTCCATGTCGAGAGTACAGAAATCCTATTACACTTGTACTATTTTCTTCCAGGAAAGTCTAGCAAGAATATTAGACAAATTCAGGTTTCAGAAAAACCAGAAGATACAATCCCTCACAGGCATTTCCTTTTCTCTCCCTTGTAGCAGGATAGTTCAGACATTAGCTTGAAGTATCTAATTTCAAAGAGAACCATTTGTTACATCTTGCATTACAATTCTATTTGGATAAGATAGTAGGAAAGAACGTATAACTTTTCATAAGACAAAACCCAAAATTTTTAAGAACTTCAATATAGGAAGACAGGATAAATAATTGCTACATAAGGTAAATTAATCTAACTACAAAGTTTGTTATAACACATACATCCATACAAAGAGGGGTAAATAACAAATGCAATGGTGTATAAATGAGTATAACTATACTGCATGAACCAACAATTAGTTATCCACAGAAATTTAATAGTATATGTTCATACTGTTCTCAGACCCTCAACTTTGAAGCTTCTGTGAAACCATCACCCGGGTTTGATATTGTTCTTTGACCTAATGTAAAAGGTGATGTGTTATATAAACTGGGAAACAAACCCTTTCAAATGTAATAGAATTAATGCATCACTCTTTAAAGATGAGAAGTACTACAGAAATGTAAAATACCGAGTTTCAAATTATTAGGTTATAATTTTCACTAATCAGCGCAGCACCTTGTCATTAGTAAGTTGGAGTGCCCATCAGTTACTAGCACACACTTGTTTCACCACATCTTCCAACAGTCGATCTCTAATTTGATAGAACTCAGAAAGATCCGTTAGTGTTCTTTGGGGCCAGACATACAGGTTGTAAAAATGTTTTGCTTTTATTTTCTGAATTTAAATACCTTGGACTTGCCAAAGTACTACTGTAACAGGATGCAGAACATAGATTCCCTGAAAATAGGAAAACTACCACCACAATCCTTCATTGGGGGAAAGGGAAAGTGGATGGTACAGCATTGAAGATACATTGCACAATAATGGCAAGTCAATAGCCCCTGCCTCTCTGAAGGGAAGAAGGCTGCCGCCCGGGGTGAATTGTGTACCTGACTGAGAACATTCAGGGTCTAAACACCTGCTTGAGAGGCAGAGGGCGGATAGAAGGTAAGATACTGGGAAACTGGCAAAAATGGAGGGCACTCACACACCATTGGAAGGGTGGGATATGAGATCATACAGGAAGGTCCAGGCCTAGATTTCAGATGAGGCAGGCTAAAAGAGAGAAGGGGAGACCCACGGGGTCTGGAGTCAGAGAGCTGGTCTGATAGTCCGAAGTCCAGTGAGTTTGCCAGAGCTGCAGGTGCGGTGAGGGGGAGGTGGGGGGGACCTGCCCAGCCACCCAGATTCATGAGAGATTCTNATAGAAGGTAAGATACTGGGAAACTGGCAAAAATGGAGGGCACTCACACACCATTGGAAGGGTGGGATATGAGATCATGCAGGAAGGTCCAGGCCTAGATTTCAGATGAGGCAGGCTAAAAGAGAGAAGGGGAGACCCACGGGGTCTGGAGTCAGAGAGCTGGTCTGATAGTCAGAAGTCCAGTGAGTTGCCAGAGCTGCAGGTGCGGTGAGGGGGAGGTGGGGGGGACCTGCCCAGCCACCCAGATTCATGAGAGATTCTTGGAGCTGAACTGTGACCAGGAATGCTGATCTGCAGCCTTCTGCTTTTCTGAAGGAAGGTACCTCTGACTGCCATATTCTGGAACTGGCCTGGTTTGGCAAAGGAAGGCAGGGTTATGTGTTTTGGGATGTTTTTAAAGGGAGTGGGACATAGAGGCAGAAATCCATCATTATTCTACATCCGTATAACCTTTAAATAAACAACCCCTTTCCTTTCTCACCAAGCTCTTGCATTGGGAGTCACACTCCTTGGCAGCAGAAAATCGAACCTCACGGCTGTGGTGGGGTTCTGTGACACTATGTCAGGGCATCCTATTCTTTTTTTTCCCCACTTAAGTTTTATTTATTTATTTAGATTTTTAAAAATTGAATTTATTTGGGTTCATATCAGTTTTAATGGTTTAGGGAATATGTTTTATAGGTTTAAGGAATACGATTCTACACTACATCATCTGTGTACTGTATTGTGTGCTTACCACCCCAAGCCAAGTCTTGTGCTGGCACCATTTAGCTCCCTTCTACCCCCTCCCTCCTCCCCACTTTCCCTCTAGTAATCACCACAGTGTTGTCTGTGTCTATGATTTTTTTTTTGCTTAGTTCCTTCATGTTTTTCAACCAGCTACCCTATGCCCTCCCCTCTGACAGCTTCAAGTCTGTTTCTATTTTATTTGTTTATTTTGTTCATTAGATTCCACATATAAGTGAACTCATATGGCATTTGTCTTTCATTGATTGGCTTATTTCACTTAGCATTACTTTCTAGGTCCCTCCATGCTGTTGCAAAGGGTAAGATTTTCTTCCTTTAAATGGCTTAGTATTCCATTCTATAAATGTTCCATAGTTGTTTTATCCACTTATCGACCGATGGACACTTGGGCTGCTTCCAGATCTTGGCCATTGTAAATAACACTGCAATGAACATGGTGATACATATACTCTTTCAAATTAGTGTTTTGGTTTCTTAATGGCTTACATTTTAAAACAAATGCTCAACTAATTCCTACTGCTCTGAAGGTGGAAAAACTCTTGGTACTGTCTCAGAACTGTAACACAGGTTTATTTCCTTTCTCCTAGAAATGGTCCCCTTGGGGTCTCCCTTCAGATAAAATGACTTTCTTTTCTTTCCTAAAGAACAGCCTCTTGGGACAATATAAAAAGACTTTCCAACTACACAGAAGGAGTCTGAGACAACAGAAAGGGTTGGACTGCATGAGACCTCTCCTGAAGACAAAGCACCAGGCTTTCCATGGGGGATGATGCACGGAGCAGAGACAAGCAGATGCTCAAATATGCAAAACAGGATGAGGGCCTGAGACAGCCCCAGGAACCTCTGTGGAGCACACCACATAGTGGTGACACTGTCACAAGCAGCCTCAGGAGACAGCTTCAAGCAGTGAGATCTAGTAAACTTCACGGGCTAACAGCCAGTCAGTGATGGCGCTCACTCTTCCGGTCCTCGTGAGACCTGCTCTCATGTTACTCAGGAAAAGGAATCCTTGCTTGTGAATTTCTTATGGCCAGCAACCCTACAGTTGTGAGATAACTTGGAACACAAATGCAACTCAGATATGCCTTCAAAAATTAAGGACACAAATTCAAATATTGTAAAAAAAAATTTGATACTTGTGAGGTAATGGGTGCCCTGCACCCATCTGCAGACTCCATTGTGTGCTTACCACCCAAAGGCTAGTCTCCTTCTGCCAGCATATGTTTGAATGTCCTGTGCTCTGTCCTCCACCACATCCCCATCCCCTGATAAACATAATTCTGTTGTCTGTATCTTTGGGTTTCAACAAACATTGTTTAATGCAGGAGTGTCAAACTCACTTTCACTGGGCCACATCAGCCTCGCGGTTGCCTTCGAAGGGCACGAAAGAAGTTATGCTTCTATATTCCTGCATCTTTTCCCCCATTCTCCTCCTTCCTCCCCCCANAATATTGTAAAAAAAAATTTGATACTTGTGAGGTAATGGGTGCCCTGCACCCATCTGCAGACTCCATTGTGTGCTTACCACCCAAAGGCTAGTCTCCTTCTGCCAGCATATGTTTGAATGCCCTGTGCTCTGTCCTCCACCACATCCCCATCCCCTGATAACCATAATTCTGTTGTCTGTATCTTTGGGTTTCAACAAACATTGTTTAACGCAGGAGTGTCAAACTCACTTTCACTGGGGCCACATCAGCCTCGCGGTTGCCTTTGAAGGGCACGAAAGAAGTTATGCTTCTATATTCCTGCATCTTTTCCCCCATTCTCCTCCTTCCTCCCCCCAGATGATAATCCTTCCAATGATCTCCACATCTATGATTATTTTACTAGCCTGATTGTTTGCTTAGGTTTTTTTTAGACTCAATTCCTCATTTATTTATTTATTTATTTATTTATTTATTTATTTATTTTTAAATAATTTTTAATTTAATTCTTGTTCAAGTACAGCTTTCTGTCTTATATTCCCCATCCTGCCCGCCCCCCGCCCCATGCTCCCCTCCTCCCTCCCATTTCCACCCCCCACCCTTAGTTATTGTCCATGCGTCCTTTATACTTGTTCATGTGAGTCCTTCCCCTTTTCCCCTATGATTCTCTCCCCTCTCCCCTCTGGACCCTGTCAGCCTATTCTGTATTTGAGTGTCACTGGTCATATTTTGCTTGCTTGTTTGTTTTGTTTAGATTCCTGTTAACGGTGATATCATATGGTATTTGTCTTTCACCGCCTGGCTTATTTCGCTCAGCATAATGCTTTCCAGTTCCATCCATGATGTTGCAAAGGGTAGTAGACTCAATTTCTGACAGTTGTGATTTTGTTGCCCTTTTAATGTTCACAGTTCTGATCTTCTTTTTCTTAAATAAGTCCCTTTAACATTTCATGTAAATAATGTCTTGGTGATGATGAACTCCTTTAGCTTTACATTGTTTGGGAAGCACTTTATCTGCCCTTCAATTCTAAATGATAGCTTTGCTGGAAAGAGTAATCTTGGTTGCAGGTCCTTGCTTTTCGTCACTTTAAATACTTCTTGCCAGTCCCTTCTTGCCTACAAAGTTTCTTTGGGAACAAAGTTTTATGGGAATTCCTTTGGAGGTAACTTTCTGCTTTTCTCTTGCTGCTTTTAAGATTCTCTGCTTATCTTTAATCTCTGGCATTTTAATTCGGATGTGTCTTGATGTGGTCCTCTTTGGGTCAAACTTGTTTGGGACTCTTTATGCTTCCCAGACTTTTTGTCTATTTTCTTTGCTAAATTAGGGAAGTTTTCTTCCATTATTTTTTCAAATAAGTTTTCAATTTCTTGCTCTTCTTCTTCTCCCTCTGGCACCCCTGTGATATGGATGTTGGTATGTTAAAGTTGTCTCAGAAGTTACTAAGCCTATCCTCATTTCCTGTATAATTTTTTTCTTCCTGCTGTTTTGATTGAACACTTCTACTTCCTTGTGTTCCACATCATTGGTTTGATTTTCAGCTTCCTCCTCTCCACTGTTGATTCCCTATAGATTTTTCTTTATTTCACTTTGTGTAACCATCATTTTTCCCTTATGTTTTTGCCATACTCGGTAAAAGTGTTTTGAGCATCCTGCTCATCAGTGTTTTGAACTCTGCATCTGATAGGCTGATTATCTCCATTTCATTTAGTTCTTTCTCTGGGGTTTTCTACTGTTCTTTTATTTCAGCTATATGTTTTGTCTCCCCAATTTGCAGCCTTCTTGTGTTTGTTCCTATGCATTATGTAGAGTTGCTTTCACTCCTTGTATAAAGCACCTGTAAATTGTGTGGAGCAGAATCTTAGGGAATCACTAGGGTGGTGCAACCTGCTTTACTACTTTTTGGCTCTGGTGGGAGGCAGGGCTTGAGGAGGGGACAATGCTGTTTCCTGGCTTCTGGAGGTTTGCTCGGCAGTCACTTTATCCATTTCCTGTATGCAACTGGCACCTTTCCAGCTGTTGCCCCTGTGGTGAATCTCAGAGTGGGTGGGTTGCATATATTTTTAAGTCTGTGTGGGACCTTTAAAAAAAACCCCTGAAAATCTGGCAGTTTCTTCTGCTTCCCCCAACCACCAGTGATTTTTATAGCCAGAAGTTATGGGTATTTCTCTTCCTGGTGCTGGAAACCTGGGCTGTGTTGTGTGCTCGCTTCTGAGGTATTCCTCCTGATTTTTATCCGCCACCCCCTCTCCACGCCTTTCTGCCCATCTCTGTGACTCTGCCCCTCCTATCCGTCTGACTGTGGCTTCTTTAAATTCTTGGTTGTTGGATTCCCATATAGCTTGATTCTCTGATGGTTCTGGTTGTCATTTGTTTTGAGATACAGCTGTAATTCTCTCAGTGGTTGAGTGAGGAGGCAAAGCATGTCTACCCACCCCTCCATCTTGACCAGGAGCTCCAAAGCCTATTTTTTTTAAATCCTCGCCCGGGGATATATTTATTGATGAGAGAGAGACAGCGAGAAAGATCAATCAGTTGCCTCCTGTACACGTCCTGTCCAGGGATTGAACCTGCAACCAACCCACACCAGCCAGATCGGCAAAGACTGTATGTACATACTGTGAAACTAAATACTAACTTACGACTGGAAAAGAGTTTACCTCCAATTTCCTTTTTAATGCCTCACAAACATTATATTTACCAATCAAATAAATGTTTAATATGTTTATAACTTCAGAAGAGCCACAACATTTAACTTTGGATTTGTATTCCAACTTGATCAGGTTAAGTACATTTGTCATGTATTTCAGTGATGCACACAGAACTGGTAGCAAACCAGATGTGGCACCTTCTTAATAATTTTAAAAGTGAGTAACATAGTTTTAAAAGACAAAATATTAATATTACGAGTCCTCTGATGACCAAAATCATGTGTATTTACAAAACAAATGGAATCTAGTTGCCTAGTTTGGTATTTGATTACTTGGAACTACAACTTCCTTTTTATTAATTACCTACATGTATATATTTTTAGCTATTGCTTTTGTTCATTTTTATTTACATATGCAAAAGTTAGAAGTAAGGAATATGGGTAGAAAATTTTTAAGTGAAAACAGGCACAGTTCTGCATAAGGTAAAAAAAAAATTCTACCTTTGCTGCAAAGATGTCTTTTTTGAAAAGCACCCTCATACTTAAAAATCAGATTATAATAGCTTTGAGGAACATTAAAACTCCAGCTTAAGTTTAAGAGGCATTTTCTCAGAAAAACTCCATGTTTTATAGAGAAGATTTTTAATATTACATTTTTGTCACTGTACAAATGTCCTGAATGTGTAATAAAGGATATCAGCAGTGTATTATTTGCATTTTGTGGCTATTTGGGCCACAGAGAGTAACTGGTGCAATGTCACTTAGCAGTTTGTATTAACTGAGTAATAGGTGGAAATTTGGGGGACAACTGACTCCCAAATGCTATTACATGCAGACTCATGTTTAAATTCCTCATATGTGAGTACTAGAAGGCTAGTCAATTTTATATGCATATTGAATTTTTGTTCATCAGTATTCTCCTTATAAATGAATTACTCTCACTGATGCTTAATTAATAGATTCAAAAGTCTATTGTTTTCCATTATTTGGGGTCAAATGCTTCATAAAATAGAGGCAAGCCACTCAGCCAGACACTGGGACTGCAATGCTGAACAAGAACTGGCTTCTGCCTTTAGGGAGCTCACTGTTTTGGGGGGAGCAGCAGACAAAGAGAGGCAACTGCAATGTACAGTGAAAGCTTAGGGTTCAGAATATATACAAGGTGTTACGGAAATTTTCTGGGGAAGGCAGTGGACAGGGTTCCAGGAAGGCTTCACGTTGGAAAGCCTTCAAGAAAAAGTAAAGGGTAGGTAGCTAGATGCAGAATACAAGGAAGGCCAGCCATGTTTGAGGGCAGACACCTGTTCTCCCCAAGGATGGTACCTTCTCCTGCTAGGGGTATTTAAACATGTGTATGGGCAGTGGCTATGGCAGCTACATAACCTGTGATGCAGGGGAAAGTTCCATGGAAGAAAACTGCTTTCACACAAATGCAATAGCACTCCTGGTTGGAAACACCGTGGCTGGCAAATGCCAGAGGTAGAGTGGAGAGTTAAGTGGGAGCCAGGCAAATGCAGAGCCTCTCATGACAGACTTCCTCCTGAAGGCAAAGGGAAATCACTAAAAAATGTTAAGGAAGGGAATGGCATAATTAAATCTGTGTTTACAGAAGAGGCAATAATAAAGGCAAGGAAACCAAGCTGAGGCTCCTGATATAAAGTTAGCAAGGGCCCAAGCCAAGGAGCTGGCGATGAAGACATAGCAAGGGAGGTATCTTTGCTGGGCATTGTAAAGGCAGAATCAACAGGATTTTAGATGTGTGGATCAGAAGAGAATAAGATGATAGATGCCCAGGTTTTTGGTTTGAGCACGTCTGTAGATAAAGGATACCACATACTGTGATGAAATGTGTTAAATTTCAGATACCTGAGAGAAGATGAAGATATTCAGACAAAAAGATATACTGTCCAGTATCAATCTGGATAGCTAAAAAAGGGATTCTGTCAATTGCAGAATTGCTTAAGTCATGGCCTTCTGAACCTGAAAGCCTATTTCTTTGTATTCTGTCATAGGAGTTGGCCCATTATTAAATTTCTTTGAGAATGAACAATAACACTACATACAATATAAACTACTTACCTATTAAAGTAACACAGAATAAATTGTATTTGTCTCTTCTCTAATAAAAGTGAATGATTATATTCTACTGTGAAATTCTTCCTCATACATGCCATATGGATAAATATTCCTAGATCAGATTAATTATCTAACTTGTAATGTATCTTGGTTTACATTTACAGAGGTGTTATAAAACTGTACAATTTTGATGAAGTTATAATGTGGATCAGTTTTAGGAAAAATAATTATAAAATGGATGCACACTTTCTGTCCAAGACATCACCAACTACCTGATGGAAAGAAAACAAAGCACAAAAACCACATGCAGTAGCTCCTGTATGAACAGAAAGAGCAGCCCCATGGAGTCAAAGCAACAAAGCTCAGCTTGGTATAAATAAGCTTTCTCTTTCTAAAGATCCCACCAACTGAGAGAAAACAGCAAAGGTCATTGACTAAGTTGGGAACCTTCTCTGAAAAACTAAGCCATCAAACATTCATAGATATGCCCAAGAAACAATTAATGATGAAACTTCAATGTAGTCACCAATCTGTCTGATTATGGGAAAAACAGGTCCATCTGTACTGAAGTCTCATCACACACACAAAAGAAAGCCCTTGAAGTCCACAAACCTGCTCTGGCCCTTCCCCAAACAGTTACTTTTGTCATTTTAATGAGTTTGCAACAGAAATCAACACCCTTACTCTGAGCCATTTATATATTTCTACTCCCACTCAAAGTAAGATGTCGCTTAAGGAAGCAGCTCAAATAGATACTAAGCCCACCAAAATCTTGCTATGGCACAAATTTACTTGGAACTGAACTTAGAATAACGTACGTCTGCTTTGGTCCTGCTTGCCAAGGGTCTTATTTATGAAAGAACAAGTGAGTCTCTCCCCTACAAGTTGGTTCTGTGGCCTTTGCCCAGAAACCAGTATTTGCAAAGAGAGACCATGAGAATGAGGCAATGTGAACCACTGTCCCATCTGAAAATACATAATTAGTAATGACGATGATGACAATGATAACAATAATTAGATATGAACATCTTGACTTTTTAGAGGGAACCTACAGGAAAAGTTGTTTAATATTGATGTAAATGTTGATCTGTAGCTGCTGGTTTTACTTTAGCAAAAATACAAGACGTTATGGAACACAGTTTTTAAATTTTAAAGACAGTAAGTTGAGTTTTTACATCCACAAAATGCTACTTATAGTAAATACATAGGTTACTTTCTTTCCTAGACATCTACCCTATCTAAATATGAAGCAATACAGGGTAGAAAAAACACAGAAGATTCGTCTCTACCATTTTGGCAGAGCTAAGTAAAATTTGTGATTTCTGCACATAAAAATATTAAAATTTTACCCTGACAGGTGTGGCTCAGTGGGATGGGTGTCATCCTACAAAGCAAAGCGTTGCTGGCTAGATTGCTGATCAGGGCACATGCCTGGATTGCAGATTTAGTCCCCGGTTAGGGCAACGTACAAGAGGCTACTGATTGATGTTTCTCGATGACACTGATGTTTCTCTCCTTCTCTCCCCACCTTCCTCTCTCTCTAAAAATAAATACAATCCTTAAAAAATATTAAAATTTTGAAGATTCTTATGAGAATTTGCCAAACTCATCCAAATATTGCCATCTGGAAACAAAGCTATACTACGGCAAGAAAAACAAATTTAAACATTAGAATAACAGTGAATTTTCACAAACTTGCTGCAGGTACAATTTTGGTATTTTATAAGCTATTTTACAAGCCAAAAGATTTCAAATCTTTGCCAACCAAGTCCATCTTGCATTTTATGTAATAAAGAAGTCTGAGCCAGGATTATAAAAGTGTTACTTGTCTAAAAATTGACTAATTCTTCATTTTTATTTCTTTCCAAATTTACCCTCACTGTGACGGTCTTAAGCCAATGAAGTCGTTTTCTAAGAAAAAAAAAATTTTAAATAAGTTGGCATCCCATCTTTCAAAAATCTCTTTAAATTACGTTATATCAATATTTTTGCAGTAATGTTTCCAGAGGCTATAGTTTTAATTTGGAATATGTGAAAGTGCAGTGGGGGAAAAAATCCTGAGGCTTACATAAGACTTATTCTTTTCTTAAAATAAAACTTAAAGAAAACACTGCCATATCTTCTAGAAAACAGTGTTCCTGCACCTAAAGAGGTGTCTTTAAACTTCTTTAGAGGCAGAAAAACTGCTGTGAACAATTGGTTTCTGCATTCTGAACAATTCCCACTCTGCAAACCTGATACTATCAATACTTTATAAGATTTAAACGTCCACTTCCTTATAAACAGGTAGGCTTAGAAATTATGATTTTTAAAAGTACAATATTAATTTTAAAATAATCATCTTCTGATAAATGAGTGGCAAAGATAAAATCACTAAGAGACTAACAAAGCAGTAAAGTCACTGAAAGAGAGCGCTCTGCTGACAGTGCCAGTGACCCTTGGGCAGCTGCACTGCACCTGGACAGACAGAAATCTTCGCTGACATCAGCTGAGAGACAAAACCAATGTTAATAATAAACATCTGACAACCAAAGAGTGTTGTCCTTTCATAACTGTCCTGAAGGCATTATACAGGTTGAAAATCACTGACTTTCAAATTGTAACCAACTTTCAAATCTTCAAAAAATGTGTTGTGGAGTTCTTAACAAATACATGAAAATAAAAAGACACAAGCCAAAAATCTCAGGCAGGACTCAGGAGATACAAGCATATTTCACTTCATAAAATAGTGTTCTTTCATGGTGTCAGAAATACTTAATCCTTTATTAAATGTGAGCCCTCTCCTGAAAATTCTCGAGACTTTAAAACAGGATCCTTTCTTTTTAATACTCACCTGAGGATATGTTTTTATTGATGAGAGAGGGAGAGGGAGAGAGAGGAGAAGGAGAAGAAGCAGGGAGGTGGAAGGGGAGGAGAGATAGAAAGAGACAGAGAGAGGGAGAGAGACAGAGAGAGAGAGAGAGAGGGAGAGAGAGAAAGAGAGAGAGAGAGAAAGAGAGAGAGAGAGAGAGACTGCTTGCCTCCCAAAAGCACTCAGATGGACGACTGAACCTGCAACCTTTTTCTTGTGTGTGTGTATATGGGATGATGCTCCAACCAAGTAAGCCACTGGCCAGAGCTAAAACAGGATTGTAGAAGAAAAGGTTTAAAGGAGGTACAAAAATAATTATGTGAATAAAAAATTGAAAACAAGCGCACAAAGCAAAGATTAAAAGACAAAACAGAGAGGATATGGGGAAATTAAAGCAGGAAAACAGGACTGAGTGTTCCTTCATACATTATGTCACAAAACAGCCCTCATATAGGCACTACTGTCCCCATTTTACTAATGAGGAAACATACCAACGAGATTTAAATAACAAGCCATGATAACATGACTAATGTGTGGCAAAGCTGGAACTGATACTCTGGTCTATCTCGTTCTTTTAAAACCAAGCTGTCCTGATAAAGATCCACTAAAACTACACTAAAATTAACATTCAAAAATCTTAATATTTAAAGGCATGTTTTATGAATTACATCTCAAGTACAGCAACCTTCAAGTCTTCTAATCTCAGGAATCAGTCTGGCTCCAGCACGTGGCAGGTCCTAGAACATCACTCTTCATACTCTCTCGTGTACTTCCTAAAGTGATTTTGAAAACATGTATTTCCTCTTTACACATTTTCGAGTTAACATCTAGAAATTTTAAATATAAATTGCAAAGGGTATAATTTCTCAAGTGTTACATGCATTGACATTTAACATAAAATTGTGGTGTCATTCTTAAATGGATCTGATGGGTTCTATCACAGCAACATCCCACCATAATCTCTTTTAAAAACTGTACAAATCTACTGCAGCGGATATTTGACATTATTTTTTACCTTGAACTTCTACTTTGATTCCACGTCCCACTCAGAAATTTAGAATTTTATCCTACTGTAATCTAGTTGAATGCTTAAACATGTTTTATTGAAGTCTCTATTGTAATTATCTGCAACAAATTTGCGTGTAATTTTCTAGGACTATAAAGCTGTATGTAAAGAAATTTTATTTATACATACACATACACACGTATGCATACTTTTGAAATGTACCTCAATAACATAAAAATCATGTATGACAAACCCACAGCTAATATTATACTCAATGGTGAAAAACAGAAAGCTTTTTCTTTAAAATCAGGAATAAGGCAAGTGAGCTTACTACTTTTATTCACCATAATTCTGGAAGTCCTAGCCAGAGCAATTAGGCATGAAAAAAATAAAAGGCATCCAAACCAGAAAGGAAGAAGTGAACTTGTCTCTGCAGATGAGATGATAAAAACCCTCAACGATGCAACTAAACTACTGTTAAAAGTGATAAAGGAATTCAGCAAAGATGCAGGATATGTAATCAACATAAAATCAATTACATTTTCACATGCTAATGATGAACCACCCATAAAAGGCATTAAGAAAACAACCCCATTTACAGTATCAACAACAAGAAAAAATATTTAGGAATAAATTTAACCAAGGAGGTGAATAATCTGAACACTGAAAACTCTAAGATGTTAATGAAAGGAATTTGGAAGACACAAACAAATTGAAAGATATCTCTTGTTACTGAATTGGAAGAATATTGTTTAAATGTTTTCTCTACCCTAAGTGAGGTACACAGTCAATGCAATCCCTATCAAGATTCCAATTAGTTTTCAAAGAAATAAAATAATTCCTAAAATTAGTTTGAAGTATAAAATATCTTGGATTGCTAAAGCAATATTTAGAAATAAGAACTAAGCTGGAAGCATCACACTCCAAACTTCAAACTATATTTTACAAAATTATATCAAAATTTTATAAATTTTGATATAAAAACAAATGCATAGACCAATGGGATAGAATAGTGAGCCCAGAAATAAACCCATTCACATGCAATCAACTGACTGTTGACAAAGACACCAAGAATATACAGTAGACAAAGGATAGTCTCTTCAATAAATGGTGTTGGGGAAACTGGATATCAACATACAACAGAATGAAATTAGATCCTTATCTTATACCACACACAAAAATAAATTCAAAATAAATTAAATTAAATTAAATCCTAAAATAAAACATAGGGGAAAAGCTCCCTAACATTAATCTTTTAATAAATCTTTTAATAAAAGCATAAGCAACAAAAGCAAAAACCAACAAATGGAAGTACATCAAATTAAAATGCTTTGACATAGCAAAGGAAATAATCAACAAAGTAAAAAGCCATCCTTTGGAATGGGAGACAATATTTGTGAACCATAAATCTGATAATGGGTTAATCCCCAGAATATATAAGAAACTCATTCCACTCAATAGCAAAAATAAATCCTATTTAAAAGTGGGCAAACATTTCTTTTTTGAAGTTTGGCAGAGAACAGGAACAGACATTTTCCCGAAGAAGACATGCCAATGGCCAAAAAGTATATGAAAAAATACTGAACATCACTAATTATCACTAATTAGTGATATCACTAACATCACTAATCATTTCTTTATTAGAGAAATGGCAACTCAAAAGTATGATATTACCTAACACCTGATAGTATGGTTATTATCACAGAGTCAAAAGAAAGTGTAAGTATTGGCAAGGACATAAAGAAAAGAGAAAACTTTTCAGCTATTGATGGAGATATAAATTAGTGTAACCATTTAAAAAAAGTACAAATATTCCTCAAAAAAATAAAAATTGAACTACCATATGATTCATCAATCTAATTCTGAGATAATCCCAAAGATAGTAAAATCACTATCTTGAACAGTATCTGCACTGCTGTGTTCACTGCAGTATTTTTCGCAGTAGTCAAGATATGGAAACAACCTAAATGTTCACCAACTAGGCAAATGGCTAAAAAATCGGGTGTGATGCATATAAAAAAATACTATGCAGCCTTAAAAAAGGAGGAAGTCTCTCTCTATATAGACTATATATATAGTCTATATAGTGTGTACACACACACACACACAGGTTTATTTCTAGGCTTTCAATTCTTTTCCACTGGTCTGTGTATCTGCTTTACTGCCCATCACTGCTGTTTTGATAACTGTTGCTTCACAGTATAATTTGAAATCAGGGAGTGTGATAACTTTCAGCTTTGTTCTTCCAGCTTTTTTCTCAAGATTGGTTTGGACATTCAGGGTCTTTTGTGGTTCCATGCAAATCTAGTGATTTTGGTTATATTTCTTTAATAAATCCCACTTTATTGGGATTTTAATGGGGCTGCATTAACTCTGTATATTGCTTTGGGTAATATGGTCATTTTAACTATGTTGCTTCTTCAAGTCCATGAACACAAAATATCTTTCCATTTCTTTGTGTCTTCTTTCATTTCTTTTAATAATATCTTGCAGGTTTTAGTATATAGCTCATTCACATCCTTTGTTAAGTTTATTCCTAAGTATTTTATTCTTTTTTTGTAATTGCAAAAAATAAATTGTTTTTTTCCCATTTTTCTGAAATTTCATGAAATTTCTGGAGTATCAAAGAATGCAATGGAGTTTTGTATATAAATTTTGTATCCTGCAATTTTGCTGTATTTGTTCATTGTTTTCAATAGTTTCTTGGTGAAGTTTTTAGGATTGTGTGTATAAAGAGCCATGTTGTTTGCTTTAGAATAGAGTTATTATATAAAATAGCAACTCTTCTTCTGGGTATCTACCCACAAAGTTTGAAGACATTTATTCATAGAAATATATATCTATCCCTATGTTCACTGCAGCATTATTCACAGTGGCCAAGACATGAAAACAACTGAAGCGCCCTTCGATAGATGATTGGATAAAGAAGATGTAATACATATACACAATGGAATACTACTCAACCATAAGATGAAATACTGCCCTTTGTGACAGCATGGATACCTACTGAGACATGCTAAGTGAAGTAAGTCAGATGGAAAAAGTCAAGAACCACATAATATCCCTCACATGTGGGTTATAAAATTGAAAGCAACAAAAGAACAAATAAGACAAACAGAAACTCATAGATACAGACAACAGTATAGTGGTTACCAGAGGGAAAGTTACCAGAAGGAGTTAGTAAAGATTAAAGGGGATCAAATATATGGAGACAGAAGGTCTGACTTTGGGTGCTAAACACATAATAAATATATAGATGATGTATTACAGAACTGTATACTTGAAAACTATATTTTATTAACCAATGTCACCCAAATAAATTTGTAAGTAAAAAATAAATAAATAAAGCCACCAAAACAAAAACTTGGTTCTGTCATTTGCCACGATATAGATAGACCTAAAGTCATCATGCTAAGTGAAATAAAGCAAGCAAGCAAGCAAACGAACAAACACATAAAAAACAAATAATACATGATCTCACTTGTACAAGGAACCTAAAAACAAATAAACAAATGAAGTCAAACTCAATAGCAAAAGAATGGTGGTTACCAGAGCTAAGGGTGGGGACAGAGAGGAGAGAGTTATCAAAGGGTGCAAACTCTGAGTTACAAGTCCTAAAGATGTAATGGTCAGTGTGGTGGCTACAGTTTATAAAATGTACTGCATACTTGAAATCTGCTAAGAGGGTAACTAGATCCCACATGCTTTCACTACCCACACATGACAAAGATAACTATGGTATGTGGTAGATTGGACAGTTTTTTTTAATTTGAATGTTTTATTTAATCCAATATATCCAAAATATTATCATTTCAATATCTAATTGATTTTTAAAATAGATAGGAGAATTTGAGTGTGATAATCATTTCAGAACATCGTGTTGTACATTTTAAACATATACAATTTTTCCTTGTCAAAAATAAATGAAAACCAAAAATTAAAATAATAAAATTCCTTCTGAATTCAGTTTTTATTATATTAGAACTCAACTAATCCCAAATAAATAACAAATGATTATTAATAGCAAATATGAAAAATAAAATAGTTGATTAGATACACATCTCTTAATGAAACAGATAATGCTGTTTTTTCCAATTAGTTTACACAACCACCATTGAACACTGCTTAATTCTAGATTGAGACAGAGCTCTGCACCAATTTCTCTCTTCTTCTTTTTTAATTTGCTTTTTCTTTTTGTTTATTTTTCCATTTTAATCTAGGTTTTTGTTTTTCGATTTTAAGTTAGAAAAATAAGTAGATGGGACCTCATTATCACAATATCCATTAATTTGCTTGAAATTGAGAACAAGTTGAAAGTGACCAGAGGAAACAGGAGAGGGAATTTCAGGGGAAAAGGGTGAAGGGTTTGCAGGAATAATTATAAAGGATGCATGGACAATAATGGGGGCCAAGGGGCAGGGTGGAAGTGGGAGGGAGGTGGGGAGGACTGGGGAGTTGGACTGGGATGGGGGGGAAAGGCAGAAAACTGTACTTGAATTATTAAAAAAAGAGAAATTTTTGTCTAGCCACTGTGCTATATACCTCAAACTAAAATAAAACAATACTGAATATCAACTGCAATGAAAAAATAATAAAAATAACAGTAATTAAAAAATGTTTTGATTTAAATGTCCAGGACAATACAGTGATTCATAACCAACAGTCTTTTTCAATCATTTAGTAGTTGAAATTTTAAGTCCTTCATCATCTTTGTTGAAAGCAAAGAAGTAGAAGCCATGTAATTTACAGAAGAATTTGTTACACTGGTAAGTCACTTTCTTAAAACTAACACAAGCATTAGAAATTTTTCTTTTGAATGGCAGCCTGGAAGTTTTTCCACCGAGACAAGAACTACTGTAAGACTCAAGCTGGGTGAGAGTGCGTCCCCCCTTTTTTGTAAAGGCAGAAAAAGGAGACTGTGAAGAGAGGGTTGAGAAAGTGAATTTGCATATGGCAAGGATTAGATGGCTTATAAGAAAAAGTTATTTACAAGCTCTAAATCCATCAGAGATTTTGAAAATTACAATTATACAACCTTCTCCCAGCTCGCTCAATCTTGTTTTTCACTAGAGATCTTCAACAAGCATCTGGGATCTTAATCCATCATATTTTCCTTTACTTCAGATGCCCTAATTATGAGGATCCCCAGATTACCTTCCTTCAACTGCAAAAAATTCTCAAGGAATACTATTTCTGTATTTGGCTAATGTTTGGCTCCTTAGGTTTTACTTTGTTCTTACCAGTAGTAGCTTCTGGTGAATTTATTTATATGACAGGAAGAAAACTCATGTTTTTAAAGATAAAAATAAGAAAAGATGAAACATTTGTGCAGGTTGAGAGTTTTCCCCTTGGTTCATTAAAAACAGGCAAACTTTTTGATAGATCATTCAAAAATGCAGCATTTTTTCTCTAGTCTGCAAAAGTAGCTGACCAATGAATTATACTTAAAAACTAATTCTGAGGGGAGGAGGAAGATGGCGGGGAGTAGGACAAAGGATTTCGCTTCCCTTCACGCACCTGAGAAAAACCAGGCTGCTCTGCAGAGGAGCACAGCGAACACCCAACAGGGACCCAGCATATGGGACGGCAGGACCCCAGAGAGAATAGCGGACACTGAATGACCAGAGGTTGAGGAGAGGAGACGGACCTCAGATCAGCAAGGTACGAGGGAGCAGCACAGAGGCTGCGGGCCCTTCGCTGGGCAGCACCAGGGCCCTGGCAGGGCTGCCCTGATCTCTGAGAGCAGAGGGAGGGCAACAACGACAACCCTATGAGAGAACTAGTCACCGGCATCCTCTCTAACCAGCAGGGTGCAGATTGGAAAACACCAGGAGAGATCGGCTTGCCTGTAGTGGCAGAGAGAGGAGTGGGCATTGGGAAGCAAACTGGAGAACTCTGATAACCCGTGGAGTCCGGCTGTGTTTGCCAGTTTGGGGAACTGAGGGGCCCCAGCATTCCCAGTAGCCTGAGCCGGTGCTCCCACAGTCTCTGGGGTGATTCGGGATACGGTCAGTGCCCCTGAAAGAGCACCAGTCACCAGCTCCCTTCCTACCCAGCCGGACGCAGGCTGAGAAGCACCGGAAGGCAGGCTGTAGTTGCTGGCTTGGAGGTCTAGGTGGCTTGCATTCCTGGAGGTGCGCATTCCCAATACCAGGGGACTCCAGCTGGGGACTCCAGCGGGCGCTCACACAGCATCGGGGCACTGCACTCGACTTACAGGGACCCTAGGGAAGCGCCAATCGCCAGATCCATCCCTACCCAGCTGGGCGCACACTGAGAAGCATCCAGAATCCAGTGTGGTCACCAGCTTGGAAGTCTGGGAATCCCCTGCATTCCCGGTGGCGCACATCCCCAGTGGTGCGCATTCCCAATACCGGGGGACTCCAGCCAGGGACTCCAGCTGGGGACTCCAGCTGGGGACTCCAGCAGCACTCACACAACCTTGGGCGCTGCAGGAGACTGACAGGGCCCCTGGGGAAGCGCCAATTGCCAGATTCATCCCTACCCAGCTGGGCTCAGACTGAGAAGCACCGGGAGTCAGGCTGTGGTTGCCAGCTTGGAAGAATTGTGAGTTGCCCAGTGTGTGCAGCCACAGCACTGGGAAAGGTCCAAGCCCAAGCCTGCTAGACCAGGAAAGCCTGGCTGGGAGTGGTGCCCTCACGCCAGGCCAGAGCTGGGAAGCCTAGGGAAAAACCTGCTCTCAGCAGGGCATGGGAGAGCAGCGCCATTCTGGGTCTTGGGAGGGCACTGGCGAGACCAGCTAAGTTCACCAAGAGGAGAGAAAGGCCACACTAATAGCCCCTCAGGCTGCTGCAGCTAGGGAGAGCAGAAGAAAAGGTTTGACCAGCTGGAAGCCAAAAAGAGGAATAGGTGGAAGTGGAGAACACCAAAATACCTGCAGGAGACTGCACCACTGAGTCTCACAGGCATCTTACCACAGAAGTTCTCACCATAAACCCAGGAACCCAAAAGAGGCCACTTTAAGAAGCTGAAGCCAACAAGAAGAGCAACACAAACCATGGGAAGACAAAGAAACAACCCCCAAATGAAAGAAAAGGAGGAAGTCTCAGAAAGAACGTTAGATGAACTAGAGGCAAGCCAACTATCAGATATTGAATTCAAAGCACTGGTTATCAGGAAATTCAAAGAGCTTACAACGAGCTACCAGAAACTACAGGGGAGCTACAGTGAGCTCTCTGCAAACTACACCAACATGAAAAAGGAAATGGAAACCCTTAGTAAAGGCCAAGAGGAAATGAAGAATACAATTTCTGAACTGAAGAACACAGTAGAAGGTATGAAGAATAGAATCGATATGGCGGAAGATCGCATAAGTGAGACAGAAGACAGGATAGAAAGAATCTCCCAGACAGACCAAATAATGGAAAAGAGAATCAGAAAAAATGAGGAGAATTTAAGAGAAATGCAAGACAACATGAAACGTAATAATATCCGAATAATAGGAATACCAGAAGGAGAGGAAGAAGAACAAGGGATAGAAAACCTCCTTGAAAGAGTAATTACGGAAAATTTTCCTAAGTTGAGGAGAGAGAAAGTCACACGGATTCAGGAATCGCAGAGAGTCCCAAACAGGTGGAACCCAAAGAGGCCTACTGCAAGACACATCATCATTAAAATGGCAAACCTCCAAGACAAAGAGAAAATCCTAAAGGCAGCAAGGGAGAAAAAGGAAATAACATACAAGGGGGTCCCAATAAGGTTGGCTACTGACTTCTCAACGGAAACATTCCAAGCAAGAAGAGAATGGCAGGAAATATTCCAAGTAATGAGAAACAGAGGCCTACAACCAAGGCTATTGTACCCAGCAAGGCTCTCAATCAAGATAGAAGGCCAAATAAAGAGCTTCCAAGACAAAAGAAGTCTAAAAGAATACGCCTCCACCAAACCAGCTCTACAAGAATTACTAAAAGGACTGCTTTAGGAAAGGAAGGAAAAGAGAGAGATAGAGAGGAACACAGGTACACAAATGGCAATGAATAAGTACCTTTCAATAATAACCTTAAACGTAAATGGATTAAATGCACCAATTAAAAGACATAGAATAGCTGAATGGATAAGAAAGCACGACCCACACATATGCTGCCTACAAGAGACCCACCTCAGGTCAAAGGACCACCACAGACTAAAAGTGAAAGGATGGAAACAAATTTTCCAAGCAAATGGACAAGAAAAAAAAGCCGGGGTAGCAATTCTCATATCAGACAAAATAGACTTCAAAAGAAGGGCCATAAAGAGAGACCCAGAAGGTCACTTCATAATACTCAAAGGGAGAATCCACCAAGAAGACATTAACATCGTAAATATATATGCACCCAACATAGGAGCACCCAAATATATAAAGAAAATTCTGGAGGACCTCAAGAAAGAAATTGACAGCAACACAATTATAGTAGGAGATTTTAACACCCCACTGTCTAAATTGGACAAATCTTCCAAACAAAATATCAACAAAGATATTGCAGCATTAAATGACACCCTAAACGAAATGGACCTAATTGATATATATAGAGCCCTCCATCCCAAAGAAGCTAAATACACTTTCTTTTCAAACGCACATGGAACATTTTCAAAGATAGATCACATGATAGGACACAAAACGAGTCTCAATAAATTCAAGAAAATAGAAATCATTCCAAGCATTTTCTCTGATCACAAGGGACTGAAATTGGAAACCGACCCCAATGAAAAAAACCCAAAACACCCAAAATCATGGAGACTGAATGGTAGGCTATTAAACAACGAATGGGTCAAGATTGAAATTAGGGAAGAAATCAGAAAGCTTCTGGAAACAAATGAAAATGAACTCACAACAACCCAAAACCTATGGGACACAGTGAAGGCAGTCCTGAGAGGGAAGTTCATAGCAATACAGGCCTACCTAAAGAAGATAGAAACATTTCAAACAAACAACCTAACCCGACGCCTGCAAGAACTCGAGGAACAACAACAAAGACAGCCCAGAGCAAGTAGAAGGAAGGAAATAACCAAGATCAGAGCAGAATTAAATGACATAGAAACTAAAAGCACAATTCTAAGGATCAATGAATCCAGGAGTTGGTTTTTTGAAAAGATAAACAAAATAGACAAACCTTTAAGTAGGCTCATCAAGAAAAGAAGAGAGAAGACCCAAATAAACACAATCAGAAATGAAAGAGGAGAGATTACAACTGATACTGCAGAAATAGAAAGGATTGTAAGAAATTACTATGTGGAACTGTATGCCAAGAAATTTGAAAACCTAGGTGAAATGGACAAATTTCTAGAAAAATATAATCTTCCAAAACTCAATGAAAAAGAAGCAGAAAACCTGAACAGGCCAATAACAGCAAATGAAATTGAAGAAGTAATCAAAAAACTCCCATCACACAAAAGCCCTGGACCAGATGGTTTCACAGGAGAATTCTACAAAGCTTTTAAGGAAGAGCTAACCCCTATTCTTCACAGACTATTCCAAAAAATCCAAAAGGAGGGAAAACTCCCCAACTCTTTTTATGAAGCCAGCATCACCCTAATTCCAAAGCCAGATAGAGACACAACAAAGAAAGAAAATTACAGGCCAATATCACTGATGAACATAGATGCTAAAATCCTCAATAAAATATTGGCAAATCGCATCCAACAATACATCAAAAAGATCATACACCACGACCAAGTGGGATTCATCCCAGGGATGCAAGGATGGTTCAATATACGCAAATCAATAAATGTAATACACCAAATAAACAAAAGCAAAGACAAAAACCACATGGTCATATCAATAGATGCGGAAAAAGCTTTTGATAAGGTACAACACCCATTTATGATAAAGGTACTCAGCAAGGTGGGAATAGAGGGAACATTCCTCAATATAATAAAGGCCATATATGAAAGACCTACAGCCAACATCATACTCAATGGGCAAAAACTAAAAGCTTTTCCACTAAGATCAGGTACAAGACAAGGTTGCCCACTTTCACCACTTCTATTCAATATAGTATTAGAAGTTCTAGCTGCAGCGATCAGACAAGAAAAGGAAATAAAAGGCATCCAAATCGGAAAGGAGGAAACAAAACTGGCATTGTTTGCAGATGACATGATAGTGTACATGGAAAACCCTATAGCCTCTACCAAAAAACTGCTGGAACTAATAAATGAATTTGGCATAACAGCGGGATACAAAGTTAATATCCAGAAATCAAAGGCATTTTTGTATACCAACAATGAAGCAGCAGAAGCAGAAATCAGGAAAAAAATCCCATTCGATATAGCAAAAAGAAAAATAAAATATCTGGGAATAAACCTAACCAAGGAGGTAAAAGACCTGTATGCAGAAAACTACACAACACTGAAGAAAGAAATCAAGGAAGACACAAATAAATGGAAACATATACCGTGTTCATGGATTGGAAGAATTAACATCATCAAAATGTCCATACTACCCAAAGCAATTTACAGATTCAATGCAATACCTATTAAAGTACCAATGGCGTATTTCACAGACATAGAACAAACACTTCAAAAATTTATATGGAACCAGAAAAGACCCCGAATAGCTGCTGCAATTTTGAGAAAGAAGAACAAAGTAGGAGGGATCACAATACCTGATATCAAACTGTATTACAAGGCCACTGTAATCAAAACAGCCTGGTACTGGCACAAAAACAGGCACATAGACCAATGGAATAGAACAGAGAGCCCAGAAATAAACCCAACTCTCTACAGTCAATTAATATTCGACAAAGGGGGCAATAACATAAAATGGAGTAAAGACAGCCTTTTCAACAAATGGTGTTGGGAGAACTGGACAGCTACATGCAAAAAAATGAAACTTGAGCACCAACTTACACCATACACCAAAATAAATTCAAGGTGGATAAAAGACTTAAATATAAGCCGTGAAACCATTAAAACCCTAGAGGAGAGCCTTGGCAAGAAAATCTCAGATATTCCACGCAGCAATATTTTTACTGATACGTCCCCTAGAGCAAGGAACATAAAGGAAAGAATAAACAAATGGGATCTCATCAAAATTAAAAGCTTCTGCATGGCTAAGGAAAACAGTATCAAGATACAAAGAGAAGCAACAGCTTGGGAAAACATATTTGCCAATGATACCTCAGATAAGGGTTTAATCTCCAAAATATACAAAGAACTCATTCGGCTCCACTCAAAGAAGACAAGCAACCCAATCAAAAAATGGGCAGAGGACTTGAACAGACATTTCTCCAAGGAGGACATACAGAGAATCCAGAGACACATGAAAAGATGCTCGATATCACTAGCTATCAGAGAGATGCAAATTAAAACCGCAATGAGATACCACTTAACACCAGTCAGATTGGCTATCATAAACAAAGAAACAAACAACAAGTGCTGGAGAGGTTGTGGGGAAAAGGGGACTCTAGTTCACTGTTGGTGGGATTGCAGACTGGTACAACCACTATGGAAAACAGTATGGAATTTTCTAAGAAAACTAAAAATGAACGTACCTTTTGACCCAGCAATTCCACTCTTGGGAGTATATCCTAAGAACCCTGAAACACCAATCCAAAAGAACCTATGCACCCCGATGTTCATAGCAGCACAATTTACGATAGCCAAGAGTTGGAAGCAGCCTAGATGCCCATCGGTAAATGACTGGATCAAAAAACTATGGTACATTTACACAATGGAATTCTATGCCGCAGAAAGGAAGAAGGAACTACTACCCTTTGTAACATCATGGATGGAACTGGAAAGCATTATGCTGAGCGAAATAAGCCAGGCGGTGAAAGACAAATATCATATGATCTCACTGTTAACAGGATTCTAAACAAACCAAACAAGCAAGCAAAATATGACCAATGACACTCAAATATGGAACAGGCTGACAGGGTCCAGAGGGCAGAGGGGAGAGAATCATAGGGGAAAAGGGAATGGATTCACATGAACAAGTATAAAGGACACATGGACAATAACTAGGGGTGGGGGGTGGAAAAGAGAGGGAGGCGGGGAGCATGGGGTGGGGGGCGGGCAGGGTTGGGAATATAAAACAGAAACCTGTACATGAACAAGAATTAAATAAAAATTATATTAAAAAAAACTAATTCTGACATTACTATATTAAAATGAAAACTAATATGTTTTTACAAAGCATGGTTAGCTTCTCTCAGTTTATATGCAGTCTGTATTTAATCTCTCTCAAACCCTGTTCCAGTAGCTAATCATTCTCATAAGCTTTCCATTTGTGCCTGCAATACTCTTTCAATAGTTCGACAGATTATTAAAATTCAGGTTAGAACTTAAAGTTTCTGGAAATGCGTACTGATGCCAGCATTCCCATCATTTTCATGAGTAGAAGAATGTCCTGTCCTAATATCTGTAAATATATTTCTGTATTGATGCACTTCATCAGTTTTTCTTATGGCTTCTTGCCTTTCTATTTTATTACTTTGAAGGGTGTGGGGACTAAAGAACCAATTAACCTTCAAATGTCTTTAATAAAATAGTACTATGGGACAAAAGAGATACAGAGGATGTAGCAAAAAACAGCAATGCCTCCTGTGATTTTGTTTTTCATTGCGGTAATACTATTTAACATGAGACCTATCCTCTTAGTAAACTTTTAAAAAAGAGTTATGAGTATTAAGATCTTTTATTATCTACTTTTATTGGTTTTATTTTTTCTAAACCTATTTCTGTTTATTTATTTATTTTTATTGTTGTTGAAATACAGTTGTCTCCAAAACTTTTAGCTGTACAATACAGATTGTTAACTACAGACACAGTGTTGTATGGATCTCTAGAATTTACTCACCTTGCATAATTGAAATTTTATACTCATTGAAGACAACTCCCCATTCCCCCTTCCCCTAGTCCCTGGTTTGTTTCTAACAACTAATTTCCTTGCTTTTATTTCATCAGTACCAAGATCTACCTGGGCACTCCATAAGATATTATTAGCTCTTGTGTTTTAGGCATTCAAAGGATGCCCATCATCTGTAGGGAAAGTGTGTTAAAGATCAGTACATGTGAGATTGGTACATGTACAAATGTACAACACGATGTTCTGAAATGATTATCACACTCAAATTCTATCTATTTTAAAAATCACTTAGATATTGAAATGATAATATTTTAGATATATTGGATTAAATAAAACATTCAAATTTAAAAAAACTGTCCAATCTACCACATACCATAGTTATCTTTGTCATGTGTGGGTAGTGAAAGCATGTGGGATCTAGTTACCCTCTTAGCAGATTTCAAGTATGCAGTACATTTTATAAACTGTAGCCACCACACTGACCATTACATCTTTAGGACTTGTAACTCAGAGTTTGCACCCTTTGATAACTCTCTCCTCTCTGTCCCCACCCTTAGCTCTGGTAACCACCATTCTTTTGCTATTGAGTTTGACTTCATTTGTTTATTTGTTTTTAGGTTCCTTGTACAAGTGAGATCATGTATTATTTGTTTTTTATGTGTTTGTTCGTTTGCTTGCTTGCTTGCTTTATTTCACTTAGCATGATGACTTTAGGTCTATCTATATCGTGGCAAATGACAGAACCAAGTTTTTGTTTTGGTGGCTTTATTTATTTATTTTTTACTTACAAATTTATTTGGGTGACATTGGTTAATAAAATATAGTTTTCAAGTATACAGTTCTGTAATACATCATCTATATATTTATTATGTGTTTAGCACCCAAAGTCAGACCTTCTATCTCCATATATTTGATCCCCTTTAATCTTTACTAACTCCTTCTGGTAACTTTCCCTCTGGTAACCACTATACTGCTGTCTGTATCTATGAGTTTCTGTTTGTCTTATTTGTTCTTTTGTTGCTTTCGATTTTATAACCCACATGTGAGGGATATTATGTGGTTCTTGACTTTTTCCACATGTGATACCATGACCACATGGCCCGTCTGTGGTCCCTCTGCCACCAGCTTGTCATTGTCCTTGCTAACCCTCCAATTCCTTTCAGATGGTATCATTAAAGGTATAGGCTAAAAATAAAATAATGAAATGTCTGTAAACGGTAAAAAAAAAGCTACAAAAGTGTTGTAATAATGCCTCTGTAATGCATGCTAGAGAACAAATCTTTTCACAATTGACTGAGAAACTATGAAACAATGACTTAAAAATCCATAAAAAGAGTTTTCTTCATAAATAAAAAATGTAGTTTATCTACATTCCCTTCCCTATATTAAAAAAATCAAAACTAAAACCAAAACGTAAACAGATGACCTCACTATCATTTTTACAGATCAAACTTATCTATAAATACCACCCCAGTTTCTATATTCAAAGCTGTGTATTATCTCACATGCTATTTTCACCTAGTTGCTGGCAGGAGCTCCGAGGTACAGGAATAAAGGAGGTGATGGCTAGAAATCTTGATTAAATTTATTGGAAATATGGACTAAATAAGGTACTTCAATTAGTATCAGAAAGAAGGATGAACTGGTCTCCACCAAAGCACAAACTGTTGAAGCAATACAATTTAGAAAATGTGTCCAAGGCATAATTCACTATGATGATGGAGGAGATGAACCTCTTTCCTGTTGTGCCAGATGACAAGAGAAAAGTAACCACGCTGCTGAAAAACTACAGTCGGTCAGCATTCGGAAGATACACTTTTGAGGTCATCTGCCCTGGGATATGATGATAAATACATCTTTTAATTTATTTTAAAACTTAACTGTTTTCATGAGTTAATGCAGATAAGGTATTTTAGCCAAACTTCGTTGTGGTAGAGTAATAAAGAATACTGGAGGTTTATTGTAATATCTTCTGTCTGACTTCTCGGCATTTTAATTCATTTTAATCCTCCACATAGAGATTTCTATTATCAAAACAGTGACCAGAGGGGAGAGGGGAGGGAATTTCAAGGGAAATAGGGGAGGGATTTAGAGGAACCTATATAAAGGATACATGGACAACAACTGAGAAGGGTGGAAATGGGAGGGGGGGAGCATGGGGGTGTGATGGGATGGGAGTAATAGAAAACTGTACTTGAAAAATAATTAAATAAAAAAATTGGAAAAAATGCCTTTATGAGTGTATTATGAGGCTATCAGAAACTAAATGAGAACCATCCTATGAAAACTTTTATTATCTGTGAAAAGTCAGTGTTAAAATAACACAACTACTTCTATAAAAGTTAATTCATTAGATTGACCAAATATTAAGAATCAATTAAAGAAAATATTTTGTAGGAATTATGCTAAGTTAAAAAAGCCCAATACAAAAGACTACATGTTGCATGATTTCATTTATATAAAATGAACAGAAAAAAAAATACAGAGCTAGAAAGCATGAGTGCCTTCCTATAACTGTGAGTTGGAGCATGAATAGACTGCAAATGGGCATGAGGGAACTTTTTAAGTGATAATGTTTTAATTTTTTTTGCCTTTTATTATCATAGTTCAGTTATAGTTGCCCTGCCTTTTCCCCCCACTGCTCAACACCTAACCCATCTGCCCCCTCCCACAGTCAATTCCCCCCTCTGTCCGTGCCCATAAATCCTCTATTCATGTTCTTTTGCTTGCTTCTTGCCCATTATCTTTCATCCATTATCCTCCTCCCCATTTCCCTCTGGTCACACTGCCAGTTTGTTCTTTATTTCCAAGTCTCTGGTTCTATTTTTCTCATTTGTTTGTTTTGTTGATTAGGTTCCAATTATAGGTGAGATCATATGGTATTTGTCTTTCACCGTCTGGCTTATTTGAAGTGATATGTTTTAAAACTGTATTGTGATGGTAGAGGAACAGTGCATAAATTTATTAAAAACACCTAAATTACAATGGAAGAATTTTATGCTACATAAATTATTTTGCAACAAAACTTTTCAAGGAGATTCTGCAGAAAATAGCATGACATTAAGATTCTTAGAGCATGTGCATTCCCCTCAAGATCTCATGAAATACTAATAGGGCTGTGTTTGTGTCCCCCCCAAATCCACATATCGAGCCCGTAATTCTCAGTGTGATGGTATTTGGAGGTGGGGCCTGTGGGGGTAATTGTATTTGGTTGAGGTCACGGGTATGAAGCCCCCATGACGGGATTGTGTCCTGATAAGGGAAGAAAAAACACGAGCTCTGTCTCTGGAATATGTGAGCAAGAAGGTGGCCGTCTGAAAAACCAGGAGAAAAGCCCTCAAAAAGAACCTGAAGATGCTGGACCCTGATATCAGACTTCCTGCCTCCATAACTGTAAGAAATAAACATTTGTTGTTTAAGCCATCTACTCTATGCTATTCTTACTGGAGCAGCCAAAACTGAGAAATGGGGTGCTGCTGCAACAAATACCTAAAAATGTGGAAGTGGCTCTGGAACTGGATAATGGGTCTAGGGTGGAAGAATTTTGAGGTGCACACTAAAAAAAGGCAGTATTGCAATAAAAGGGCTTTCAAAGGCAATTCTGGCAAAGGCTCAGAAAATGGTGGAAATATGAGCAGTAAAAGTCATTTTGATGAGGTTTCTCTTAGACAGAAAGGAGAAACTTGTTACTGAAAATGGGAAGAAAAGCATTCCATCCTTGTTATCAAGTGGCAAAAAGCCTAGCTGAACTGTGTGTTCTAGTGTTTTGCGAAAAGCTGCAGTTGCCAGCATGAAATTGGACATTTAACTGAGGAAAGTTCTATGTTAAATGTTGAAAGAGTAGCCTGATTCTTTCTGAATGTTTATAGTAAAGTTCAAGAAGAAAGAAATGACTAAAGACAGAATTCCTGAGCAAAAAGAAAACAGATTGAGAAGATTTTGAAAATTCTTAGCTGTCCACATCACAAAACATTAGAGAGTGTGTTCTAGAGAAAACACTTAGGGTATGTCAAGCCAATCACTGATACGGAGATTAGTACAGGCATGAACCACAGACATAATCAACCACTGAATGGGAATGGAAGAAAATAGAAACAAGAAGAAATGAAAAAAGGCTGCCAAACTACTTAGCACCTACAGGACTGGACAAGAGATTCAGTTGTGAACACACGCTATTCTTCAAAACAAGGTGTTTCAGATGCCATCAAGGCTGCCACTCTCAGCACAAGCCCACAGCACACAGGGAAGGGCTGTCTCCACCACAGTTTCAAAGGGAAGGACCTCTGCTGAACAGAGCCCTGTGTTTGGGAGTAACACCTTGGTTCCAACATGCCAGATGACTGCTGCCCAGGGCTGCAGGGGCACAAAGCCACCTGGCAAAGGCTCTCATCTGGCAAAGCCACCAGGGCACAACAGCCCACCCAACAGAGCCACAAGGGGGGAAACCACTTCAGTGAGTCTGGAAGTCAAAGCATGAAGCCAAAAAGAATTATGCTTGGTTCTAGACAACATGATGGTGAAGGCAAATGCAGGACTCACATTTTCCCACAACCACATCAGAATTACAATTAAATTACAGAATAACCATCAGTGAGAACCCTTTGAAATTTAGTTGAATGGAAGTCCTACAACTAAGTTTATAAACAAGAAGTCAGTTCAAGGCTGGTAAGAGGAGCAGAGATGCAGAATAGGCCTGTCCCACACCCACGTGTGGCAGATAAAAATCAGGAGGGACATCTCAGCTGCAGAGGTTCCCCCTGAGGAGTCAGGAGCCCCAGCCTCACACCAGGTTCTGCTGCCAGGGTTCAAGTGCCAGGAAGAGAAGTCCTCATAACTTCTGACTTTAAAAATCAGTGGGGATTGTGTTTGAATGAGTCATAAGAGAGGAGGGGTTACTTCTGGAGTCTCATGAAGTTTCTATTGAAGGACCCATGCACAGGCATTTACTTGGACTCCACTTACTTGGACTCACTCCTGAGCTCCAGCGTGGGGGCAGCAGATTGAAAGACAACAGAGACATACAGGGAGGAACTGAATTATCCTGCATCAGGGCAAGAGGTGGAGGTGTGCTTTTCCCCAGACACAATTACTGGCAGAGGTCGCTATTTCTTCTTCTTCTTTTTTAAAAGATTTACTTATTTATTTATCTTTAGAGGGTAAAGGAAGGAGAGAGGGAGAGAAACATCAATGTGTAGTTGCCTTTTGTGTACCCCCTGATGGGAACTGGCCTGCAACCCAGGTATGTGCCCTGACTGGGAATTGAACTGTGGTCTAGTGGTTCACAGGCCCGTGCTCAGTTCACTAAGCTACACCAGCCAGGGTGAGGTCACTATTTCTTTAATGAGCCCTTCTATGACAGAGTCAGCAGGTAGGCGCCATGTCTGAGTCACCAGGCTAGGGTGAAAAGTAGCAACCCAACCAGTATTAGCCTGGTGATTCCCTGAGACTCTGTCCCAAACAACTTGCTGGCCAACCCAAGCTGTTTTCAGTAGCTTTTCTATATGAATGGCCCATTTTGGCTCCTGCTTGACTTTCTTACATCTCTCAAACAAGCAGCACCTGACCTCTGCATGCTCCATCCTTACCCAGGCCCAGCACTGGTGGCAGCTGGCCTTGGTTTGCTCACCTGGGCACCTCCAAGCCCAACACAAGTAGCAACCATCTGCAGATCGCCTTGTAGTTTATGCCAAGAGGCCCTGGGAAGAACAGTTGGCTGTTGCCTCTAGCTTATACCTCCCAGGAGGCTCCAGAGCCAGCACACTCACTGGACAGCCTCAGATAATGTCAAAGCACCACCAAATACCTCCACAAACGACACACTCAAGGGGAAGACTCAGAGGGCACTAGAGCCCCACTGAAGTGAAGTCATGTTCCTTGGGGTGTGCCTCTACACAGCTGATTATTCCTGCTGGCTGAAGCCAGTCTTTGCAGCCTGGGAGAAGTACCAGCTCTACCTTATACATAGGAACAAACACAGAGAGGCTGCCAAAATGAGGAGGAAAATAAACATGTTTCAAAGGAAAGAACAGATCAAAACCCCCCAAAAGGAATGAAACAAAATTCAACAATATAACAAAGGACATGGAAACTATAAAAACAAACCAGTCAGAAATGAAGGATATACTTACTAACTAAAATGAAGGATAAATTACAAGGAATCAACAACATAAAAAATGAAGCCAAGAGTCAAATCAGAAATTTGGAATATCAGGGAGCAAAAAATAACTAATCAGAATAGCAAAAAGATAAAATAATTTAAAAATGAGAATAGAATAAGGAGCACCTGTCCCAGCCTCACGTAGGCCAATGTTTGCATCATGGGGATGTCAGAAGAAGACAGAGAGCAAGACATTGAAAACCTATTTGAAAAAATGACAGAAAACTTCACTAATCTGGTGGCATTCAAGTCCAAGAAATACAGATAGTCCCAAACCAGATGAACCAAAAGAGGCCTACACACAATTAAAATGTCAAAGATTAAAGATGGAGAGAATCTTAAAACAAGCAATAGAAAGCACTTAGCTTCCTACAAGTGAGCTCCCATAGGCTGTCAACTGATTTCTGAAAAGAAACTTTGCAGGCCAGAAGGGAGTGGCAAGAAATATTCAAAGTGATAAAAAGTAAGGACCTACAACCAGCAAAGCTATCATTTAGAATCAAAGGAAAGATAAAAAGCTTCCCAGACAAGAAAAAGCCAAAGGAGTTCATTACTACCAAATCAGTATTACTTAAATCTTAAAAGGTTTTCTTTAAGAAGAAGGGGAATAAAGATAAAAATTATGAAAAAATAGGAACAATAAAATGACAATAAATACAAACCAATAATTGACTCTAAAAAACAAAATAAATAAACAAGCAGAACAGAAACAAAGTCATAGGTTCAGAGAACATTTTGAATGTTGTCAGATGGGAGAGTGGAGGGGTGGGTGAAAAAGGTGAGGAGATTAAGAAGTACAAATCGGTCATTACAGAATAGTCATGGGGATGTAAAGTACAGCATAAGGAATATAGCCAATAACATTCTAATAACTGTTTATGGTGTTAGATGGGTTCAAGACTTATTGGGATGATCACTTAGTAAGTTATAAAATGTCTAATTACTAGGGTATAAACCTGAAACTAATATAATATTGTATGTCAACTGTAATTGGAAAATACAAAATGATTTTTAAAAAAAGAGAATGAATCCTGAATCAAAATAACCTTTAAAAAGCAGGACATAGTTGGTAAACTCACTTCTGAGTAATTAAGATAATGTGATATTAGCACCCTGGCTGGTGTAGCTCAGTGGACTGAGCGTGGGCCTGTGAACCACATGATCACTGTTTGATTCCCAGTCAGGGCACATGCCTGGGTTGCAGGCCAGTTCCCATCAGGGGATGCACAAGAGGCAACCATACATTGATATTTCTCTCCTTCTCTCCTTCCTTCCCCTCTAAAGATAAATAAATAAAATATTTAAAAAAAGATAATGTGATATTAGCATAAAGATATTTTATATGCATGAATGGAATAGAATTGAGAGTCTAGAAATAAACACAAGTATCTATGATTTCAAAGGGGGTATCAAGAACATTAATGGGGAAGGAATAATTTCTTCAATAAATGGTGCTGGGACAACTGATTATAACACACAAAAGAAGGAAGGTGGACCCTTACATCAGATCATGTACAAACATAAGTATAAACCTTTGTGACCTTGGATTTGACAGTGGATTTTTAGATATGATACAAAAGCACAAGCAACAGAAAAATACATAAATCGGACTTAATCAAAATTTTAAAACTTTGTGTTTCAAAAACAATATATAAAGACAGTGAAAATACCCTTGATATGAATAGAACATTTGAAAACATTATGCCAATCACAAAAGAGCATATATTATATGACCCCATTTTTGTAAAAATGTCCAGAATAGATGAATCTATAGAGAAAGTCAATTAGTAGTTGCTTAAGGCTGGGGTGATTTGAAGTCGATAAGTAAAGGGTACAGAGTTCTTTGTAAGCAGTAAATATCTTCTAAAATCGACTATGGTTACACAATTCTGTGATTAATATATACTACAATACTAAAATAGCTGATTTAAAAATATATTATTATTCTATTACAGTCGTCCCTTTGCCCGCCCCCTCCAGGTCCAACCCCAGCTCCCACAGTCAGTCTCCATGCTATTGTCCACGTCCACGTGTCATTGATACATGTTCTTTGACTAGTCCCTTCCCCTCCTTTCCACCATTACTCTCTCTCCCACACCTCTGGTCACTGTCAGTCTGAAATAGCTGATCTTTAAGATAAACACACACCAAACCTCTCCCTTGACTCCCTACGTCCTTCTCTCTCTCACAGCCTCTTCATGAGAGGCTTCAACCTCTTCAAAGAGCTGTTTATCCTCATTGTTTTCCCTTTAGTGTCACATTGTGAATCAACTTCCTATGACTGCTGGAATAAATACTACACTCTTAAATGTTTTCTATGGCTAAATCATAAAAACAAGTCAAGCAGTTGAATTAATAAATCCTGAATGCATACTACTAGCTACTAGGATACAAGATCATGTAGGACAAGATCCCTCCTCTCAAGTGAAAACGCAGTATCAAATAAACAGATGAGACACACAGTTGTCTAAACACTAAAAAGTGATGAGCTAGTCAACCTGTTTCCCATTGGGTTAACTAAAGGGGAGGGTTGTTCTCAGAAAGTAAGCTTTAGTTGAAATTCTCAATACTAAGGACCCAGCCAGCCAAAGACAAAAGGGAAGGTGACTGCAGGCAGAGGGAAAAGCAAGTGGAATGATTAAAATAAGTTGATGCATTTGAGGAACTGCATGAAGTCCAGGGTGGCTGAACAGTGATTGGACCAGGGGAAGAAAAGGACAAGGCAAGGGCCCAGAGACAATGAGATTGACTGGCCAGGTGCAAGCCTGTAGGGGTGTATAAGGCAGGGTAAGAAATTTCAACTTGCTTCTTCTCAACCCCTTAATACTCTGTACAACCCCTTAATACATCTCTCCTCTTAATTCAGTCCTCTGTATCCACCCCTTAGACTGTGCCTGCCATAAGGAAAATTAGTTTCTTGTTCATTTCCATCTTCAGGGACTAACTACTGCCCACCCAGGATCTCAACAGAAATTTCCCAAATAAATAGGCCCCATATATAGATGCTATGATAAAGTAAAAAAAATCCTAAATCCTGTAAGCCCTGCAAGAGATTTTTAATAAAGTTTAAATGATAGAAAGAAAAGTTCTTTTTAAAGATAGTGAAGGCCAAGCAAGTTTCATTTGAATTCCTTAGGCCAGTCTGGTTATTTCCACCAGAAACTAAGTTTCCCAAATTTAAATCAGCTAAACAGAACATCTTCTAAATTTAAACTCATTTCCAGAATTTGAAACATAAAACTGCAAGCAAAGAACAGCTTTTTTATCTCTGATTACTGCACAGGAGTTATTAACAGCTAACTCAAGCCATCTCCTAAACTATTCCCAGTCACTGTGCAGAATCATGTTCTTTTCCTCAACTTCACCAAAGAGCTATAACATACAGAAATAGAAATGCTATTAGGTTACAATTCTACTAAGTGAAATAGGATCTAGCACTATCTTTTAAATAACATACAATGATGACACATGGTATCCTTATTAATTACTTACATTTTATTGCCTACTAATTAAGTTCGCATTTGCAAACTGGGTTTTCTGTTTGTACTAACACGGGATTCTGCCACAATTCTTATTATAACATTATTATCCAGAAAGCCACACATTGATTCTAACACAACTGAGACAAAGCTAACCAAGTATCATTTCAGAGTGTCAAACCATATAACTGCAAATAAATAAAGCACGCTTCTTTGGGAGAAAAAAAATTCAAAAAACATGTTTTTCAGCTGGCTTACTGTGGTCTTGAGGCTTCTGCCTGGTCTGTCTGCAGTTTTTCTCCTCCTTCCACTTCCATTGTGCAGTAAACAATTCGATTGGGAGCGACTGACTTCAAACCTTGCACTTCCATTATGACAATCTAAAAGATAAGAAAAATTCTAAATGACATGTCAAGTTGACAACTGGTAGCTAGAGAGAGAGACAGCAGCATAAACTATAACTGGATAGACCAATTGAAAAAATTATCTAGTAACATAAATGGAATTTTGTTTTCCTAAGAATCCACATCTATTCATGTTAGGGATAATAAAAAACACTATGAGCAAGTCTGGTATCTGAACAAATAGCTTCTGACAGCGATTAAAGTAAGGTTATAGTCTCTAAATTTATCCCCTAAAGAATTGAGTGAAATTTAAACTCAGATCTTTAAACAATTATGGCAACTTTTTATGAAGTAAAGCAAAATTACAAATGAACATTCAGTACATTTGATGAGGAATGCACACTGAGTTTCACACAAAGTGTTGTAATACTTATTACAAACAAAACTGTCACCATCCGACCAATTCATTGTCATCCATATGCGACAGCATCAGAAATCTCCTGTACTCACTTAGATTAGATGACTGTTTATAAAAGAATTTTTTAAAGAAAATTGAACTGATTATTGAGAGAAAGATGGTGGCAGAGTAGGACAAAGGATTCCACTTCCCCCCACGCTCAGGAGAAAAACCTGGCTGATCTGCAGAGGAGCACAGCAAATAGCCAACGGGGAAATAGCCAGCATATAGGAAAATAGGACTCTAGAAATTGGAGTGGACACTGAATGACCAGATGGTGAGGAGATGGCTGCAGGTCAATAAGCTCTGAGGGAACAGCACAGAGGCCGCAGGCCGAGGCTGCCGCCTCCACCAGGCCATGCCAGGGCCTGGGCCAGTCAGCCTCAGACTCTGGGAGCCTAGGCTAGCAGCAAGGTCCTTGGGAGAAAACCGGGTCATCAGCTCCGTCCCTACCCGACCAGGCACAGTTTGAAAAACGTCAGGAGAGATCTGTTTGCTTAAAGTGACAAAGAGAGGACTGGGCACAAGGAAGCAATCCAGGGCGGGGTGATCACCCCTGGAGTCTGTAGTCACCAGTTTGGGAGAATTGAGTCACCCTTGCATTCCCCCATAGCACTGGGAAAGGTTCGTGCCCAAGCCTTTGGGACCAGGGAAGGGTGGACTGGAGCACGTGCCTGCACCCCAGCCCAGGACTGTGAATACTGGGGAAAGTATGCTCTCAGTGGGGCGCTGGGGAGAGGCACTGGTCTGGATCTTGGGAGAGCACTTGTAAGACCAGCTGAGTCCACCAAGAAGGGAGAAAGGACACACAAATCACCCTCAAACTGCTGCAGATAGTGTGACCAGAAAAAACAGTTTGACCAGCTGGAAACCAACAAGAGGGGTTTTTGGGGTGTGTTTTTTTACTTAAATAATCTTTTATTTTTTAACTTTACTACTGTTTTATCTTTCAATGCTTTTACCCTCTCTCTTGTTTTTTCTTGTTTTATTTCTTCTTCCTCTCTTTCCAAACCTACCACTTTTTCCTTCCTTCTGCTGCCTTTTTTTTCTTTCTTTTTGCCCCACCCAAGTGAGACAAAAGACTTGGAAGGGCGAAAAGACCAGAGCTGGACTCAAAGAGGGGGCATCCCAACAGTAGAGACAGAGAGACAAAATCATTTTGCTATAGCAGAAAAACTACAAGTTACTGCATATTTATATTTTTTCATTATTCTTCCATCTTTTATTTTAATAGTATCTCTGTATTCCTCCTCTTTCTGTATAGTCTTCTTTACCTTGGCTGGATATATTGTATCACTTGACAGGTTTCCCCTGTACCCTCAATCACAGTGCATTATTAAGTTACTGCCTTTTCCTTCCCCTTGCCCAATTAGCACACTATTGAAGGTCCGATACTCCTTAATCTTGGTATATCATACATTCTGTCATATGACTGTGGCTCTAATATTATTGTAAATAATAGCTGTTACGTACTATTGTAAATACTACACAACACCTCCACCCAGATCTTAGCACATTTCAGTTGCCTGAACTATAATACTGTAGTGGTTAACTCTATTCTCTCTCACACTACACCTATTTACCATCCTTTGTTTTCACCTTACCTCAAAATCTGACCTCCCTCAACTTCAGTCCTTTCTAGATGCAAGTCACAAACCTTCCCTCCCCAACGAGAGCCTTATCTTCTTTCCATCCTTTCTAAAAAGTGGCTAGTTGGGTTGAAGATTACAGTTATCCCCATATATAGACAGGGGATTCCCTATCTCTTCCCTACTGGCTGCTACTGTAAATATCATAGAATACTCTCCAGCTGTCATAAACCATTTTACCTTCCTTTCCAACTGATCACACAAAAAAAAGTAGGTTGAAGCGGTGAACACCAGGACACCCATTGGAAGAGAAAACCCAACAACAAAGGAACCACCCACAGATAACAACAGAAGAAGGTGAAGGAAGGACTAGAAACCACACAAACCTCAACCCAAGACCTATCTGGAAATACAACTAAACAGTGGAGAAATTACCCAGGGCAAACAACTGAACAAGAGCAAAAGATAATCCTCAAAGCCCTGTACACGCAGAACAACTAGCTTCAACGCAACTCGCCCTCACAAGCACAACAAATTAAAATGGGTAGTGGACAGAGGGACCATCAGTTGACCATCTGGTAGGAAGGACCCACAAAGGAGAGACCCAGAAACTACAAAAACACAAAGACAAACTCAGAGCCAAAGTAAAGGACAGCCCAAGATCAGTGAGCTGAGGAGATCAGGGAGACTACACCACTGAATCTCACAGGTATTATACCACAGAAGTTCACACTGTAAATCCAGAAAGCCAGGACAGATCAATTTAAGAAGCTGAAGCTAACAAGAAGAGTCTCACAAATGATGAAAAAACAGAAACAACTCCTCAATGAAAAGAAAGGAGGAAGCCTCAGAAAGAATGCTAGATGAAATAGAGGCAAGTCAGCTATCAGACATTGAATTCATAGCACTGTTTATCAGGAAGTTCAAAGAGCTCACAATGAGCTACCAGAAACTACAGGGTAGCTACAATGAACTCACCTCGAACTATATCAACATGAAAAAGATAATAGAAACTATCAGCAAAGACCAAGAAAACGTGAAGAATACAATTTCTGAATTGAAGAACACAGTGGAAGGAATCAAAAGCAGGATCAATGAAGCAGAACATTGGATCAGCGGGTTGGAGGATGAAGTGGGAAAAAAAACTCCCAGAAAGAGTAAGAAAAGGAAAAGAGGCTCAGAAAGAATGAAGAGGGATTAAGAGATATGCAAGATGATATGAAACGTAATAATATTCGAATAATAGGGATACCAGAAGAGGAAGAACAAGAAATAGAAAACCTATTTGAAAAAGTAATGATGGAAAACTTCCCTAATTTGATGGAAAAAAAAAGTCACACAAATCCAGGAAACACAGAGAGTCCCAATCAAGAGGAACCCAAAGAGGCCCACTTCAAGACACATCATCATTAAAATGCCAAAATTTCAAGAAAAGAGAATCTTAATGACAGCAAGGGAGAAACAGAAAGTAACATACAAGGGAGGCTCCAAAAGGTCAGCTGCTGGCTTCCCAATGGAAACGCTCCAAGCAAGAAGAAATATTCCAAGTAATGAGAACCAGAGGCCTGCAACCAAGGCTACTTTACCCACCAAGGCTCTCAAACAAGATACAAGGCTAAATAAAGAGCTTCCAAGATGAAAGAGGTCTAAAACAATATACCTTTACCAAACCAGATCTGTAGGAGATGCTAAAAGGACTGCTCTAAAGAAAGGAAGAAAAAGAGAGAGACAGAGAGGAACACAGGTACAAAAATGGCAATAAATAAGTACCTATGAATAATAAAAACCTTCAACGTAAATGGGTTAAATGCTCCAATCAAAAGACACAGAATAGCTGAATGGATAAGAAAGTATGATCCACACATGTGCTGCCTACAAGACACCCACCTCAGGACAAAAGACCTACACAGACTGAAAGTGAAGGGCTGGAAACAAATTTTCCAAGCAAACGGCCAGGAAAAAAAGCTGAGGTAGCAATACTCATATCAGACAAAACAGACTTCAAAAAAAGGGCTATAAAGAGAGACCCAGGAGGTCACTTCATAATACTCAAGGGAAGAATCCACCAAGAAGACATAAACATTGTAAATATATATGCACCCAACATAGGAGCACCCAAATATATTTAAAAAAATTTAGAGGACTTCAAGAAAGATATTGACAGCAACACAATTATAGTAGGGGATTTTGACACCCCACTGTCAAAAATGGACAGATCTTCCAAACAAAATATCAACAAAAATACTGTGGCATTGAACAACGCCCTAGATGAAATTGACTTAACTGATATAGATAGAGCCCTTCATCCCAAAGAAGCTAAATACACATTCTTTTCAAATGCACATGGAACACCTTCAAAGATAGACCACAAGATAGGACACAAAACAAGCCTCAAGAAATTCAACAAAACTGAAATCATACCAAGCATTTTCTCTGACCACAAGGGACTGAAATTGGAAACCAACCCCCCCAAAAAACCCAAAACACTTAAAGTCATGGAGATTGAATGTCATGCTATTAAACAACAAATGGGTCAAGAATGAAATTAGGGAAGAAATCAAAAACGTTATGGAAACAAATGAAAATGAACTCATGAAAACCCTAAACTTATGGGACACAGCAAAGACAGTCCTGAGAGGGAAGTTCATAACAATACAGACCTACCTAAAACAGATAAAAACATTTCAAACAAACAGCCTAACCCTATGCCTACAAAAACTCAAGGAAAAACACAAAGACAGTGAACAGCAAGTAAAAGGAAGGAAATATCCAAGATTGGAGCAAACCTAAATGATATAGAGACTAAAAGCACAATTCTAAGGATCAATAAATCTAGGAGCTGTTTTTTTGAAAAGATAAACAAATTGACAAGCCTCTTTAAGCAGGCTCATCAAGAAGAGAGAGGACACAAATAAACACAATTGGAAATGAAAGAGGAGAGATTAAAACTGACACCACAGAAATACAAAGAATTGTAAAAAATTACAATGAAGAACTGTATGCCAAGAAATTTGAAAACCTAGGTGAAATGGACAAATTTCTAGAAAAATATAATCTTCCAAAACTCAATGAAGAAGTAGAAAGCCTGAACAGACCAATGTCAGCAGACAAAATCAGAGCAGTAAATCAAAAACCTCCCAACACAGAAAAGCCCTGGACAAGATGGTTTCACAGGAGAATTCTAAAAAGCCTTTAAGGAAGAGCTAACCCCTATTCTTCACAGGCTATTCCGAAAAATCCAAAATGATGGAAGACTCCCAAACTCTTTTTATGAAGCCAGCATCATCCTAATCCCCAAACCAGATAGAGACACAACAAAGAAAGAAAACTAGGCCAATATTGCTGATGAACATAGATGCTAAAATCCTCACCAAAACATTGGCAAATCGCATCCAACAATATATCAAAAAGATCATACACCACGACCAAGTGGGATTCATCCCAGGGATGCAAGGATGGTTTAGCATTCACAAATCAGTAAATGTAATACATCATATAAACAAAAGCAAACACAAAAATCACATGATCATATCAATAGATATAGAAAAAGCTTTTGATAAGGTACAACACCCATTTATGATAAAAAACACTCAGCAAAGTGGGAATGGAGGGAGCATTCCTCAATATAATAAAGGCCATATACGAGAGACCCATAGCCAACATCATACTCAATGGGCAAAAACTAAAAGCTTTTCCACTAAGATCAGGAACAAGACAAGGTTGTCCACTTTCACCACTCCTATTCAATACAGTTATGGAAGTTTTAGCCACAGCGATCAGACAAGAAAAGGAAATAAAAGGCATCCAAATTGGAAAGGAGGAAACAAAACTGGCACTGTTTGCAGATGACATGATAGTTTACATGGAAAATCCTATAGACTCTACCAAAAAACTGCTCAACCTAATAAATGAATTTGGCAAAACAGCAGGATACAAAGTCAATATCCAGAAATCAAAGGCATTTTTGTATACCAACAATAAAACAGCAGAAGCAGAAATCAGGAAAAAAATCCCATTCAATATAACCAAAAGAAAAGTAAAATACCTAGGAATAAACCTATTCAAGAATGTAAAAGACCTGTATGCAGAAAACTACACAACACTTAAGGAAGAAATCAAGGAAGACACAAACAAATGGAAACATATACCATGTTCATGGATTGGAAGAATTAACATCATCAAAATGTCCATACTACCCAAAGCAATTTACAGATTCAATGCAATACCTATTAAGGTACCAATGACGTACTTCACAGACATAGAAGAAACACTTCAAAAATTTATATGGAATCATAAAAGACCCCGAATAGCAGCTGGAATTTTGAGAAAGAAGAACAAAGTAGGAGGGATCACAATACCTGATACCACACTGTATTACAAGACCACTGTAATCAAAACAGCCTGGTACTGGCATAAAAGCAGGCACACAGACCAATGGAACAGAACAGAGAACCTAGAACCCAAGAAATAAACCCAAGTCTAGAAATAAACCCAAGTCTCTACAGTCAATTCATATTTGACAAAGGGGGCAGCAACATAAAATGGAGTAAAAATAGCCTCTTAAACAAATGGTGTTTGTTGGGAGAACTAGACAGCTACGTGCAAAAAAATGAAATTCAAGCACCAACTTACACCATACACCAAAATAAATTCAAGGTGGATAAAAGACTTAATACAAGTTGTGACACCATTAAAATCCTAGAAGAGAACATTGGCAAGAGCATCTCAGCCATTTCACGCAGCAACTTTTTTACTGATATGTCCCCTAGAGGAAGGGACATAAAGAAAAGAATAAACAAATGGGATCTCACCGAAATTAAAAGGTTTTGCATGGCTAAAGAAAACAGTATTAAAATAAAAAGAGAACAAACTGTAGGGGAAAACATATTTGCAAATGATGCCTCAGACAAGGGTTTAATCTCCAAAATATACAAAGAACTTCCATGACTTCACTCTAAGAAGACAATTAAAAAGTGGGCAAAGGACTTGACTAGACATTTCTCCAAGGAGGACATACAGATAATCCAGAGACACATGAAAAGATGTTCAATATCACTAGCTATCAGAGAGATGCAAATTAAAACCACAATGAGATACCACTTTACATTGGTCAGAATGGCCATGAGAAACAAAGCAACAAACAACAAGTGTTGGAGAGGTTGTAGAGAAGAGGGGACCCTAATCCACTGTTGGTGAGATTTCAGACTGGTACAACCACTGTGGAAAACAGCATGGAATTTTTTAAGAAAACTAAAAATGGACCTGCCTTTTGATTCAGCAATTCCACTGCTGGGATTATATCCTATGAACCCTAAAACACCAATCCAAAAGAACCTATATACCCCAATGTTCATAGCAGCACAATTTACAAGAGCCAAGAGCTGGAAGCAACCTAGGTGTCTGTCAGTAAATAAATGGATCAAAAAATTATGGTACATATACACAATGGAATTCTATGCAGCAGAAAGAAAGAAGGAGCTCCTACCCTTTGCAACAGCATGGATGGAAATGGAAAGCATTATTCTGAGTGAAATAAGCCAGGCGGTGAAAGACAAATACCATAGATCTCACCTTTAACAGGAAGTTAAACAACAAAACAAACAAGCAAGCAAAATATAACCAAAGACACTGAAATAGGGAACAGGCTGACAATGACCAGAGGAAAGAGGGGAGTGAATTTCAGGGGAAAAGGGGAAAGATTCACAGGAACAAGTATAAAGGACACATGGACAACAACTAAGGGGGGTGGAAATGAGAGGGAGGTGGGGAGTACTGGGGTGGTGGGCTGGGATGGGAGTAAAAGACAGAAAACTGTACTTGAACAATAATTAAATTTTAAAAATATCAACTATTTAATTTTAATTATTATAAAATAATTTATTAAAGTATTTATGAAAGAGTTTTCTTTATGACCATGTCAGGTAGCTCGGCTGGTTAAAAGAGCATTTCAATACCAAGATTAAAGGTTCAATCCTCGGTCAGTATACAAGAAGCAACCAGTGAATGCACAAATAAGTGGAACAACAAATCATTTCTCCCCGCCCCCTCTCTATTTTATTTCCCCTAATTTCCCTTCACCCTGTTCCACATACAACCTCAATCAGATCAGATCACTTTGTTTCTCACTGGGTGAAACACCTATCAGAGGCTACTGTATGTTTTAAAAATCACAAACTTAGAGTAATCCTATCACTTATGGACCCCTTTTTCTCCATCACCATTTATCCCCCATACCCTCTTCCACCTCCACTCAACCCACCTCTCCAAAATCCACCACAATTACCATACTATTGTCTGTGTCCATGCTACTTAATATTAAACTACACTACAAGACCACAGTAATTGAAACAGCATGGTACTGGCATAAGAAACAGACACACAGTTGAATGAAAAGAATGGAGAGCCTAGAAATAAACCTAAGACTTTATGGTCAACTAATATTTGATAAAGGAGTCAAGAACCTACAATGGGATGAAGATATTCTATTCGATAAATGGTGTTGTGAACACTGGACAGATGTGCAAAAAAATGAAACCAGAACACCTTCTTACACCACACACAAGAAGAATGCACTAAAGACTTAAAAGTTAGACTTGAAGCCATAAAAACCCTAGAATAAAACATAGGCAGTAAAATCATGGACATTTTTCATAGCAATATTTTTTCTGATATATCTCCTCAGTCAAAACAAACAAAAGAAAAAATAAACAAATGGTTCTACATTAATCTAAAAAGTTTTTGCACATCAAAAGAAATCATCAACAAAATGAAAAGTGGGAGAACACTGACATCTGATAAGGGGTGAATGTCCCAAATTTATAAAGAACTGTAAAAACTCAACACACACACACACTAACAAACAATTCAATCAAAAAACAGGCAAAGAACAAAAATAGACACTTATTTAAAGAGGGCATTCAGATGGCCAATAGACATATGAAAAGATGCTCAATGTCACTAATCATCAGAGAAACACAAATTAAAACCACAACCAGATATCACTTCACAGGTACTGAAGATGGTGGTGAGGTAGGAGGGAGCAGATTCCACTTCCCACTGTACAGGGGCAAAACACATAGCTGACCTACTATGTGTTTAGAGGAACAGAGCAAAAAGCAAACAGTACCCCTACATATATGAAGATAGAAGACCAAAAATTGTAGCGGACACTGAAAAACCAGACAGTAAGGAGAGTGTTTCAGGACACTAACGTCTTTGGGATCAGGGCAGTGGGCAGGGTGGTTGCAGCCCCAGGCCCTGTGCACACCCAGTCTGCCACAGGGTCCGTGGGAGAGAGCCCGGTCAGTGGCTCCCTCCCCTGCCAAACAAGGTTTGAGTAGCACCAGGAGAGACCTGGTTGCTCGAAATCGCAGCGAGGGCAGTAAGGATGAAGTGGCAAACACACTGGGGCTGTGAGCACCCACAGAGTCTGTGGACACCAGCTGGGGAGAGCTGAGAATTGGGCCCTGAGGGACCCTGACCCTGATAGTCCCCGTTCTGGTTTGAGAATTGGGCTGTATGAGAGTCCAGGCCTCTATACAGAGCAGGAGGCTTCAGTAGGAGGAATTTCTCAAAAAGAGGTATCACCTCACGCCTGTCACAATGGCTTTCATCAATTAATCAACAAACGATTTTTGGCAAAGAGGTGGAGAAGCGGACCCCTCACGCATTGTTGGTTGGAAAGAAGACTGGTGCAGCCACTGTGGAAAGCAGTATGGAGACACCTCAAAAAATAAAAAAAATAGAACTGTCTTATGACCCAGCAATTCCATTTCCAGGAATTTGTGTGAAGACACCTGAAACACTAATTTGAAAGAATATATGCACCCCTATGTTCATTGCAGCATTATTTACAACGGCCAAGATTTGAAAGCAGCCCAAGTATTCATCAGTAGATGAATGGCTAAAACAGCTATGGTACATTTACACAATGGAATACTACTCAGATGTAAAAGAAAGTTTACCCATTGCACAGCATGGATGGATCTGGTGAACATTATGCTAAGTGAAATAAGCCAGTCAGAGAAAGACAAATACTATATGATTTCACTCACATGTAGAATCTAATGAATAAACTGAATCACCAAGTAAAATAAAGACAGACTCATAGATAAAGAGGAGGCTGACAGTTCTGGGGGAGGGGCTGAGGGAGTGGAGGAATTATTTAAAACAAACAAACAAAAGAACCTATGCTTTTTATGTTTTTATAAAAGGCTGCCAATCTTAAAAGATTCTTGCTGGATGTACACATAAAATATGATTATTTGTTATAGTTTTTTCAAATCAAACTTGAATCATGAAGTTCCCTAAATTCTCAAATTTTAATTTATAAAATATATTTAATGGCATATTAATATATGCACATTCATTTCCAATTAATCTCATGTTGTGTTAGTATAAACAAGATAAATAGCATTCATGCTATGTAGCTACCAAAATCTCCACCAAAGAATCACCTATATCATTTGCTAATCATTTAATACATTATTAAAGTCATAACACTTTTCATAGAGTTGTGATATAAATCTTAAGACTAAGGTCTCAAAGAAAGAAACCATCTTAAAAATAACTTTTTCTTTTCATCTGTGGATACAAGAGAAGTGTCATGTTTATAAATACAAATGCAAACTGCTTTGTTTTTTTTCATAAAAATATATGAGAAACTGATCACCAAAAAAATAAAGGTTAAATTCAAGATCATTCGTTCCTCAACCAAACCTTTTGTAATTTCTTCATACTGAAATGCATAGCAACATATGAATAAAAATAAGGACTTAACTAAAAGCAGGCTAAGAGAATTAATGGAGAATGAATAGATACTGTCTATTACTCATAGTTTATAGATAAACATTTATTTTCCTAGTCTTACTTGAATGTTTAATTTTAACATACTATTGAATGGCTTACTGTTTTTGTGGATCAGCTTATCTCTTGCTTTATTATTCTCTCTGAAGTCTTCATAAATGAAGAGACCTAAAGTAATTTTGTAAGGGTAACTGCTGCTTTTTGATACCATTAAAGTTCCTAATTCAATAAGTATTTATTAAGTTGACTGTGTGCCACAATCTGTTTTTGGCTTTTGTAATGCTTCAATAAACAAAAAAGAAAGAAAAACAAATAAAAAAAACTTTACCTTCCTTCAACTTAGATTCTAAGTAGAAAGAGCCAGATTATGAATAATAAACATAATAAATAACTGAATATGTCAGGTAAGAGCTGTGGCAAAAACATGAAGCTAGGTAAGGGACCAGGTTGTAGTAGGAGAGGGGAGGAGTGGGTAGCAACTTAAAAAGTAAAATTTGAACAGTTTTTCAAATCTGCACTTATTCCTTAGACTGACACTTTAGTTCTTTAACAAGACTCCTTTCTCCACTGGACCAGCTCTAAGCCTGACTGATGATATGTGAGACCCTTACACTGGATTAACTACTTGCCTTTCAGAGTTTCTTACACTAAATGGGCTGGGGAAATTATTCAGTTAAGCTTGGCTGAGGTCATATGCCCTGGGGTATAGAGGGGTACTTACTCTATTCTCTCAGGAGTTCTACAGATAAGTCTGCTCTACATGTGGTTTCAGCTTATTACTGGACATGTACTTTCTGCTTAAAATACTGCGGGTACCAGGGAAAAGATCCCTATTGTGCTGTGGTAGAAAACTGTCTGCCTCTTATGGACATAGCAGTAAAGCATACCAAAACAATTTTATAACCATGTAAGTTTCTCAAACAATGCAAAATCAAGTTTTAAGGTGTATTCTCCTAAGACCATTTTAATGTTAACTAAACAGTGCTGTTTAACATACTGGCAATAAAGTTCAGAATGAAAATTCATAATTTCACTTAAGTACTAACTCACCAGCATAATTTTGTTTACAAAAGAAAAACCAGAATTCATAAGAAGCTAATTTTTTGCGAATATTTGAGATTTTTAAATAGAGAAAACATTTTGAACTGTTTTCAGTTCTGAGTGCTTACAGAAGTAATGGTAGATAGTTGATCATTACTAATGAATGTATAATGAATTAATAGTTGTTCATTATTAATTAATTTAAATGTCAAACATAAAAAGTTATACTATAATTAAATAATTGATTTTGTTTCACATAAAATCTTTAAAAGGGGGAGAAGATTTGCCACTTTACATTTTAGTTAGTAGGAAAGCTGAGGCAGGAATGATAAAGAAATTCACATGTAACATACTATGTGCAGTTTCAAAGTAAACATCCTTAGGTTAAGATGCTAAAGAGGTTGAGAAGAAACCTAGCAGACAGGAGAGCAAGCAGAGAGAGGATGTAACACTGCACCTTGTAACAATGCAAGGAAGGAGCTACAAAGCTTTGATACAATTTTTGAGAGAGCTATAAATTTCAACTTGCTATTGCCAGGGTGTGTGTATATTGTATATGAACGCACAGACATATACGTGGTTTAGTCCATGCACAAAGATTAGCAAAGAAGAAATGTAACCAGTAAGACAGGCTACTGTGGATGTCAGTATCAATGTCTGGCTTCCAGTGATTTGCATGAAAGGCATGAAACTTGGAAGTCTTGAAGAACATAGTTTTAAAGGCATGATATTTATTTTGTTTTTTTATACTATTTATTGTACCTATAATGAAACTGAATGTTCTGAAAAGAAAGAATTCTCTACTTCTCATCATCTGTATGTTCCAATATTGTACAGTACTGCTGGTTTATGTGATTTGACTCTAGAAACATAATCTCATAGAGGAAGTAGATTTAAAAAGAAAGACTAACCGAAAGCTTGAAAGGAGTTCCCAAATCACAGAGTGTGTAGTTATATTTTTCAATCCTACTTCCACCCAAGGGTGTTTTGGTGTTTCCTGCAACAATAAACTTACATCAGCCTAAGCTGACACAAAGAAGACTTGCCTCAAAATTTTTATTATTTTATTATTTAATCCTAATACTGCTGTTATATTTAAAGGGCAGTTTATATTAATTTGCATTCACAACCTGATTGCCTTGCAAATGAAGAATAATTTAACTTCTTCAACTGTTTTTACTCTGAAAGGTTACCACGAAGGTCAGCAAAAACTACTCACAGTCTCATTTATGCTGTCAGAGGTGAGAAGGGGAAAAGGGCACTTACCTCTAAGGTGAATGACAGCACCACATCAGACTTGGAGAGCTGAATCTCATTCTCGTCTCCTATGTCCAAAAATGCCGAATTCTGTGAACGCTTTAGTTTTTGCAGTTTAAATTCTGGACCACCTTTAGAGACTGGAAGGCTTTCCAAATTGGCCATTAGCAAATTCACCGAAGACCGCAACTCTTCTACATACATATTCTCCATTTCTTTTGCTACAAATTTGGGGAAATTTCTTTCCTTGAAAATAAATTTTAAAATGACAATGTTACCCAAGTCATATTTCCAGTTTATCATAAAACATATTTTGTATACATTGATGCTTAGAAATTCTGACACTAGATATAATGCATCTACTTTTTAAAAGCCTCAGGCTTTGGCAATTTTGATGATATCTAATGGTACATTACATAAACTATTGAGGATCATTATGGTATAAAATTAATAACATTTATAGATTTCCACATTAACCTTATCTTTGGAAAGGTATTTGCTTAGGGATAAACAAACTCTGAAAACATACATGTAAGAAGTTTCAATGTACAGATGAATCTTGATCCACTGTTAGCTTTGAAAAGCTTGTGGTACCTGGCCTATAGGAATAATGTTCATTATCTACTGCTTTGATTTTTAGGAATAATATTTTAACAATATCTTTCTTTCCACAAATGTGCATTGTTTGGAGGGTGTGCTTTTAACCCATAATATTAAATAGCAATATAATCATATTTCCAAAATTAGTTAATTTTCAAGTTACACAAATGTGTCTAGATTCCTTTTGTCCTAAATTCAGATTTTTAGTAAAGGTTTAGAAAAATTTAAGTTTAAAGTAGAAAGTCAATTTATGATAAAAGCTCAAAGTGAAAAAAGAAAGTATCGATTTTAAAGATTCTATTTTTTCTGAATTATATGAGCATTGCCACTCAACCAACCTATTTCTGCGATTAGATTTCTGTTTCTTCCACTCAATAAAGAGCACGTTCCAAATACTGATATTTACATAGATACTGAGAGAGATTGCCAAATTACTCTCAGAGAAGATTATACACACTTATATTCCCACAAACAGCAAATGAGGTTTCCTCTGGCTGTTAGCTCTGTTTTTAATCTTTGACAACCTGGCACTTAGCTCTTCCCTCTTAAAGATATCAAAGTTTAATGTAACATAAAAACCACTGTGCAAAACTGGCTGGGGATGGGAGCAAAGCAGCCAACTTTCAAATGATCACTTGCATCCCTGGGATGAATCCCACTTGATCATGGTGTATGATCTTTTTAATGTATTGCTGGATGCAGTTTGCCAATATTTTGTTGAGGATTTTAGCGTCTCAGTTCAATCGGTGATACTGGCCTATAGTTTTCTTTCTTTGTTGTGTCTTTATCTGGCTTTGGGATTAGGATTCATAAAAAGAGGCTGGGTATCTTCCATCATTTTGGATTTTTTGGAATAGTTTGTGAAGGATAGGGGTTAGCTCTTCCTTAAATGTTTTGTAAAATTCTCCTGTGAAACCATCCAGTCCAGGGCTTTTGTGTACCAGGAGTTTTCTAATTACTTCTTTGATTTTGTCAGCTATTATCTGTCTGTTCAGGCTTTCTGCTCCTTCATTCAGTTTCGGGAGATTATATTTTTCTAGAAATTTATCCATTTCACCCAGGTTTTCAAATTTCTTGGCCTATAGTTCTTTGTAGTAATTTCTTACAATTCTTCATATTTCTGGGGTATCAGTTGTAATCTCCCCTCTCCCATTTCTGATTGTGTTTATTTGAGTCCTTTCTCTTTTTTCTTGATGGGTCTGTTTAAAGGCTTGCCAATTTTGTTTATCTTTTTAAAAAACCAGATCCTGGAGTTATTGATCCTCAGAACCAACTATATGGGAAAACATACTTGCTAATGACACCTCGGACAGGGGTTTTATCTCCAAAATACATAAAGAACTCACATGACTCCACTCCAGGAAGACAAAAATTCCAATTAAAAAATGGGCAAAGGACCTGAACAGACATTTCTCCAAGGAGGACATACAGAAGGCCCAGAGATATATGAAAGGATGCTCAGCATCACCAGCTATCAGAGAGATGCAAATTAAAACCATCATGAGATACCACTTCACACCAGTCAGAATGGTCATCATAAACAAATCAACAAACAAGTGCTGGCGAGGCTGTGGAGAAAGGGGAACCCTAGTGCACTGTTGGTGGGAATGCAGACTGGTGGGAGTGAAGCCACTGTGGAAAACAGTATGGGATTCCCTCAGAAAATAAAAATGGAACTGCCTTTTGTCCCCACAATTCCACTGCTGGGACTATACCCCAAGAATCCTAAAACACCAATTCAAAAGAACCTATGCACCCCTATGTTCATAGCAGCACAATTTACAATAGCCAAGTGCTGGATGCAGCCTAAGCACCCATCAGTAAATGAGTGGATCAAAAAACTATGGTACATTTACATGATGGAATACTGTGCAGCAGAAAGAAAGAAGGAGCTCCTACTGTTTGTGACAGCATGGATGAAAATGGAGAGCACTAGCATAGAGCATTATGCTAAGTGAAATAAGCCAGGCAGTGAAAGACAAATATCATATGATCTCACCTATAAGTGGAACCTAATCAACAAAACAAGCAAGCAAGCAAAATATAACCAGAGAAATTAAAATTAAGAACAAATTGACAGAAACCAGAGGGGAGGTGGGAGGGGACAATAGAGGGATAAGGGGGAAGGGTTATCAGGGACATGTATAAAGGACACATGGACAAGGCCAAAAGGGGGTAGGATCAAGGGTGGGAAGTGGGGATAGCTGGAGCTGGGGGGAGTGGTGGCAGGAAAATGGAGACAACTGTACTTGAACAACAATAAAAAAATGTGGGAAAAAAATAAAAGATCACCTAAAGTTCCAGAAAGCCAATGCCTTCACTACTGTTTCCTCTGATAGCACCTGAAACATGACCTAAGATCTGCATCTCTCTGTATGACTGGACCACATCCAGCATGTGTTCATCATCAACCTGCAGCTGGTCTTTGGCTCACCTGCACCTGTTTGTTCTCAGGATGGGAAGAACATCTGGCACCACTTCTCAAATCAGTCCCAGAGTCTCAGGCCACCTGTTCTGCTTCCCTCCTAATATAACCTTCACATATTTCTCTTAAAATGATTTACATGTAATCAATATTAAAACTGCATATTTATTATCACAGAGTGACTAAATATCTACATAATTAATTCTCCTAAAGAAGATTTTGTATCCTTTTGATAGTCCTCTATACTTTTAAGCAACATTCCAAAATAATAAGAGTGCATCCACAGGAAAAGCACTTAACTGTTCATTTATAGAATGCCTTCATTTCCTTTGAAAAACATAATGCTTTGGAATTATTTTTCTATACGTGCACCAGAAAAAAAAGAGAAGAATAAGCCATGAAACTGATTTTTACATTTGTGGACCAACTTTAAAAGCTGTCATAAAAAGCACCCAAAACTCAGAAATAAAGTAAAAAGCTGAGAGGACAGGACCTTTCAATGTCATATGGGGACAAAAGCCATCCAGGGATTATCTGAGGACATACACTTACTTCAACCTTCTGTTACTATGGATTAAAGGTCCCAGGAAGTGAAGTTGCATGTTATCTTACAGAATTTTCTCTGAAAAACATGGAAATAAGCTGTATCTGGTGAGTAAAATAATCCAATGGTTACAGTTTAAATCCTAGTTGTAAATTAATCACTTTTATATCTCTATGAATATTATTGTAACTTTGTCCCATAACACCCAGTTTTCAAGTGCTCTTGAAATAAAATATTTAACTAGTTTGTTCATTAGTTATGCTTTGAATTAAATCTTTACTATATGTAAAGATTTATGTAATTTTATATTTGTATGAGTCATAATTGTGCCTTTTAAAAATTATACTTAAACAGACTTCTGGCCAAGATGTAGGCATAGGTAGACACACTGTGCCTCCTCGCACAACCAGAATAAGGACAACAACAATTTAAAAACAAAAACCAGAACTGACAGAAAATGGAACTGTATGAAAGTCCAACAACCAAGGAGTTAAAGAAGAAACATCCATCCAGACAGGTAGGAAGGGCGGAGACAGGAAGCCAGAGCAGAGAGGACTCGCAGCAAGGTGGCGGCTGGTGGCACAGAGAGGCAGCAGATTGTGGAGTGGAGTGGACAAGGCTGCAGCTGGTCTTGAAAGAGGGTCTCAGCACAGGGAAATAAAGCCTCAAAACACCAATTGAAAACACCTTTGGGGGTTGAGGTGGCAGCAGGAGAACCTCCCAGCCTCACAGGACAATTTGTTGGAAAGACCCACGGGGTCCTAGAACATACACAAGCCCGCCCACCTGGGAATCAGTACCAAAAGGGCCCAATTTGATTGTGGGTAGCAGGGCAAGTGGCTGAAAACCAGCAGAGAGAGGAGTCAGTGCCACTGTTCCCTCTCAGACCCCTCCCCTACATACAGCGTCACATCGCAGCCATGTGGGTTAGCCCACCCTGGTAAACACCTAAGGCTCCGCCTCTTACTACATAACAGGTGCACCAAGACAAAAAAAAAAGGCCCAAATGAAAGAAGAGATCAAAGCTCCAGAAAAAATACAACTAAGTGACAAAGAGATAGCCAGCCTGTCAGATGCACAGTTCAAAATACGGGCAATCAGGATGCTCACAGAATTGGTTGAATATGGTTGGAAATTAGATGACAAAGTGAAAGCTATACTAAGTGAAATAAAGGAAAATGTATAGGAAACCAACAGTAACAGGAAGGAAACTGGTACTCAAATCAACAGTGTGAACCAGAAGGAAGAAAGAAACATTCAACCAGAAAAGAATAAAGAAACAAGAATTCAAAAAAAATAAGAGGGGCTTAGGAACCTCCAGGACATCTTTAAATGTTCCAGCATCCAAATCATAGGGGTACCAGAAGAAGAGGAAGATCAACAAATTGAAAACTTATTTGAAACAATCGTGAAGGAGAACTTCCTCAATCTGGGAAAGGAAACAGATTTCTAGAAAGTCCAGGAAGGTCAGAGAGTCCCAGAGAAGCTGGACCCAAGGAGAAACACACCAAGACACATCATAATTACATTATCCAAGATTTAAAGAGAAGGAGAGAATCTTAGAAGCAGCAAGAGAAAAGGAGACAGTTACTTACAAAGGAGTTCCCATAAGACTGTCAGCTCATTTCTCAAAAGAGAACTTGCAGGCAAGAAGGGGCTGGAAAGAAATATTCCAAGTCATGAAGGGCAAGGACCTACAACCAAGATTGCTCTATCCAGCAAAGCTTTCATTTAGAAAGGAAGGGCAGATAAAGTGCTTCCCAGATTAGGTGAAGTTCAAGGAGTTCATCATCATCAAGCTATTATTATATGAAATGTTAAAGGGATTTATCTAAGAAAAAGAAGATTAAAATTATGAACAGTAAAATGACAGCAAAGTTATTAACAACCATATGTAATCAAAAATAAAAACAAACAACTAGAAAAAAAACATAATCACAGAAATGGGGATCACATGGAAGGTTATCAACAAGGGAGTGGGAGGGGGATAAGGTACAGAGAATAAGTAGCATAAATAGTAAGTAGAAAATGGACAGGGGGAGGTTAAGAATAGTATAGGAAATGGAGAAGCCAAAGAACTTATATGTATGACACAAGAACATGAACTAAAGGGGGCGGGGAATGTGGGTGAGAGGGGGTGCACAGGGCAGAGGGGAATAAAGGAGGCTAATGGGACAACTGTAATAGCATAATTAATAAAATATATTAAAAATAAAAATTATTCTTAAATAAAGCAAACAGCAAATATATCACAAGCAAACAGCATGTGTGAAAATTTGGATTTGCCCTTTTTCTTAGATTTTCAAGGAAAGATAGCAGTTAACACACAAAAATCTCTTCTTACTTAGCTTTAATTAAAAGACATTTCATTCATTATCATTTTCAATGAGGATACTGACAGGAATAACCAAACTCGAATATTTTGTCAGTATTTTCAAACTTTTCAGGAAATAGACCATACTTTAATTTTTTTCTTTGAAAAAACTGACAACTCTGTTTCATGCTTTGAGATTTATTGTTCATCAATCTTACTTAACCTGCTTCTGTTGCTTCTTTCTTGGAAACAGAACCAAGTATACATCAGAAATTATATATGTTAAATTTGAACTTTTAAATTAAAACAGCATCAGGAATAGGGTTATTTTCTAGTTTAATCGTGAGTCACCAAGTGTCTAGGCCCTTAGGATAGAACCATAAAGATACCCATAAAAACATCCTCTGTTCTATGCAGCCTGTATTTTACTGTAAGGAGACACATGTGATAATCAGTGAAATCATTTCAAAAGGTAGAAAGTGATCAGTGCTATGGAGAAAAAGTCCAGGTGGAGACATGGAGTGGGAAGGTCTTGCGACTGTAAATAGAGTGGTCAGGGAAGGTCGCAATGGGAAGATGATCTTTGAACATAAAAGTAGATGAAAAAGTAACATAATTACTTTTATCAGTCAACTTGACTGTGCTATGGTACCCAGCTGTTTGGTCAAACACTAGTCTAGATATTGCTGCAAAGGTATTCTTTAAATATGATTAGCATTTACAGTCAGTAGACTCTGAGGAAATCAGATTGCCCTTCAAAATGGGGGTGAGCTCCATCCAATCAGTAGAATACCTTAAGAGCAAAGACTAAGGTTTCTTTAAGAAGCAGCAATTCTCTCTAGATACTGTAACATCAAAACTTACCTGAGTTTTTTGCCTGCGGGCCTGCCCTGCACATTTTGAATTCAAGACTACATAACAGCCCTTATCCCAACTTTAAGCCTACTGCCTTTTTCTACAGATTCTGGACTTGTCAGCCCCTACAATCACATGACAGAACTCCTATAAATGGAATTAATCAATCAATCAACATTTCTCTCTACACATATATTTATATAGACATATGAACACACACATATCCTTGTGTACATATGTATGCATGTATTGTGTGTGTATATACTGTGTGTATATAAGTATCTATACATAAAATTATATGATATCTATATGTCTTTTACACATCTACATCTATGTCCAGAGAAATAAAATCAATAGGAGATTATATATCTATACTGTTTCTATTTCTCTGGAGAACGTTAATTAACACAGGGAGCAAAAGCATGTGAATACTGGGAAAACAACTGCAGGAAAGGGAAGTAACCAGGGTGAAGAACCTGTGGCCAGAAGACCAGGGAGGCGACACAGCTGACACTCAGGGAGTGGACTGAGCAAAAGTGAGAGCTTGATGGACGACAAGGTTGGAGAAGTTGCATAGGCCAGACCATGCAGGACTTTGCAGGACACTGTAGGAACTACGTAGTATTTTACTATCAGTGATATCGGGAGAGGCTTTTGTGCAGAGAAGCACTGGCTGCCAGGTCAATGAAGGCAGAGGTCAAGGCTAGGAGCCCAGCCAAAAGGAGAGAATGATTGTCCAGGTGAGATACAATGCTGACTGGACCAGAATGGTAGGTGGAAAACAGTGACAACTGTGAAACTCAGGAAATATTTTGAACATAGATGCAAATGATTTCCTAATAAATTTGGTATGAACTATGAGAAAAAGAAAGGAGTCAAAGACGATTCCAAGTTTTCGGACTGAGTTACTGGAAGTATAGCGCTGCCAAGAACTGGCCTCCCATGACCACTGGCCTGAAAACTGTAACCAGCATCTCTGTTGTATTTTCCAAATAGCAAATGATCGCCTTCCACAATTCAGTTATATGGCATGTTTATTTTTTATTGTGGGGCTCTCCTAATGAAACGTAAACTCCACCAGGGTGTGGAAAAAATATTTTTGTCTGGTTTTATCCCAAGATGACTACATTTGTCTGGATGCGACCCAAGTGCTTAACACAGTACCTGGCCATTTCACTATGTATTCAATAAATATTTTGGCGCCAACATTCAGGCTCCAAAAGCTTAAATATAACTTGTCTAGTGTTATACATCTAGGAAACAGCAATGATGGTTTTGACCACAGGTCTTTCTAGACCAGTCCACAATTTTCCTACTTCCTAATTATGCCTTTGCTGAAATATTAAAGTCGATATTTCTATCCCTTGAAAGAGATTTCTGCCTTGTGCTTTATTCTACTGTGGTGTTGTGCAGTGTGGTAGGAGGTGTTCCTGACTGCCAGCTATTAACTATTAATACACACTTCTGGATTTAACATACTGCAAAGGCAGCAGGGTCTAAGACAGGGTCCAGGCTCTGCAGTCAAAAGACAAGGGTTTGAGCCCTGCCTCCATCACTTAATTGTCTGTAATCTTGGTGAAGTCAATCATCTCCTTGTCTAAAAAATAAATTCATTACATCATCTGCCTCTGTGGGTTAATAAGATTAGTATAGAGACATAATTCAATAAGATCAATAAATTATAATTAGCCTTATAAAATATCTTATGAAAATGGTTTAAATTTGATGAAATAGAATTAGAAAATAGTTAAACATGTTCTATCTGCGATGTCAATAGTTTATTCAACATAAGGCATCTTATTTTTGGTGTTTTTTTCTTCTGATCCCATTGGCTTCACTTCGTTCTCCACATTTTCTACTTCATCACATTTCTGATAAAACCATCAGCCCCTCTCAGAGAGAGAAGTATTTGCAGATACATCACTAACTCTTCCCTTCTGACTCAGTCCAGATGTTATTAACGCACCTCCTCCTGCAAACGTGACCATGAGAACATATCGAAGGCTGTCCCTTTGGTTCCACTGACCCTCCCCAAAATTATCAAGCTTTATTCTAAAGCATCAGATATTCAGCCAGGCCACTGGAGAAGCAAGTCCAATTTATGACAAATGTGCACAGACTCAGGTACAATCCACATAAACCAGGCAAATTACAAATGCTGAGCACAAGTGCACATCCTGCCCATGTGGTCCGGCACATCTTCTGGATTCTCTCTTAGCCTCAGATCTTTAAGAAAAGTGAATGTCCTTCAACCAGCTGCCAACTTAGGCTAGGGTTTCAAGGGAAGTGTTTGTTTGTTTTCATTAAATCTTCCAAAAGCCTCAAGCTTCTTGATTTCTGTCCCATGAAGTCCATCTTCAAGCCTCTAGAATTATGTGGCGCCTCTCTAGAAATCCAGAGGATGGTAACAGGGCACACTGTCCTGCCAAACACTGTCCTTTTTGTGACTGGAACTCCTTAACCCCCAATTCATATCATCCTATGACTCTCTCATCTAGAGGTTCTTCCTTATACAAGGGCGGGTGAAAGTAGGTTTATAATTGTTCGTATGGAAAAAGACAGGCGGGTTATGATTATTACATTGTGAATAAACTCTGTTTCATGTACTCACAACTGTAAGCCTACTTTTGCCCACCCCTTAATCTCCAACTTGGTTTTTACAACTTACTGTCATCTCTATTACCCAATTTCTCTTAGTTTTCTCTATTTTTCTATTTACCTCCAATTTTTCAACTGTTTCTCTACTTGATTATTTAAAAGACATTTAGATAACAGTAGTAGTATTCTTAAAACTTCTAGATTCATAAATACATACTTCCTTTGCAAAAGAACAAGAACACAATTGTTAACTCAGTATAAGGTGTGTCTTCTTCTCTAGTGTTAAAAAACTTTAATATCTTGACTTGGGAAGTAGTTATACAAAGGCTGTAAATTAAAGATTTGTGTACTTTATTTTTTACATGTTACACCTGATTTTTTTAAATAAAGAAAAATCCTTAAACAGAGAGGATGCTATTGAATCCTCTACTCATTGAATAGAATAGATTCTATTCTATTGACTAGAGGATTCCAGACACAGTCATTTCTCCATACAATGTCATGACAGAACTCCTATAAACAGAGAAGGGAGAGAATCTATCCATCAAATATTCAATGTTTTTGCTCAGCAGAAGGAAAAGGGCAAAACAGCTTATTCTCAGAATAACCATCTGCATTATAACTTCAAGTCCGCTGGGAGAAACTAAAATTTCTGTACCACTGAAGTAAATCAATGTGCCTGTTTAAAAAATAATTAGACAACCAAAGTCCCATTCTCTCTAACACATCTTAAATATTGAAAAGAAACTCATGGCTAGAGAAGGAAGTCTCAGACCCTTAACTGCGGAGACCTGGATGCTTAAAGTCACTGTGGGGATAAGAAGGCAGTAAGTGACACAATACCAGCAGTATACCCTAGCTGGGGAGCAGTCACCAGCTGGGACAGTACCAGATAAGTTAGGGAGCTGGATGACGCATGGAGCTGGGAGAAAAGAGGGGCTGTCACTGGCCACAACCCAGAGAGCCTCTGGACTGGTTAGAGAGCTGGAACGTGTGGAAAGCCAGGCGTTTGTTAGGAGCAGCAGGCGGCACCCAAGGGGCGTTTCTTAAAAGACGATCTCATCTGCTGTGCAGGGGCCTCCTGTGCACAGAGACCTCCCAGGAGCAGCAGCCAGGCCAGCGAAGAGGGAGGAGTGGGGAACTGAGACATGATTTGCTCCCACTCAGTAGACCTCACGGACTGCCTGAAGGGGTGCAAAGGAGGTGGAGTATCAGAGCCACTCTGGCGCCAATGTGCAGAGTGGACAGTGTGGACTGCACAGCACTCTGAGAGTGTGCACTGAAGACTGGGCACATGTGATTACTGGAGCCCAGACTGAGCCCCCATCCTTGGGGAACCACAAGAAATAAAAAAAAAAGAGCCCAGGCCCCCTCTGCCTGCAGGATCCTGGAAGATCTGCAAAACCATACTGGCAGGTCTAAAATCAGGAGGAGGCTTTTTCCCCCCCAAGAGTAAGACAGTAAGAACTGGAGCCCTGAGAAAACCAGAGACCAATCCAGAAAGAAGTCAGAAGGTGAACACCAACAGCTGAGACAAATTTCACTTTGCTGTCCTTCAGAACTTGAATGTTATTTTCACAAATTTCTCATCTTTAGGTTTTGGTTTTTTTGTTTTGTTTGTTTTTATTGTTTGTTTTTTATTCTCCCTTTCATATTGCATTTTAACTTTTCTCCTTTCACTTCACTCATATTCCAAATAACACACTACTCTTGGTCTTTTACTTCCTATTCTTTTTATTCAGATTGTATATTTCTTATCATACTATTGTTATTCCAAATCCCACACAGCACCCTTCTCTGGTCTTAATCGATTTCACCATCTTCCTGAGCTTTATTACTGTTGGTGTAAACTTTATTTTCTCTCACACTACGCCAAGCTTTTGTCCCTTACTCTCACTGTTTCTTCTCCATCTAACCTCACATAAGCTCTCTTCTTTCTTACGTCAGCTCACATTCTTTTTCCCTTCTATTAAGACTTATCTCTTTTCCACCTGTCATAAAAAATGGCTAGTTGGGTGAAATATCATGGTTATTGCTGTACTTCTCCAAAGGATCTCCTATTTGTTCACTACTTATTTATACTTTAAAAATTATCTCCCTCTGACTTACTCTATATTTCACCTTCCCCCTGCCCCATTGAGTAAGGAATTTTATTTCATTTTCTCTATCCCTTTTTTCTTTCCCCCCTCTCAACCTGGCCTTTACTCCTTACTCTTATTAGCTTGTTTCCCCCATCCTCTCAAAATCATTTTTCTCTATTGCAGACATCTCATATTCACTTTTCACTTTTATACAATATTCTCATTCCTGTTCCTTTATTAAACTTCATTCAAATGGCATTGCTATCAATCCACCTGTGACGTTTCTGCAATTTTGCTCCCGTTGGTCCAGTTCCTTTTCAATTTTACTTCAAACCCTGTAGTATACTCTTCCCTCATCTTACCCCACTCCGCCCATTGCCCTTTTGTGTTCTGCTTACCTTGTAAGTTTTGCTCTCTCCCTTTCTTCACCTCAGTTATATCCCAACTCTTATCAATTCTCCTCCCTCTTACCACACAACATTTTCCCTTATTTTAGTCATCTTGCATTCCCTTTGTCATATCTTATAATATCCACAATCTCTCTTCACCTTTGTTAATCTTAGTTCAATTGCAGCTGAGAATGCTGATGTGGTAGGGGGCTCTTTTTGCTGGCATAGGTATAGTTACCTAGTAATACTGCTTTGTTAACCAACACCTGTACAACAGTGTACAAGACAAAGTGGAAGTTTAGGTACAGGGAATAAGAAGCATAATTGGTAGGTACAAAATAGACAGGGGGAGGTTAAGAATAGTATAGAAAAGAGAAGCCAAAGAACTTATATGGACCACCCATGGACATGAACTAAGGTGGGGGGAATGCTGGTAGAAGGGGGCTACAGGGAAGAGGGCAATAAATGGGAGAAAAAAATGGGAAAACTATAACAGTAAAACCAATAAAATACATTTAAAAAAATTAAAAATAAAATTCTTGTAAATTTGTCCATTTGAGAAAATCAAGCAATTGTTTTAAGAATAATCTGCAAAAACTACCATTGAATTTAAACATTTTATATATGCTGCACATAGATAACATACATTCAGATATTTGGGCTTAAGAGGTATACATGTTGAGGGGAAATAGTAAGACTATGCTGACTTTACCTATGCAAAACTCCTTTTGCTCACAGAAATCTAGCTAAAGGAAGAAATGTAGTATATAGTATGTCAATGTTAATAATTTACCTTTGCCATTTTCTCTGCCAATTGCAACCGGCCATCAAGTTCTCTCCTGATCTGGGCAGCTTGTTCATCTGCATTATCCAGCTTCAAAAAAAAAAACAAAAACAGAAATTACACATGAGATTACCTAATTACAGTGACCTACAGACTAAAGTAAAAACTAAATGACTCAGAACATTTAAAATAAATGTTATCAGTTACCTATTGAGAAGAGAACAGAGGATTGACTGTTTAATTAGATGGGCAGTCCAATTAAACTTCTTGGGCACATTGTGTTTTTGTTCACAAGAAAGTTCATAAATCTCTAAGGTTAATAACTCATTTTACAAAAAAACTAACAATTCTTTGTCCAACCTGTACACAACAACTCTAAACCAAGAAGCCCTCATTTTCTTCAGGTTATGTTCAATTGTCACTTTTTCAGCCCCCTGTTCTGTCTTCATAAAGGTCAGTCCTAAACATCTCATTTTGTTCCTTTGAATTACCAGAATGCATTTCTGGACTGTGATAAATTGAGTAATGTTTCACTTCTTTGTTTTTTTTTAAATAGTCCCTTCAGTTTTATAACAAGTTTGTATATTACTGCCAAACTTTAAAAGTACTATTTGATTGACAGATAAAATTTTTCTACCATTTAAGTCTCATGTATGCCTCATTCTAGTACCAACAAACTCATACTGACAATAAATCCTTCCATTCTTTCACAGACTGACACCGCATTAGAATTTCACTCTTGTTCTAAATCTGATTGAAAGCAAGAAAAGCATGCTATCATCATTTTTAAGGTGTCTTCCATTTACATGGAAAATTACTTTCCTTTCTCCGCTGAAATCATTCTCAACTTTTCCTATAATTTCCTTTAACTTTCCTCATGATTCCTTTTTCCCCAATTAGTCATTCAATCCTCCTTTATGAGTTCTTATAAAAGCCGTTAAGCGAAGGCAGACCTCTGAGTCACGCACATTATAGGATGCACTGATGGCAACAGATGTGAACGGGCAAGCATTTCTCTGAACTCATTCCTTTCTCTCTCCTATTCCCATCATTTAGAAAGCCTGAACCAGCCCTATCAATGTGGTGCAGTTGTGGGTTCAAGCCCCAGTCAGGGTACACACCTAGGTTGTGGGTTCAATCCCCAGGGCATGTACAGGAGGCAACAAATCACTATTTCTCTCTCACATTAATATCTGTGTCTATCTGTCTTTCTCTCTCTCCCCCTCCCTTCTCTCTTTCTAAAAATCAATAAACATATCCTGTATCATCAGGTGTGAATTTAAAAGACAAAAAAAAAAGAAAGTCTGTACCACACAATACAACCATGCCTTACTAAAGATCCATCTAAAGACTGAATTAGTACTGAATGTAACATTAGACATTCAAGAGAGTGCAGATTAATTTATCCATTTGTTAAAGAACTAACAAACTGAAATGTGACCTTCAAAAACCCCCTTAAAAAGAAAAACATAAGTAGGAGCAAACCAGGTCAAGAGGATGGATGGTGTTGGAATGTATACAGAGAGAAAAGAAAAGTGGAGTATGTTCCATTATGTGGGCACCAAAAGTCTGGAGTTTGGTTTGGGAAATGAAGTACCTGGAGGTTTGGGGAAGGGAGATGGGCTGGAGAGAGAGGTATGACTACTTCATTAGCTAATCTTCACCGCCATCTTAGGCTGTATGGAGTTGGTTTCTACAGCAATGAGAGGTCATTAAAATGTTTTACCTCTTTCATAGAAAGGTATCATAAAAAAGAAAAGGAAGGGAATTGCATGGGGCTAAAAAGTTTGGTTAGCTGTCATACAGCTGTTCAGCAATGGGTCACAAAACAGATCATTTTCATGTCCTGAAATCAGACCATCAGCCAAAGAAAAAATAATGTTTACATTCTCCCCCCCTCCCAAAAAAAGGGTTTCAAGCATATGAATGACATGGAAAAGAAAAGATCATTCTGTCTCCGGCACAAAAGGGACATCTATTTGTTTTATTTAAAAGAAAGTTCTGGGGTTACATTTCTAAAATATATGTTCCCAAGTTGACTTTAAAAATCAAATCCATTTTAAAACAAGGTTTAAAATAAGGAAGCTTTCTTAAACTAAATACTTACTGCAAAGGTGTTTCTATGTCATCTCAAAAACAAACACACATATAAATTAAACTTCATCACAGGTCAGTATGTGTACAAAATAAACCCCCCAAACATGGTATATATAGGATTCAGTTATTATCCATCCACCATCTCAGGCTGATCCACTGGGGGTCTCAACACATTTCCTGCAGATGAGGGGGACCACTGTAGTGCTGTGTCATATAACAGCATGCCTATTTGCTCAGTTGTTCAAACCTGAAACCCAGGTAACATCTTTGACCTCTTTCCCTCACAACCCACATCCAACCCAATCTAAAGTCATGTAGGGTAAAATCCAGAGTCACATAGTTGAGGAAGACCAGAATTCAGGTACCGTGAGTCCTTGGCCAAGGCTCTTTGTACTTTTTATTGTGGAAGAGTGTTTCCCCAGCCACTTCAAGTACCACGCTTCTCATTTTGCCAGTGCAGTGGCACATAGAGTCATGGTGAAAATAATTTTTTTTTCTTTTTAAACCCTTCAGAAAACTTGGCTTTGCAGACCACCCTCTTCCTCCAAAAGAGAGAGAGGTGGGGGAACAGAAAAACATGAATGGATGCTTGTAGACATGAGGCATTAGACTAAAAGGCTGGTGACACACCTGTCTCTAGTGCCAGATTTGGGTTTGAGATTAAGAAAATGGAGATGTGCAGACTCTGGAAGCTTGTGGGAGGGGACAGAGGCAAGTCCCCACTCCACAAGGACTTCACTTGAACTTCATTTGCTTTTACTTTAAACTCCTGATTCAAACACATATGTGATGACATTATTTACCTCACAGATGCTCCTCTGGGCACAGAATATTTTCCAAGTCTTTTAAAGAGGTTCATTCAACCCTAACCATAACAGATGCCCAAATGTATCTTTATTCTCTGCAGTGCTTCTACTATCTATTACACAGAGCATTTTACCACTTAATTATCAAAATATTTCATTGGTTTAACAAATATTTAGTACAGAAAATATAGTTTTATTTTCCTCCTATTCAATGTACACAGATTACTGTTTCCACTCTCAAGAATTCTCTAGGCTAGGGACTTTTAACCTGGACTTTCAGGAGTCTATAAACCCATTCAAGTTGTGAAAAAAATCTGGTAGAAATACACATTATTTTCCTTGGGAAATTATTTAAATTTCATAGTTTACCAAAGATTCTCAAAGGGATGCTTAACTCAAAAGAAATAAAGAACCATGATTCTAGGAGACTTTTCGGTGTAGAAGCTTTTCTTCACTTGTTCTAAAAGAAGCTGCAATGGCTTTTCAACACAAGCCATGAAAAACAGCCAACTCAGACCTACACATCATCAATCCTACCGTTACAGAGAGTTGGTCAATTCTTTGGAAAGGGACAGTAAGACAGAGACTCTGAACAACGTTGACTTGAATGGCCTGTGATTGCTTTACTAACTCTATTTGACTTTTTCTGCACTATCTGTACAGCAAGCACCATGGCAAGCTTTTTGGTAGCTACAAAAATTGTAGCCTTCCAGAACATCATACTTTATCCAGAAAACAGTAAAAATGGTATGTAAAACAGAATATAATTGCCACAGGAAAGCTACTGATCAGGTATTGTGGGAGTCCAGTGACAGAAGAGATGTTTTTCCTAGTTGACAGTATCGGGATGGATTTGTGAAGCTGAAAATGTTAAAAATGGAGTTTGAGGGGGTAGAGAAAATGTTGACCCGAGGAGCCGTCCATTAGTGTTGACTTGCAAATCTCAAACCCTAGGCTTCCCATGCTCTTCATCTCTTGTGTTCTATGGAAACAGCTCTGAGAAAACAGGTTTCAGAGACTAGCAAATCTCTCTTTGCAGACGTCCTGGGGAGGACCAAAGCCTGTGTTGGTGGCCAACTACCTGACAATTAAGAACATCTTAAACACAGCATTAAGTAACTCTACAAAGTTTGACCCAACAGCTTCATTTTATAACTTGTGATACCATCCTTCCAGTGTTTTAAAAACTATAAACATTAACTACTTAAATTAATTACATCTGCTCATATCTTTTTTAAAACAATCTTTTAAAAAGAGCTTTCCACAGCACTGTTGGGCATCACTGCCCTCTCTGATTAATCTATTTCCTAGAACCAGAATAACTGTCATTTTATTAATATTGTTGGTCCCTAGGAGGGGGATTAATGACCATGTTTTTCCATAACGATGCCTCTATACATGCTGACCCTGGTCATCTGTGCCCTCTTTTCACCCCAAAACAAAATCAATTCATTTTTTTCTCTGAGACCCCACTATAATTACAACATAACTCTTTTCAGAAATATTACATTGTTCTTTCTTGTAATATTCATCTTTTATCCTTTATATTTTCTTGTAATATTCATGCTTTATCCTTTTAGGATGAAAAATACAAGTAGATTAGGATTTACACTACTGAAAATTTAGCGTTTTCCCAAGACTAATTCATGTGCTGGTCCACTATATTCATATTATCTATAAACCACGTGACTCACAAATAATCCATCATAAAAAAATAGGCCCTGGCTTGTGTAGCTCAATGGATTGAGCGTGGGCCTGAGAACCAGACAATCGCGGTTCGATTCCCAGTCAGGGCACATGCCTGGGTTGCAGGCCAGTTCCCAGCAGGGGACACACCAGAGGCAACCATACATTGATATTTCTCTCCCTCTCTCCTTCCCTTCCCCTCTAAAGATAAATAAATAAAATCTTAAAAAAAATAACCTACACAACCTCACACTGACACCAAGAGAACACTCTACCCAACACTTTACCACATAATTTTCTAGATGCCCAATGTTTTATTTCACAGTGCCAAATATTCATAGGTTTTCCAACATAGCTTTAAAACACTGATGAAAAGTTTTAAGTGTTAGCAAATTACTTTATCAAGACACCTGTTAATTCTCCACCATTACCTAAATTACTAATTGTATATCATAAATTTAGAGCATAACTCTTCCCTGCTCACTCAGACCATCCCTGGTCTTTTCTGTGTCGTCCCCTCAATCTCTCAGCCCACAAGCACACGTGGTTGGTCACTGGTGGTTCCAGACACAGTCATTTCTCCATACAATGTCATAGGACCTCTCTCCTGAGGTCCAGCTCTCCGTCTCCAAATGGAGGCAAAGCGTTTCCATCCAGGCACCTTCCTCCCCCCCGGGCAATGATGGCAAAGTAAAACTGAACTGGTCTTTACCATCCCCTCTTCAACCTGGTTCCATTTCTACGTGACTCTCACTACCCTTGATCAGGCTAAAATCTCAGAGGGAGGAAGGAATGAAGGGAGGGGAAGAGAAAGGAGAACAGGGAATAAATGAGAACAAACAGATGATACCCAAACAACTTAAGCTTGGTATTCAGGTTCTCCAATGTTTTATATCAATATAACTCTCTAACCTCTTGGATAATTCCATTACCTATACAAATCAGTTTTTTTAATTGTTTACCAAACATGTTATACTTTGCAATCATGTATTTTGCTTGTGTTTCTCCTGCCTGGGACACTCTCCTTACATACCTCATTGTCCAGACCGATCTCAATTTCCAAATCTTCTGAGAAGACTACTTAGCCAATTATTTAGTAACAAAGCAGATCCTTCTCTAATACTTACAACTTCTACCTCAAACTGCAATGTGTGCCCTCTGTTAGCATGCCCTACCCTAACGAATCCATATCCAACGGTGGGATCCACATAACCAGTCTCAATTTTAATGCAAATACAAAGAATAATTCCTGTATTTAAAAGGTTCTAGGAAGCCAACTTGCCCTCCATGCTGACTCACCTTCCCTGAAGCAATCTCCCTCAAAAACTAAAAAACAAACAAAAAAAAAAACAAATGAACAAACAAAAACCCTTCCCCCTTTTTCTTGATCTCAGAGAAGTAGCCAGGCAACTAAAATTGATTTTGTAGTTTCATACAACAAAAAAGAACATAATAAAATGAAGTTATTCCCCTATTCTGAAGAGCACATTGCCTGTATGTTGTTATGTATGAATCAGGTACCATTCTGTCTGCTGGAGGAAAAGTTTCTAAAGAACTCCCTTGTATCTACCTTCTAAATTATGTATTAGAAAACTAACTCAGAAATAGCAGTTCTGCCATGGATTCTCATAGATTCTTAAAAATGCATTTCCCCAACCACACTTTCTTTTGAATACTTTAGAGTAGGGAAAAGATGAATGAGTTAATTAGATATAAAATTACCTCATGTGAACTGAACTAAACTATATTAAATAATAGATCAAATGTTCAAAGGCAAGAATATAAGAAATTTAACCTCAAACACAAAAACCCTGGGACTTCAAGAATAGCCTCGAGAATATGCATGCATATTCTCTAAAATGATAGATATAATTTGGCCAATTTTTACACATCATTAAATTTTCTTTAGTATTTCATTTGGTATTAACATTTTATCTTCTGGACAAAAGTAATAAACTAGTATTTTCAAGCAATTATTTGCTCACTATACTCACCACAATAGTTGAATATACATTCACATTAAAAATGTAATAATGCTGAAATTGAGAGTGTTTAGCACTAAATAAAATTAAACAACACATTATCAGTGGATTAGAGAACTTCTTGATTTGTCAGGACTAATAAGAGGTAAATTTATACAGTCCCTTACTATATGTCAGGGACTATTCTAAGTTTTTCGAAACACAATTTTAAAAATTATTAAATGTATTGAGGTAACACTGGGTAATAATACTGTAAGTTTCAGGTGCACAACTCTTACCCTGTTCGTCCCCCACCCTTTCCCTCTGGTAACCACTGCGCTGCACTGGTAACCACCGTGCTGTAGTGCAGTTTGTTTTGTTCTTTCATTTGTTGCTTTTGTTTTATATTCCATATGAGTGAAATCAATCATATGGTTCTTGTCCTTTTCCACTTAACATATTTCACTAAGCATGATACTCTCAAGATCCATCCAGATTGTCACAAATGGCAATGTTCTAAATTTTATAAACATTATTGAATTTAAACCTCAAAGCAACCCTATCGAATATGTCTTATCATTATCCCATTTTAGTACATTTCAATGTACTATATAGAAGGAATTTATCTGATGTTTTTCATTTACTGGCTGATTCCCTGAAATTTTTTCTATTAACTCTATTTTCCTATCTTCTTGGTTCTTCTCTTAACCCACTCCAATCAGGTTTGCTCCCAACTACTCTGTGGAGTCTTCCCTTGTCAAAGTCAACAGTACTTTCCACTTGGACAAATTCATGGGTCACTTCATTGCCATCTTCCCTGACCTCTGAGCAGCATGTGGCACAGACACTGCCCCCTGGAAATGTCTTCTCTTGGCTTCTGCACACTCTGGCTCTGCTCCTACCACACTAGCTCTTTTCCCTTTGTGCACTGGGAAGGTTCCCTTTCTCTGCGTCCTTTCACTGCTTGAGCCTGAGACTTCCCTAAAATGATCTCATAATGTCCTATGGTTTAAAACTCTAGCTTTATCTAAATTGATTCCTAAAGCTGTATTTCCAACCCTGATCTCTCATTGGAACTTCACAACTTGTATGTCCAATCTCCACCTATCACTTCCACATGGACATATATTTCATTTAATAGCATGTACAGAACTCTTGACTTCTCCTTCACACCACTCCCCCTGCAAAGTGTTTCTCCATGAGAAGAGGAAATGTCATACACCAAGAGCCTACAAAAATGCCTGACCAAAGTAGGTACAATGTTTAATAAATACCTTAACCAGAGATGCCCCATCAGACCATGGTTAATATGAACCCTGCATCAGATAAACACTGACAATGTTAATAGAAAGAGAACCACTAAAGTATACTATCCTTTCTCTAAGACTGAAGGAGAGGAATAGGTGGGTGCAACTCACAGTTCTAGAATGATATGTCTTGAGATACAGACCCAATCTGATTCCCAGTTTCTGCTTGACTTCCTAGACTTTCATCTTACCCCTTTTGCAGGCAAGCAGGTGGCCCGGTGTTCTAACTCAAGCTAATGTTCCCAAGTGTGGGAGCCAAGTAGAATTTTGAAGCACAAAACAGGGAATGGATCCAATAGGATGTGAAAACAGATTCCAAGATGAAATCCAGTAGTCTCATGACTTCATAGGCAATAGAGACTAAAAAAAACAAAACAAAACAAAAAAAAACAGGACCATAGCAGAGTAAGGAACAGAGCCTTGAAGTTAGGTGAAAGATGAACACACAGCTCCTGGTCCACTTTTGTTTTAATAATGTTGGGCTATGGCCACGGGTGGGGTATGGACCACACACAATCCATTCTTCATACCACAGAGAAAGATCTTTCCAGAACCCCACACTTACTCCTGTCATTTCAATGCCCAGTTGTGTTCCCTGTCACATATAAACTCCAAGCTTTTCCAGCTAGCATGTAAGGCCCTTAACATTCAAGTACGTCTCTACATAACTCTTTAGCCCTATCTCCTGCTACTCCAGCAATCCACACAGCCAACCTTCCCAACCCCTCCATTCCAAGCCTTTTCACTCTCCTTGTGCCTTTGTAAATGTCATTTTTCTTCTCTGTGTTAAATTTCTACCCATCTCCCCAAATTCAGGAATTTCTGCCTCCTTAGAACCTTCATAAAACTTTCATTAAAGCTCCAACGTAGAATTGGATTTCCACACTACCAAGTCACCTCTTCTTCCTGGGCACACAGCTAGATTGTTTCTCAGCCTCCCCTACAGTTAGATGTGACTATGGCACTAAGTTCTCAGGTGAACTGTCCAGGCTCTAACCCTCGTTGTACATCTGTATCAGCGTAAAGTACCGATACGTCTGTCAGACAGAAAGTCAAGAACCATATAATTTCACTCTTATGTGCATGTATGGGTTAGCAAAAGGTAAAGAGGATCAAATACATGGTGATGGAAGCTTTGACTTAGGCTGGCAGGCACACAAAGCAATACACAAATCATGTATCAGAGAATTGTACATGTGAAACCTACATAATTGTATTAATCAGTGTCACCCCAATAAATTTAATGCAAAAAAAACTGACAGTGGGCCACACCTTCACAGATTGTCTCACTTACTCTGAGGTGGAGCCCAGGAATCCAGTGGTTTTTAAAGCTCCACAGGCCGTGCTAATCTGAAGCCAGAGCATGACAGTGAAGAAACCTATGCAAACTATCCTGTATCAGCCGAAGCTATTGCCACCCAGGTGTCCCATATACATACTCCACTAATACACTGATTACATTTTGTTTATATGTCTGTCTCCTGACCACATGCAAATACCTTGAAGGAAAGAATCACCAAATCTTGTCATTTTTGTATTTTCTTTGCTTAGCACAGTAACTAATATTTTTACAAGGCATTGAATAAGCATCTTTGAATGAAAGAAATGTTTTGTGTAATTTCAATTTAATCTTGACAGAATATTTTAACAATTAACAATCATGTAAAGATATAAGCACTTATACTTGAAACAGCATATTCAAGTTTTTATTCATTAATAGTTAAAAATAGATCATTAAATAAAAATACTCTTTCCACCTACTATTACTACTACAAAGACCCCTAACTGCTATAGATCTGTGTTCTCTTATTATTTATAAAAGAGGGCAAGTTGGGGTAACACCCAAACTTCTACAGACTAGATCTGGGTAAAGAAGAAAAAACCTAAAAATAAATGCAAGGCACGCCCGAAGGTAGACCGTATTTGTGATCTTTATGGTTCGTGGACTTCTGGGGAAGTGAGAAAAACAGTCACTGCCTGTATTTGCTGATTTCTTTAAAGCTCCTAAATCCAAAGTGCTTAATCTCCAAAGTTAAAATTTTTAGGGATAGGGAGTCATAAACTTGAACACTACCTTTTAACTATTTGTAAATATTCTTACTTATTACTTAAAATACACAGTAGTTTGGTAGTGTTACTTAATTCAGTTGTTTATGAATATAAGGCGTTTGAATGGGGACATTGAGAGAGGAAGATTTCGTTAACTTTGCTTTGATTCTTGAGTACATGTGGGTGAATCACTTTCCTCAGTTAATGGAATGAAGTTATAAAAGATTAAGGAAGGTTGCTTTTAGCGGAAAAGATAAGAACTTAGATAGCTGTAAAAATCAGTTACTCAATCCTCTTAAAATACAAAATGGAAGAGAAGTACAGGAGATATGGCACTCTATCCTTCACTATTCAGCTTCCCATTTTCGAAGTAAAAAAACAAAGCTGTGGAAGTGACAATTATTAGCAACTATACTTTTATGTGCACATAATTTTAATTTTCGTAGTAAGTATTTGAGAGAGAGACAAAAAAGAGGAAGGGGAGGAGAGAAAGAGAGAAAAACACTGATTTGTTGTTCCACTTAGTTGTGCATTCATTGGTTGAGTCTTGCATGTACCCTGACTGGGAATCAAAACTGGAACCTTGGGAGTTTTGGGGGACATTTTAACCAACTGAGCTAACCCCATCAGGGTCTCCTGCACAATTTTAAATCTCAGGATCCTTGAAGAAAATAGTCAAGTAAATGTTATTAACTGGTAGTTTTTACATTTTAGGATATATCAAGCAAGGAGAAGCTTAAGACCTTAAGCATGATAAGATTTTATATCTGATTTTTGAAATTGTGGAATAATTGGAATGGCCATAATTTTTATATATTTAGGGTTATTTGTCTGTACAGTTTATATCACCCTTACTCACAACTGCTAATGTCCTATAAAACTACTGCTCCATCTCTTCCTTGCACTCCAGCAGCAGCGGAAACTTCCCCAAACCCCACAGAGTTTCGGACCTCTATACTCTTCATGTGCTAGTCTTCCCACCAGAGTACTTTAGCATCTGCTCATTCTGGTCAACTTCTTCATCTACACGCCATACAGCCTCCCCAGTACTCCCTCCTCTTTCACCACAGAAGGTAGAGCCAGGAACTTACCACAACACTGTGGCATTTAAAACAGTGGTATTTTTTTAAAAGTAAATCTAGCAAATAATTAGGTCTCATCTGTCTCCCTATCACTCAAGACAGTGCTTGGCACATCATTTCTAATTATCTATATTCCCTACATTATTATGAAGAACAGGTTAACAATTCGTTGATTTGAACAGACTACCATATTTTAAAACAATCTTTAATAAACATATAATTTCTGCTCAAGGAACAGGTAGCCGATTTATTACTAGTACCACTGAAGTAACAGCATTTTCATTACATAACATGTAAAATAAAAATTATTAGTTATTAATTTACAAGTATAAAAAACATAGCTTTAACATCAAATAACTATTTACCTGAAAGTATAACTATATTAACTTGAACTTCACTGCATTTCCTCAGAATTATTCTGAAATAAAACTTTCCACTGACAGACTGTTATTCCTTCACCGCTGTTACTTTACTGTGCCTCTAATATTCTGATTCAAGTAAATTAGGCCTAACAGTTTCAGATCTTTGTATTATGTAGCTCACTTTAGAATGTACACTTTGAGCTCTCCTCTATCTGTTTTTACCTAATACTTTGCTCTATGAATATGAGCCAAAACAGACACATGATTCTCAAGTCAAAAGTCCAAAGTATGATGGGTATCTTTAATAGCACAGTAGCTAATCTATAACATACTTGTTTTGTCCTTATTTTTAATTTTTTTCTGGTAAAATATAAATAATTTTTCTTTTGACTATCCCAGATTTAATAACTTAACTGTGATACCTTCTATATTAATGATTTAGTTCTTCCTTTAAGCCTTAGTTTTGATTATTCGTAAGTTATAGGCTCTGACCAGAAGTAATGTAAACGCCTCCACTTCTTCAGAAGACAGGTTCCTGTTTTCCATTCCAAATGCTAATCCTATAGCTCTGGGACAACAGGTACAATCACAGGAAGTTCCTGTCAGCACTAGGTGGAAGCCCTGACCCTATTCCTCTCATTCAGATCTCTTCCTTCTCAAGTCCCCACACAGCCTCCCAGCTGGCTGGCCAGGGCCATGGTGCACATCTGAGTAAAACAACTCTGTATCCTGAACAGAAGTTATGTTGCCTTAAAACAAGCAACATAAGTTTGAGATTTCCTAGGGGATCAATCTGGGCAAAAACATGAGACCAGATAAGGGTAAACAAACACAGATGAACATTACACTTAGCAAGAGTCTCAGAGCCTTTCCCGAGATGCAGGAAAAGTGGAGGACGTTTTGCTGATGTACACCTGAGGCCCAGTGCCAGCAGCTCAGTTTGCTTCAGACCCCTTTCTCTGCTGCCCCAAGTCCCGGTCTGCTATGCCCTCTTCTCAGATCAATACTTTCCCACGAAGCACAGGCTATTTTCCGGGATTTTTATCACCTCTTGTTTTTTGACTTCTGTTAAGGGAAAAGCAAAATCTTAGCTGTTTTCCTAAAGGTCTTTTTTCATAACTTCATTCATTTTCCTAAAAATGATTGTTATTCCAAAGTAAAGCACTTTATTAAGAGAAGTATTTTTCATAATTTCTTTTGTTTTTAGGTCAATAAAAAAATAATCCTTAAGCTTTTTTCTCAAATCTCAAAAACAAAGAAATTGCCATTTCAGCTCAGACATGCAAAGAGCTTGGTAACTGTCACTTCTATCCTGAAAATAAAAAACTGGACAAACTGAAAATCCATGACTTTTCTTTGCTATTTCAGAGAACTGAGGTTGCGAGGCAAACCACTAACCCCCAAGTGTGGAGAAACATGCAAAGCCAGAGGGGTATGTCACTTTGCAGCAGGCATCAGTGGAGGCTGTGAAGAGTAGGGCCGCTTACTTGACTAGTAGCCAGGACTAATTACTAGAAGCTGAGGGCAGGGTGAGAATATCCTGGGGCTACAATCATAAGGAGTGTTAGTGGGCTTTGTTCCCAGTAACTATGCCCATAAAGTTCTCGTGGTAAGGATCTAAGAAAACTCCCCATGTGGATCTGGCAGGAAGAAGAGAGGAAGAGCCATCGTTAACCTCCTCAACTCTCTTCCCTAGCAAGGGTGACAGACTGTGCCGGAAGGAGCACTGAAGGTTTATTCCTTCTCTTCCTCTGGAAGAAAAGGCTGCCCACTGCAGCCCTTTGCAGCCTTCCTATGATTCCTTGGGAAACAAACAAGCAAGCAACTAACAACCCCCCTCCCCCAATGAACAGGGGGAAAGACTTTCAGAAAATAAGACTAGGGGTTCTTTAACCGGGCACATGGGTGGGGAAGGAAGCGATCCTCTTAGACAGGGGACAGAAAGACTTATACAGGTGACAATCTCAAGATGTAGGCCCGCTGAAAGAGTGAGGCTTAATCAGGTACTAGAACACACACTATTTCTCAACACCTTACCCAACACCTGCACAGCTCTAGTACAGTAACACCAAATTACAGCCAAAAGAGATACAAGACACAGACCCCCTCGGAGGAGGAATACTTAGGGAAACCCAAATTCAAGCGAAAAGACAGTGACAAGGACACTAGAAGAATCTGAAGCTTCTCATACCTATGGCTACAAAAAACAATAAACAGCCCAACTCCCAGTCAGATTAACAAAAATCCTCACACTAAAGGCAAATACACTTCAGTTCTTGTTACCTGATACAACATACCTGGATTCAATAAAAAACTGCAAAATATGCCAAAAAGGAAAAAAGAAACAATCAAGAGATAAAAAGGCAAGCATTGAAACCAGATTTAGATAGGACAGAGATGTTGTAGTTATCAAACAAGGAAGTTAAATAACTGATATTAATATGTTCAGGGGTCTGATGGGGAAAGTTTAAAGTATTTTGAAATGCGAAGATAAAAAAACTCCAAGACAAACAAAATAGAACATCTCAGAACAAGGGGACAGTATCCAAACTGTAACACTAGAAGGAGAAGAAAGAGAGAATGGGGCAGAAAAAATATTTGATCTAGTAATGTCTGAAAACTTTCCAAAATTAATGATGGACACCAACCCACAGATCCAGAAAGCTCAGAAGACACCAAGCAAGTGAAAATATTGAAGGAAGCCAGAGGACAAAAACTCCTTACCTGTAAAGAACCAAGAAGAGCTATATCAGATTTGTCCTGAGAAAATGATGCAAGCAAGCAAGACAAGAGTGGTGAGAAATGTTCAGAGTGTTGAATGAGACAAAAGAGCTAACTGATAATTCTACATTCAATGAAATTATGCTCTAAACATGAAGGAGAAACAAAGACCTTCTCCAACAAACAAAAATATAGGGAATTCGTCACCAGTAGTCCTGCCATGCAAATGTTAAATGAAGTCTTTCAGAAATAAAGAAAAATGAAACATGGAGTGGGCCTGACACATGGTGATAGAAGATGGTTTGACTTTAGGTGGTGGGCACACAGTGCAACACACAAATCTAGTATCACAAAAGTGTACATTTGACACATGATCCTATTACCCAATGTCACCCCAATAAACTGTATAAAATAGAAAAAAAGGGAAAATGATATAAGTCAGAAACAATTTACATAAAGAAAAAATGGAGTATCAGAGAAGAAATAAATTAAGAAAAAATCTAATATTTTATTTTTCTTAATTGATCTAAAATTTCAGAGCATATAACCAATGAAATGAATGACAGAAATGTGAGAGATGGGAGGGAGGAATTAGGTGTTCTCTATTATGGAGCAGCTGCATTATTATACTTAAAGCCTTATCAGGTTATTTGAAGGTAGACTCAGATTATTTAAAAATGAATATTGTACATTTTAAAAATGTATATTAGCAACCACTTAAAGAAGTTTTTAAAAATCAAATATAAGTAGTACATCAAAAGAGGATACAAAACGGAATCACAAAACGTTCAATTACTAAAATTAGAGAAGGCCGAAAAAGAGGGAGGGGGACAAAGAGCAAATGCGGGGAAGTGACAATGCAGACTGTGCAACCTGGTCCAGGTAAGTCACTTCAAATCCGAATAGATGAAACACACCCACTGAAAGACAGAGGTTGTCAGGTTGGATTAAAAAAAAAAATTCAGTTATGTGTTCTACAAGGAACTCACTTTAAACATAGGGAATCACATAGGTTAAGAAGTAAACAGATGGAGAAAAACACAGCCTGTTAATCCTCATTAAAAGAAAGCTGGAGTAGCTATCTCAGTTTAAGATCAAGTAGAGTTCAGGAAAAAAACTGAGGGACTTTAAATAATGATAAAGAAATTAATTCTTCAAAATGACATACTCTGTATGTGTACAAACCTAACAGAGCACCAAAAATATGTAAAGCAAGTACCAATAGAACTAAAAAATAATAATAAACAAATCTGTTAAGAAAAAAAATATGTGAATTAGAAGTGTGTTCCAAGTCATAGAGGGCATAAATCACAAGATCCACACCCTTGGTTTTAGAAGTGATCTCAAAAAGCAAACCAAAATTAATGTGAAGACAGTTCGAGTTAATAAACAAACTATATAGGTCCACAGGAATTATATTTATGACCCGGTAACATGGAGTGTGAAATGTCATGCACAGACTTGTGTTCTGTCGGCTCTATTATACTATCTGCTTTGTTAGACTTTGGCACATGGAGAGCAAATATTTTATTTTACTCAGCTTTGATTTCCTCAACACCTGGCAAGGTTTTTGACTTGAATAAATACCCAATAAATATCTCCTGAATTTTACTATTAAATTATGTTCATCATTATTTAACTGTACAAGTATGCTACTATTTTATTAAAAATAAAAAGTCTCAGTTGCATATATCTTTTAAAATAGGAGATTATGGTTTTACAGTCATCCCCCACTGTTTTCAAACCACCAATGTATATAATAACAGTTAAAAACAATTATCGTGAATACACAAATTGTTCACGGGGTTAAGGTGCCACATTGTTTTATTATTAATTAGCTTTGTTAATTTATTCATCTTAAATGATCCATAAACTAGTAATTCAAAGTAAATGACATGGACAGAATGCCAAAATTAAGAGAAGTAGAGCTGTAAAAAAATTGAAAATAAATGTAAATGTATGTACAGTATAGAAGCGTAACCCTTTAGGAACTGATGAACTTTTAAATACCAGAATCTTATGAATTTAAATTGTATATTAGGGCACAGTTAAATAATTTATACCTCTAGAATATGCAAACAAAATGAAACCATGGAAGGAATACATTATTAGATAAATCATAGAGTCCAAAGATGAAAGATGTGGAATAAACATGATTATTTTATTCAGCTTTTTCATATGTATAATTTGAATGAGACCAGAAAAGAAAATATATTATTCAATGTCATGTCTTTAAATTATGTAGTTTAGCATTCATCTTCAATACATTTCTATCTGGCTAGATTAAATTTAAAATATCTGAAATTTCAGTCACTTTCATAAAATTCAGAAGACCAGCATCATATCTTTAGGTAAAATTACTTTGCACTGAGGAATACTGTTTACTGTAAGTTCCAAGCTTCTTCAGATAACAGATGATTTCCATTTTACTATTTGGACATGCCCCATATATACCCAATAGGCACAAATCTGATGTCCTAAAATAGGGCACATGGGAACAATTATTTACTAGATAAAATGTACTGATATTCTTCTCCCTCTATCAAAGAATTTTTTCAAAGCTGCTTTAAAATACCACTATTTGATTTATTGACATTCAATTTCACTCAACTTTTCAACCAAAGTGATTAGGAAAAGTAAAGCACATCTCCACAGGCTTATACAAACGTGATGTTCACTCTGAGTCAGGCAGGGAATGGGAAACACCACTGGCCACTTACCTGACACGCATTATAAAGGAGTTGGTGTTCTAGTTTTTTAATACCCAGAATCTGCTGAAACATTTCATAGAGCTGTTCCTTGCTCAGAATAAGTTCAGACACTGCACTTAGGGTCATTCTATTTGGCTGTTTGCACAAGTCCTCTTCACCCCTGTAAATGGCATCATATTTGGCTATCCATGAGCTCAGCACTGTCTCTTTGCTTAAGCCGTCAATTTCTGGCAGGCTTCGCACACGTTTTTCTATGTTCTTCTTAAACACTTCTCTGAAGTCATTAGCAGAACATCCTCCACTCTGAACCATTCTGGCTACTCGATCACTCTTCAAAAAAACCTGGAAGAAAAAAGAACAAAAATCCATTTGAAACTAAGCAGGGACACTAACACCAGTTGCTTTTAGCAATCTAGCCAGAATTATAGCACCAAACATTCTACTGTGATCCAAATATTTTAAAATACATGGTAACTAATGACCTAACGGAAGACCCAAATCTTATTTCTCAAATGTTGAAATATTTAGATGACAGTATTGAGTGCTGAGGACCTGTGATGATCCAGCTTGACCCACACACATGCAGAAGATGAGGCATCTCTGACAGCTGAATCCTTTAAGAGTTCATCAGAAAGTAACTGGAAATATGAACCCAAATCCCCTATTGTACTTGGGAGTTCTGACCAGTTCTTCAGCAGGTATAAGGTCCTCTATCATTTCAGCAAGGATCTAAAGGCCAAGAGCGTGGTTAAGTTCAGTATCTAAGTCAGTACCTAACATGTGTAACTGTCATTCACAACTGCTTCACACCTGGGAGGTTAGGGTACACCTGCCTCCATCCTTGATTTTACCAGTTCTCCAACTTCTCCCACACTTCTCATAGCCAGGAAGATGGATGAAAAAGTAAAATCTCTAAGAAACTTTTAGTTGTCCACTAATACCAGGTAGAATATAAAATACAAACAATGACAACCACAAAGAGATGCTCATGAAATGGGTAGGAAGAAATGTGTAATAAGTAATGAGGTCATATTATGTAAGAAACATCAGAGAGCCTCAAATCTTTCCTTTCTTCTTAAGTTACGGACCCAAATATAAGCAACTGTTGGTCATGATTCATTAAACATCTATTCTATCATCAATATTCCTAAGTATCCTCTACAATAGGTATAAAAATGCTTTTATTCCTGCTTTTCTTTTTCCTACAATGACAAATCCTTTCAGAAGAGTCTGCAGGACTATGCATATTTAATGTAACCTCCTTAAGTTGTATCTGTTATTACAGGTACTCCCAGGTTATGACCCTACTACTTGGATCATGCTACCAGCATGTCTGTTTGTCTGCCTGTGGGCAGACAGCATGCAAGTCCCATACAAAGTGGCCTGCCTCATCCCACTGATTGGCATGCTCAGTGACTGACCACTGGCCCCTGACCACTGACCCCTGACCCCAAGCCTTTTCCCCAGCATTTCACATTTCCCCTTTCACATAAATTGTTCTTGCTTCCTGCTCTTGCCCAATAGACAGAGCGTTCCTGATTCTCAAAAATTCTGGTTGACTGACAAATGTACCAAACCAGGGAAACATGTATAACATACACATGTGATGCTTCCTCTGTCTCTTTAGTGGCTGTGGCTCAGTTACTTACTATAAAAAAGACTGTCCTATTTTCTAATTTTCCGAGCCAAAATTAATTAATTCTTAAGTGACGGATATAACAGTATTTTTAATATAAATAGATGAAGACACATGTAATTAAGATTTTTAACAATCTATTTTGTCCAAGAATGCCATTAAATATTTCAGAACACATAGGGTATCCATCTTCTTTCTCATCTTCATCTAATTGCACTATTCACATTGGACATCAGAATTCAAAATAAATGATATATACTTTTCCTAATTTCTAAGATAGCTGTATCTGAATTAAGAACATAAGAAAGCTCAAGCAATCAACGAGGGTGAACAGTGCCAGCTGTCAACCTACTGTCTTTCAGCACTACCTTCCCATTGCCCTGTTTATACTAGTTAGGACAATTTTAGAGGGTGTTGAAGGGACACTGGAGGAAGAAGAATTCTTCTATCTGGTTCTCTCTCACCTGAAGGCTCATGGCATCAAACCATGGGCAGCTTCTCTCGAGACCACTGATGGTGGCTTCCTACTGCACCACCCCCACTGGCAGACCTGGCAGATTCCCAGTGAGTTCTGCAGGGCAGTGCCTCCCTGGGGAGGATGCCCCTCCAGCTCCCCAGGACAGATTTCCATAGTTCACTTCCATCAACTTCTCTGCCACCCAGTAGGACACAACCACATCTTGTCCAATGAGGTCTGGATTCCAGCCTTGAAGATGTGGGAGGTGGACCCTCTTCCAGATTTCTTCCTTCCTTGAATGCTGTGCTCCCTGAATCTGCTACTCCTGTAGCCTTTAGTTTTCTTTATCCATTGTAGTCAATTCCTCATTGTTTATATCAAACTTTCCTTGTTCAATTACTATGTGGCTTCTAGCTCCAGACTGCACCATGACACAGAAATACTGAAACACTATATGTAATATTATCTCCATGGGAAAATATTTGAAGTTTTAAGGAAAACATTTCAAAATGTGTAATTATGTATAAACTGGGATGGCAAGAGGGTTTGAAAGTGCAATACAAATACCTTAAGACTGGCTTCAGAAAAACTTCTAATTACTTGATATTTAATACTCTAATTTGGCAGGCACTTCATTTTTTCCAAGTTCTTCTGCCTAACATGGTCAGTACTAAATCCCACCAAGTAATCAAATTTCATTTTTGAAGCAAGGACACTAATGAACTTAAGTATTTGGATTCTTAACTTACTCTGTAAAAACCATACCTAAAGCCATACTAACTTTGTCTGCCTATGGGTTATTTAATTGATATTTACAAGGTATTAACAATGTGTCAAGCATTTTGTTAGGTGCTGAGGACACAAAGATAAGTGAACCTAAGACTCTGCTCTCAACCAGCTCATGCTCCCCAAGAGAGACAAACAATAGAAATGCAATCTGTTAAGAGCAATAATAAAAACCTATGCAAAGGGAAGAACAGCTAAGGGAAAAGTTATTAACTTTATTGAGGAAGATCAGTGGGAGCACAGGATAGATACAAAATTGATTGGACCTATGGGCTGAGTGAAGGAAAAAGGGAGAATAAAATAAATTTCAGGAAGATAAAAGAACAGGAGTAGAAAAGCATAGAGGGATTCCACAGCATGACCTTTTAAAGAAAATAAAAAATTTCACATTGCAGACGCCTTATATATAAAGGTGACAACAGCAAAAGTTGGGCCAAGCAGACCAAAACAGACCAGACTGCAAAATGCAGTGTGTGCTATGCAAAGAATTGGAAATCACTCTGATGACTGGGAGTCAGTGATGTGGGTGAGCAGGTACTGAAATGTTGAAATCCATGACTCAGACAAACAGCTAGTGGTAGCAACAAAGGTGGAGGACAAATGACCAGAGCAGAGACTGGGATATCAGTTATCAGAGGAGTATAGCAGGCCAGGTGAGAGAGAAGGGCCTAATCTAGGGCAAAGGTCATTCGCTAGAGAGAGAGGCAGAAGCAAGAGACAGCTGAGACATACAGTGAACAGATCTTGGTGTCTTACAGAATGTGATTAAGTAAGGCAGGAAAAAAATATTATAATTCACAGTTTTTGTACTGGGGTTCCTGAACTCCAACTAACCAAAAATACAGAACTAAATAACAAAGAAAGAACAACATATTTGTGTGTTTGATATTTGTATATGGTGGTTAGTCATGGATAACTCAGTTTTGGTAGATGTCAGCTGTGAAGACAAAATACAGTATAAATAAAAAGAGTCATGAATAAAACTCTTATCACATACCTCCATTTAAATGGTTCACAGAGGAACTGGATCTAGGGGAGGCCAATGGTATCAGAATACCAGAAGGAAAAATATGACATATTAACAATTAAGTGAAGAGAGAATCAATCGATCAAGAGAGAGAGAGAGAGAATGAATAGCAAGCACTACAACAGAAATCAGCTAAAGCAACAATAGAAGTTATTGCTCTTTGTCACAACTAGGTCACCTTTGGCACAAAAGATTTAATGGAGTGGTGAATAATGAGAGCCAACTGGCAGGAGAAAGAAGAGGACAAGTGGCAATAAATTTAAGACAGCAAATATAAAATGTTCTTTTAAAACTGTACTTGAACAAGAGTTAAATAAGAATTAAAAATATATACATATATTTTTTTAAAAAAGAATGTGTCACAATAAAACTTAAGACAAATTCTCAATGAAAAAAAAATAAAATAAAATGTTCTTTTAGAAAGCTTGAATGAGGTGAAACTTCCAGTCAAGGTGGCCTAGGGACACGGCTCAACTCCTACACAACCACATCAAAACAATAACTGAACTACAGAAAAAATATCATTCAGAACTGTAAGTAACTGAGCTGAATGGAAGTCCTACAACTACAGAATTAAAAAAAGAACCACATGGAGACTGATAGGAGGGGTGGAGATGCAGAATGAGCTGCTCCCACACCCACATGTGACAGATAAAAATCTGGACAGATATCTCAGGAGCAATGGGTCCCAGTCCCACACCAGACCTCCCAGCCCAGGGTTGTAGTGCCAGGAAGATAAATCTCCATAACTTCTGCCTGTAAAAACCAGCATGGATTTAGTCTGTGGAAGACAGAAATTCTGGAGTCCCAGGCAGTTCCTCTTAAAGGGCCCATGAAGATAATTACTTAGACTCACTCCCTCTGAGTTCCAGCACAGAAACAAGACTAAAAGACATCAGAGACATACAGGGAAGAAATGAATTATCTGGCATCAGAACAAGAGTTGGAGGACAGCTTTCTCCCAGACAGAAGTGCTAGCAGGAGCCACTGTTCCTTTTCTGAGCCCTTCCCCAACAGAGCCAGCAGACAAACACCATATCTGAGACACAGTCAACCTGATCACACTGCTTGCTACACCCTGGTGATTCCCTGAGGCCCTGCACACCCAAGCTGTTTCCGATGGCTTTTCCATTGGAATGGCTTGTCTTGGCCCATGCTTAAAATTGTCCTAAATTCTCTCAAACAAGCAGCATCTAGCTTCAATGAGCCCCATACCTCTCATTAAGTTTGTCAGACCCCACATTAGCAGCAACTGGCCTTGGTTCACAGCTTGGCCTCTCCTGGGTACATCCAAGCCCAGCACAAGAAGCAGCCATCTGCAGATCACTTTGTAGCTTATGCTGCATGATTCCGGAAACAGGACGTGGCTGATCTTGGACATGCCAACAGCAATCAAGGCTCAACCACAACAGGAGGGTATACACAGCCCACACAGTGGGTGTGCCTTGAGTACCCAGCTTGGGTAATCGAGGAGGCTGTGCCATTGGACCCTAGAGAACACCTACTATATTAGGCCACTTACCATGCCTGGAGACATAGCAGCCTTACCTAATACACAGAAGCAAACACAGGGAGGCTGCCAAATGAGGAGACAAAGAAGCATGTCCCAAATGAGAGAACAGAACAAATCTCTAGAAAAAGAACTAAACAAAATGGAGACAATCAATCTACCAGATGCAGAATTCAAAATGCTGGTTATAAGGATGCTAAAGGAACTTAGTGAGGATTTCAATAGCATAAAAAAGGTCCAATCAGAAATGAAGGACCCACTAATTGAAATAAAGAACAATTTACAGGGAATCAAGTGGATGAAGTCAAGAATCAAATCAGTGATATGGAAAATAAGGAAGCAAACTACCAACCAATCAGAACAGCAAGGAGAACCCCCCCACCACCACCCCCACACACACAAAATGAGGTAGTGGAAGCCTCTGGGACAACTCAAGCATACCAACATTTGCATCATGGGGGTGCCAGAAGGAGAAGAGAGAGCAAGAAACTGAAAACCATTTGAAAATAATGACAGAAAACTTCCCTAGCTTAGTAAAGGAAATAGACATGGAAGTCCAGGAAATGCATAGAGTCCAAAACAAGATGAACCCAAAGAAGCCCACTAACACACATCATAATTCAATTGCCAAAGGTTAAATACAAAGAGAGAATCATAAAAGCAACAAGAGAAAAGCAATTCATTACCTACCAAGGGAGTTCCCACAAGCCTGTCAGTTGACTTCTCAAAGAAGCTTTGCAGGCTACCAGGGATTGGCAAGAAATATTCAAAGTGATGAAAAGGAAGGACCTATAACCAATATTACCCAGCAAAGCTGTCATTTAAAGTGGAAGGGCAATCATCATCACAAGTACTATATGACATGTTAAAGGGAGATAAAAATATGAGCAATAAAATGGCAATAAATACATATCTATCGATAATTAAATCTAAAAGAAACAAAAACAAGCTGAAGAGAAACAGAATCAGAATAGATACAGAGAACATTCTGATGGTTGCCAGGTGGGGGGGCAGAGGGGGTTCAGAGAGATGGATGAAAAAGGTGAAGAAATTAAGAAGTACCAATTGGTACTCAGAGAATGGTCATGGGAATGTAAAGTACAGTATAGGGAATAGAGGATCCAAAGGCCATGTATGCATGACACATGGACATGGACAACAATGTGGGTACTGCCTGAGGAATTGTGGGGTGCAAGGTGGAGGAGGACAAAGGAAGAAAAATTGGGACAACTGCAATAGCATAAACAATAATACATAATTTTTTAAAAGCTTGAATGAAAAAATTAAGTGAGAGAAAGGAAGGAAAAACCTAGACTGGAAAATTACACACAGGCAATAGGGAGGTAAAAAGAGGCAGTTTATGGAATAGATGACAGACAATAATGATGGTAAAGTCTGGTCTGAGATTAGTTCGTTAAAATCTGTGGTATGTTTTTTCTCTCATCACTTGCCCTGAGGAAAGCAAGCTTCCATAAGGCAAAAAACCCAGGGCCTCAGTCTAAGAGCCCTCAGTGAACTGAGGTCTCCCAAGAACAATGAGTGGGCTAGAGAGCAAATTCTTTAGTCCCAAATGATCCACGAGATGACTGCAGTGCCAGCTGACAGCTTGATTACAAACCCTTAAAGAGAAACCCTAAGCAGAAACATCCAGCTAAAGCATACTCAGATTCCTAATCCTGAGAAACTGTAAGATACTATGTATTTGTTTTATGCTGTGAATGTTGGGATAAATTGTTACACATAAATGGGTAAATACATTCAGAAATCCACATGGCTTACTCTTGTACTTCGTTTGGGTCTTAGTACCATCATTTCCTCAAAGAAAGCACTATCTCCTCTCCAATTCATCATCCTTCTCTCTTACCTTATTCTTCTACCAGACACTTATTTGTCTGTCTTCCCAACATAGTAAGTAGAGGACAGCACAGCGGAGTCTTCATTTGGTCTGCTAGTGAGTCCAGTGCCAAATACAGACCCTGCCCCCCACACAGTAAGAGGTCAATAAAAATTTGTTGTAAAAAGTAATTACTATCTACAGACCCTGGATTCTCTAAGACTTAAGATGAGGATTAGATTAGCATCTAGTTCATGGGTTTCCTAAGAGATAGATACCTATGAGAAAGGAGCCAAGAGATGAATAATTACTCAGAAATCGAAAGCATAAGCAGCAGCATAGTTAAAAGGCATGAGCTCCAAAGGCGAGCGAGATTTTGCATGAGACAGAGGAAGCACAATGATCTAAAAGCAGGAATAAAGAACAGTTCTCTGGCCTAAAGTGCAGAGAAAGGAAGCTGCTTTTCCTTCACATCTTCTTTAGGATGCTACACGGTCTGTCCACCATTGGTTAGGTCTGGAGCTCTCCACTTTGCCTGTGTTCCTAATTTTGGCACCACCGTACTGTGATCCACCAACCCCCTCTAATTCACTTAGTCTTCAGACCTGGATCTCCAAAACCAGCCAACAGTTCTCTTTACATGCCCTGCTGGCCCCTAAACTAAACAGTTTTCTAATGAAACTCATGACCTGTCCAATTATTATTTTTTTTGCCTCCTGGGTGCCTGCTTCAGTGAATATCAGATACCTATTTTTCTCCTTGAGAGACCTAGTACCATTCTCAAACTCCTCCATCCCCTCCATGTTATTTTCCCCAAAAGGCAATTGGTCACCAAACCCTGCTGATTCTACCCACTCAAATCCCTCTCATGGCTCCATAAGAGTTCTTCATGCCCCAACTGACTCAGTTGGCTAAGAACAACAGCCTCTTACCTGGCCCTCCTGCTCCAGACATTTTCTTACTCTGTCAGTTTCCCCAACATATTCTATTCACCTGAATCAAAGTAATATTTTAAAAAATATATGGTGATTTTAAAAGCTTTTAAAACTAATTTTTCCAGTGTCAGTTATCAAAATATAAGTGATGGATTTTGTCTCACTAGAAATCAAATATCCTATTTCTGTATCCTCGTCCAACAACAGATATCCAATTAAAGGCAGGCAAAGTGCAACCACAGGCTGCGACTGGTCCTAGAGTTGGTCCCAGGCCTGGAGTGCACAAACACCAGCTTTCTGCTTTGGGCCCCAGGATCTCGGTGAAATTCTGTCTCAAGTACATATAATATAGCACTATCTTGTCACTGAAGTGGCCACAGGAACTCAGAATCTCAACAAACCCACTGATGACAGCCTGTCTTTCTAGAGCTCTTCACAGATCACCTCCCTTTGTTCTCACAGTTATCCCTTCTCCATTTTCATTCTCTCTTACAGATTAATGGTTTAGGGTTGAGAAATTAAGTGACTAGTCCAAGATCGTAACGTTATTGGAAGAGTACAGAGGAATCCTTGTCTTTAGAAACAAAAAACAACATTCCTGTACTTATTCTTTTCTCCCACTCCCCCACCCTACCCTACCCCACTTCCATCTGGGTTCACCCCTGGCACCCCTAAATTCTGCTGGGTGAGGGCCAACACCCGTGGAATTACCAATCAGTGGTGTTCTTGTGAAACTGCCACCAAATTCACAACCAATTCAGAGTGGGGATTAGGAACACAACATCACAAAACTGTAACATACTATGTTATAGTTCTCCTAACTGTAACATTTCAGTGAGTTTTAACTTGCACATGGGTCCTCAATCTGACCACTGTCAACTGTAACCCTTTCCATTCCTCCGCTCAGCTCATACACCAAAGAAGTCACTAAATATCTTAAAACCATGGGGAACTAATGACAAAACTGAAATGTGATGACTATAATAAGAAACTACATTTGCAAAGGCTAATTCTGCTCAGCTGTCCAAATAAGACTTCAAATATACTTATCCACAGAAGCACCTATTGTTCACGCATTGCTTTTGATCTGAATTATGCATTGCTTCTTTCACCAAAAGGATTGCATAATGACAGAAGAACACTACCTGCTTGCCAAATCATTGTGGCTATCTATAAGTTGGTTCCTGGGAAGGCTGCCAGCATGTGCTCAGCCAGCAAGATGTTGAGAAAGTACACGAGCCCCTCTAAAGAGACGCCTTTTTCTCTTGAATAATGTCAAATAAGACATTGTAGTAATTCCTATAAACTATGTTATGCATGGAAAAACAATAGCAGATTTTTAAATGATTTTCAGGTGTTATCAATTCATGAAGGTTTAAAATAGTGATTTTAATCTGACTAAATACCAAATAATTTCTTGTTCTCCAATGTTTCTTATCAGATCAGTTTGCATGGCTAAAGCCAGCCAATAGATTCTCTGCTGACAGTGTACTGTGCCAGTCTCTTCATCTGCCCAAGTCTCCCTCAACCTACCTATCCAGCCTTCCCCTTCCTTTGCTTCTGAAAACTCTTTCTGGCCTAATAAAAAGGAACAATTGTTTAACACTCAACACTCTTCACAAGTTTCCTCCCCTATACCGCATCCATTTGTTCCATAAATATTTATCAAAACATATTATGTGTTGGGCACCATGCTCAGTGCTGTGAATTTACTAGTGAAGAAATTGACATAAATTTGCTGCCATCACAAAGCATACAGTGGAGGAAAGAATGACACATACAAAATTGACTATGGTGTGATGAATACTACTGAATATCTCTGGAGCCACAAAAATTTGTAACAAGGTTTTGAAACGAGTTGAGGAAGTTATAAAAGGCTTCCTTAAGGAGGTAAGTGGAGATCTGAAGACCAAGAGGAACTAGTATGGAAATGCAGGGAGACCAAAGGAGTGGGGGGACACAGCTCGTCTATGTGGGTTTGAAGAAAGTCCCTTGGGCTACAGTGAAGGGACCAATAATACAATGGGATGAGAGGGGGATGGAAAGAAGGAACAGGCTTTTATTAAGCCCTGGGAAGACATCTACTCTTTATCCTAGAAATTTTACATACACTAACCCTATGTCACATAAACTAGATGTTAATACCCTTTTTAAATGTAAAAAACAAAAGCAGGTTGAGGTGAAGACAAATAACTCGAGGTCACATAGCAAACTGTGAGTCTTGCTGGATCCAGAGCGCCCCTTTTCATCACGATGCAATCAAATTTGTTGATTTACCAATTTATGGCTCAATAAACTGAGCTAGAGATGGCAAGGACAGGATGGACTGAAGAGAATCAGGAGGTGGAATATATTGTTATTCTCTACCTCCTTTGTGAAGCTTCCCACAGCTTGATGCCATTTCTGAGTCTTAGCACATCCCCAGCCTCTCTGCAGGTATTAAACACACCTGTCCTCATCTTGCAGCAACTTCTCTAGAGCATCACTATTATTTCTTCCCTGCTAAGATTATGAATTTCATTAGTGCTGCACCTTTAAAGCTTCTATAGGATCTGGTATCATTAGATACACAAATTTTAAAGGAAAACACCAGGTCCTTATAATATTAACGAACTTTAGAAACTTATTAAATCCGCAGGATGTTGTTTTGGCCAGTGTGGGAAGAAGGTTTCACTGAACAAATATAAAGAAATGAACATAAGATTATAGGATAATTTTAATAGCTAAACTGATTCAATATTTTAATAGTAGAAATGATAATAAATCCAACAGGTCTCTTCTTTGTAGTGTACTACTACCAAAAGTAGGAGTGTATTACTACCAAAAGTAGGAGTGTATTACTACCAAAAGTGTTGAGATCTCATGAGTTATCACTTCAACCAACCCCCTTACCTCTAGTGGAATTTTTCTTTCAAGGCCCAACCCTTTAAGTCAGGGGTGTCAAACTCATTTTCACTGGGGACCACATCAGCCTTGCGGTTGCCTTCAAAGGGCCAAATGTAATTTTAGGACTGTATAAATGTAACTACTCCTTAACTGTTAAGGAGTTGAAATTATCATACCATTTGCTATATTGTTACATTTACCCAATTTAATTAGTACAGACCTTTATTTTCATCTGTGTAATAAATATCACCTACGAGTTCTTTGGATTCCTCAAATTTAGCATATTCGAAGCATACTTTGAGCTCCTCTTCTAGGCTAAACTTGCTTCACCTGACTATGTTTTCTATCTCAATGCATGGCATCATTATCACCTACTGACTCAGGCCAGATGTCAAGGAGTCTTCCTTGTCTCTTCACTCTTCTGTACCCATTGTGTGTTGCTAAACTGGAGAAGAACTGAAGATGAAGGCTTTGGGTATGGGCAATCCCTGTCCACTGATCATTTAAAAATGAAGTAGAAGATTCATATTGGAAAATAAAGTCACCAGAGAACATATCTTGGAAGTAACCCACCTTATACTCCTCTCACCCCATTCACCAACTATTGCTTGTGTTCGTATTTTCACCTCATCATTCCTGGGTCGCTGCAACAGCTTCTGGAATGCCTGGTCTTCATCTTCACTTTCCTTAACCCAAATTCTCCATGACACTCAAAACTTCTTTATAAAACACTGTGTGTACACTGTTCCCTCCCCTAGAATGTCTTCCCAACCTGACAGAATTCCATTTCAAATGTTATTTTTGTCTTTAAGTGTTCTTGCTTCTCCACTCCACACTGACAGAAGCCTTTACCAATTTCTCTTTATTAAATGTAAACCTTTATAACTTGGTATTTCTATACCAAGAAATATTTGGTAAGCAACTAGTATTTCCCACCCAAGTATTTTTAGTAAAGTGATAACAAGTCGATGTGAAGGAAGCATGGGTGCAATTGGGAGCTTGATTAATGTAAAGGCTCTCTGGAACCGCCCTGTGGCAGTGGTCCTCAATTTGGTCTGCACTCTAGAATCCCCTGGGTAACTAAAAATGCAGGTGCTAGGTCCCAGCCCAGAGATCTTCAGTGTAGCCTGGGCACCAAGCCTTTTTAAAAACTCCCCAGGTGATTCTGATGTGCAACCTAGGCTGAAAAGTACTGCTTTATGAGAAACAAAAAATGGGTTAAGAGATCAATAGAAGACCTGGTAAAAATCAGTAGACATCACTCAGAGTAGGCAGATACTAATGTAGAAAAAGCCTTGGAGGTGAAGAATTCAGTGGTGCTTGGTACAGTAAGGGTTACAATGGCTCACAATTTAACTCTAAGCTGAAGCTTAACAAAATGGGATGGGCTGGGAAAAGATGCTTAAGGGAAACTGCTTGGAAAGAGGACAAAGAGAAATGGGAAGTGCATTCAGAAAAGCAATTCTGAAAAAGATGCTGTAAGCTGGGAAGTTTTAAAAAATGACAAAACCTGATATGTGACAACAATGGTGTGTTGCTGATCAGAGATGAATGTTACAGGTGCAGACAAGTTTTGAAATCAGGGCTACTCTGGTCATTCACTGTGAGGAGTGAAATTCATGTCAGTGGCTGAAATCAAAAAGAACACAGTACTTGGGAGGTCTGACAAAGACAACAGCACGGTCGTGGAGACAGGTGTGACAAACTGTTGTAGCGGTGAAAAAGGGAGGTATCTATGGAGTACATGACCCTCTTCCTCTCCCAAAAACATTCTTGTGGTTTAGAAAAAACAAGGTTTGCATTTTAAGATAGTTCTGTGCCAGAAGCTGTAATAATACATAATCCTATTTTTATTACTAAGCACTAACTGCTTAAAATATACAGAAAATGCAAAACCAAACAAATCCTAATACAAAAACCGGTGTTCATAAAGCAAGCTCATGGAGTCACCACTAAAACGACTTTCACAGCGTCAGCATGTAAAGCCTTCTTCATTTTACTTCAGTGCTTCCCATAACTCTGATCCTTTCCCCGGGCTCGATTCCTATGTGCTGCTTCACAAACCAGTGAGTCTGTACAGGAAGAAAACACTGTAACTGTACACGGAGCTTAAATAGTATCAGAAATGCCAGACCTCTCACTCACTAAATTCTCTGAAGCACTCACCTACTGAAAATGTCATGGCGGATCTACGTCTCTCTACAGGGCACATGCATTATAATGATTCTACAGCAAGAGCAGGTACACTATCAGAGTAGTTAATTCTTCTCATAATATGAGTAACTGCATAGAATAATTCACCTAAAACACTCAATGAGTGGTGAGTGCTTTAGAATCATTTTTACTTCACTAAATGTTAAACCTAATTTATCCCAGTAATAGAGAATAGATAAAGTTTAATTTTTATAAGGAACATCGCCACCCTACCTAGCAGAGGTGGGCATGGGGAATCAATCTTATTACCTGAGAATAAAAAAAAGTATATACAAAGGATATACTTTGTATATTTGTATATTTCCCCAGCAAGGGAAATGCATATGACTCTGGTATTAGGGGCAAAATAATTCACTTATAAAGTGAATTATCCCATATCACTATGGTAAAATATATTTGCCTCACTGAGAGAAAACAGTGTAGCCCACAGGCTAGGTAAAAACTACTACAATGAACAGTACCTAAAATTTGACATATTGGCGCTATTTCCAGTTATTAAACTCAGAGTGAAAGTGGCTTATTGATCTGTTTTCAGCATTCTGAAGATTTAAACTGCTATTTTTGTTCTGACATAAAAATAGCTATGGAAAGTACTTAGTCCGCTGCCTGTTACATGGTGGACACTCGGCAATGAGAGTTCCCAATTCACTCACTGGATCTTTCCTTCCCCACCTAACACACAGATTCTAAGTACCCTTTAAAGAACATTCAAAGTTCCTGAATCAGGACAACAAGCACAGTGCATTAAATGTGAAGTGTCCATGTTAGCAAGAGACAACTAGTTATAAAAATGTGTGCATGCTAATTTCTTACACAAGGGTAAGACAGATTTATGGTTGAAAGTGATGAACAAGGTAAAGGAAAAAAGGGAAAGAAAGGAAAAAAGAAACCACTGAGGGTGCAGAGAAATAATGGAGATTGCAATGGCAGTGTTAGTTTGAAGAGTGACAAATTCTTCAAGGGCTAAGTCTACCTTGGAACACGTACCCCACACGAATGGGCTGAGAGTACACAGAGTTGTACTGATCCTCGGGTTTGGTTGGGGACTGCCAGAACTACCAGATGCGTTCATTTTCGTGATTCCAATAATCCGTTCAGATAACCAGGGGAAGTCATTCTAGCTATGCCCAATGAGCTGCTAGCCCCAGAGATGCCAACAGCTTCTCCTGCTCAGGAGCTGATTCTGAGGAGTGGATCTCACAGGCTCCTGTTTCTTCCATGTGATCTCTCGCCCCTCAGAAAATGACTTGACTCTCCCAGAGTAAACTCACAGACACTCAAGAGAGTGTTCCTGCTAAATCCTCCAGTATTGGTGCTATGCAGTTCTGTCAAAGAGTAGCTCCTGTGATCAAGTCAAAAGCTCTCTAGGGTTGGGTACAAAAGAGTATGTGTGTACCAAGGAAGGCATAACCTCCACCTGGTCATTTGTACACTTTTGGCTGTGTCCTGTTCTCCCTGACCTTAGATAAGTCTCCTTCCCTCTCTTAAACAGTCTTCCTTAGTATTTCTCTGAGAAACAACTACTCCTTCTGCCCATCTCTGAATTTCAGTATTGTTAATGCTGAGTAACTCACAAAACTCCTCTTAATAGACCTTTCTCACTAGGGTTCACAAGAATTTGTGTATTACTGCTAGCCCTGGAGAGGTCAAAGCTCCTCATTAAAATCATGCATGCTAAATTATAATACTGAATTCTAGGCTAATAATTGTAATTTTCTACTTTAAGTGATTTAGAATGAAAATTTTCAGGATTTGGTTACCATTAATTTGTAAGATTGTGATACAACCCAGTTTTTCCAGATTAACACATAATAGTTATATTATGAAAGAGATCTTTATCATTATTCATTCACTCAAACATAGAATGCCCAGCTCTGCATCATATTCCTGGTAATACAGTGAACAAAACAGAATCCCAAATGTCATAACAATAATGTCATAGTTTCTATATTGTAATATTTGTAAGTATTTTATTTTTATTTTTTTAATCCTCACCCAAGGATATGTTTATTGATTTTAGAGAGAGAGAAAAACATCTATGTGAGAAAGAAACATCAATTGGTTGCCTCCTCTATGCAACCCGACCAGGGATCGAACCCATAACCTATGTATATGCCTTGATTAGAAATCAAACATGCAACCTTTTGGTATACGGAATAATGCTCTGACCAACTGAGCCACAGGCCAGGGCTTAAGTATTTTATTTAATGGCTAAATAAATAAATAAATAAATTAGCTAGTACCAAACATACAGAAAGCAAATATACCATGACTAAATATCATAGAAATTCTTAATCATTTAAGCCTTTGTCACATTATGAATATGAACAACTATGATAAGAAATACTGGGCATTAAAATATTTGCTGTTCACTTAAAGAGTGCTAGTATTTAAAATTGCTATCACTATGCATATGCAGATCACATAAAATGTACTAATTGCTTAAACAGAACTCTTTATCAAGGGTAAGATTTTCGTGCCAAGAATGAAAAAATAGCACAATGAATGTCAAAATTACTATATTGCATTATAAATATCAAAAGGTACATTTTACTCTTCCTAGCACAAAATTTGTTTTTTAAACTTAATTGATAGTTTTTGGATTCTAAGGAGCTTGCAAATATATTTAGTAATTTATAATACTAAAATAGAGCCCAATGTATGTACAAAAATCATCTAGGAAAAAATGTTTGTCCTTGGTTTTAACATGCATGTATACATAGAAATAAACATACATAGTCACAGGAGTTACATACATCAACAAAGATTTACATTTAGCAAAGACAAAAAACAAAAAGCAAACAAAAAATCCTGCTAGGCCTTTTTTCATTTTTTCTGTCTTTAGGGCTTGAGAAAGAATGGAGAAAATTACCAAAGTAACAAAAAAGGACACAAAAACCACACTTCAAACAAACTCCTTGTCAGTATCAGAACCTGATTTGACAAAGAGGTTTAATCCACTTCCTCAAAGATCACACGCTATCAAGGTGAAGGATGAGCACCTAAGGAGTTAAGCCGGCTGTCATGCTGAGAAGTAGTGTGCTCCTCCACCTCTCCCACGTGGGTCACTTTATCTGGCTGTCTTGCTGGAGGAAGTTCATTATTTGTCCCATCTTCACTGGGTGATAAAATACCAGGCCATTCATTTGACATCAGAACTTGCAATGATTGTGTTCCATCTTCAATATCCACTTGAATCCCCAAAGCATTAAGAACGTCACATTTGCACACGGGGCATGTTCCATGGGCTAGAATCCAGGGGTCAATGCAATTCTTGTGGAAAAAATGTTTACAAGTCAGAATACGAATTGTGTCATCAGGCTTGTAGAGTTCAAAGCAAATTACACAACTATCTCCATCTGGACTTACTTCCTCATCCCCTTCTTTCAGTACCCGAAGTTGGAGCTGGCTAAATGCTATCTTGAGATCTGTCTCTAACCGCAGCCATCTCCTGCTCTGAATCCTTGCTACCCAAAATCTTCGAACATGATAAAAGATGAAGTATGCTAAAGTAGCAGTTGTGACAATCACAAAAGAGACAAAATAGTGATTCATCCAGATGATGTGTTTTCTCCCCACTTCAACTATGACTGTAACATGAACTCCCTTCCGAATTAAATGCAAAATCTCCATGCCTTTTACGTTACCAATCATCACTACGACGATGTCTTCAAATGTCTGATGAGACATAGGAAAAACCTGATTGCCAGTTCCTGGAAAGTTATAGATGATCACTCCACTGGCTCCCTTCTCAACAGCCACCTTAATCTTCTGTGTGAAGGAACAACCTCCCCGTTCAATAAGTGCAAGCCATGTCTCTGAGTTCTTCGATCTGCTGAAACTGGTATTGGGATTACAGGCATTTTGTGGTTTTCCATCGGGTGGCACAACGACTCCTGTCACTCTCTTCAAAGTGGAGCTTCTTCCAAATACTCCAGTTTCCCCTAACTCTGACAGCATGCGATTCCCAATATGAAATGATATGTTCATGTACGCAGTCCAAACAGTGCTGGCTTTGCAACAGCTCTGACTAAGAAGCCAAAGAACACTTAATTTCACAAGCCAGGAAGATGCAGCATTGTTTCTCTGAGTGCCAACCTGGAGTAGATTCATCTCTCTCTGCCTAGCAACCAAAGGACCAATCCAATGAGAAGATGTGGCTTCCACATCTGTTGACAATCAATTTAAAATAACAAAATTAAAAAGTCTCCTGGGTGAAAACAAGTTCCACTGTTTTCCAGCATGGTTTTGTGAAAAATTCTTAAAAGACGTTGCATGAAGTTTCAGATGTTTTATTAGAGGCAGAGAGAGAAAAACTTTACATTGGAGGAAAAAAATCCTGGTCTCACTATGGCAACTCTAGATATGCTTACTGTTGGGTGATATGATTATGACATAAAAGGCAACACAGCCAATTAGATGAGAGCTTAGGGCATCCTGTAGAATGCACTGGCTTAAAAGTTTCAAATGTTGTTACGGGTGATTTCTGTGTTGTTATAAGATGGAATCCTCCTCTGAATAACATATAATGTTATCAGGTGCCACATTAAACTAAAAATTAAATGTAAAACTCATACAACACCTGCATTTTAAAACCCCAAAAGATATGCATATGCAAAAAGCTATTAACTACATTTTTTCTTCAGAAGACATATTTTCAACAAAATTACCAGTTTTAACAAAATTATTTAGAATTGGCACCTTGGCCAAATACAAGGTAAAAAGGATAAACTCTGTAAAACCATTTTTAATTCACGTTTAGTCACAATGCAAATTTTTTATTTATCATGTAAACCACTGTACTAAATTTACTTAACAAAAGTTTGCTTAGAAGTTTGCTGGTTTCATTTGGATTTGATTTTTAAAAATAGTGTATCCTAACCCTAGCCTGTGCAGCTCAGTTGGTTGGGCATCATCCCACAAACCAAAAGGTGATGGGTTCAATTCTCAGTCAACGCACATGCGTGGGTTACAGGTTGGGTCCCAGTTTGGGACCCAACCTGTAACCCAGAGGGAAGAGGAGGGAATGTTTCTCAAATTGATGTTTCTCACATCAATGATTCTGTCCCTGTTTCTCCCTCCCATCTCCTCTCTCTAAAATCAATAAAAAAGAAATAAATAAAAGTAGAATATCCTGTTAAATTACTTCAGCCTCACTTCCTCACCGTTACACTGATCATACATAAAAACAACAGCAATAAAGACCAACATTACTATTATTTTTCTGCGGACCCTAACATGTTACTAACCTAACAATATTTTGAGGGAAGATGAGGAAGGATATAGGTTATGAGGAAAGACTAAATATAGCAGTATTAGATTAGTACAACTCATTGTAAACAAAAATGTACTGATTTTGAAAGAAAAGCTTCAAGGTCCCCACTTAAAATTAGCCACAAAGAGCAGTGACTATTTCACAGATGCTTTTAAATAAAATATTATCTAAAATCAATAAACGTCCATGGAGAAAGACCTCACACAACACTCTGTCAGTTCTGCCTATATTTTACCTACACTTATGTCAATGGCACAGTATAACCTCAAAGCTTAAGAGTGACTTGTGAACTAACAAACAGGAGCAGTCACTGGTGCTGCGATACACTTTCTTGGAGGTACATCTTAGTGGTTCTTATTCATCAGCTAGGAAACCACTGAAGGGCTTTGACCTTAAACTTAAATGTCTCTGACCTCTATGCACACAATGCTAAGAGACATTTTTCATTTGGGTCTCACCAGGACAATGGATGGTAATACTTATTATGAAAAGTGAATCAACAAAATGATGACCTGAGGCAAGAAAGAGGAAGGAGACAAGGGCTCTATGGACCCAGCAAAAAAGTAGCATAAAAAGAATATTGTCTTGAAGCCTTCAACTAATAATGATCAACGATTTTTATCAAAGATCAATAATCTGATTGTATTTCTATACAACTACTCTTTTAAAAGACAGTATAATACATAGCGTGTGGACTCACAAAATACTGAGTTGGACATTAATGGTTTAGTATATTGTCCATAAAGAGAGATTTCATCAAAACAACATAACCAAAATCATTCAACCTCTCACAGTTACACAGGTATTTATTCACACAGTTAAAAAGAAGGGGCAAAGTAAAGCAAAAGATACAATTTGGAAAGGCAACTGAAAGTTTCTGCTCTGCACTGTCAAAGAGAGGCACTCACCACCATTTTGAGAAGCATTTAATAGTTTATTTCTAAAGGGGAAATCTGATAACCATCGCTTATTCACTATGCTAGTATTTTAAAAACTCTGGGAAACAAAGGTGATTTTTTGCAATGCTGCCATAAATGAGAACTATAATAATTTAAAATATTATTAGTTACATAATAAAAATGTTATTATCTAAATAAGCATTTAAAACTATTACCTACCCAGTCACTAACTTTGGAAACCAGATTCTTTGGTTAACAAAATTAATTAATGATGGAGAATTAAACCCTATAATAAAGATCTAATCCTATAATAAAGTTTATTGAGCAGAGATACTATTAGATATCAAATATTAAACAAAATATTACCTCATGGTAATATGAGGTAATAAAACAAAATATGGTAACAAAGTATAAAAATATGAAAATCTTTAAAATATGACTAATTCTCTATAGCATCAATCTCACAAACATTGTAATTTGAAGATAAAGACTAATTTGTTTTTAACATATACTAATGTCCTTATTCGGATTAGAGCAAAATGTATAAAAATTAAAATTTATTAGAAAAACAAGTTAAAACAAGTTCAATTTGGTATGATATGGAATTTTATTTTAAAAACATGAATTTCACCCTGTTTAGTACTTGGGTAGAGAAGCTGGAGTTAAATTTTCTCTCTACATACAGCACTAACAGAATTTACCTAATTTTAATCTTTGAAAAGACTCAGTTACATCTTCAGAAAATTCTCAAGGTTTCTTAAGTTTTCAGAATGTCACACTTGCATATGGGGCATGTCCTACGGGCTAAAATCCAAGGGTCAATGCACACCTTATGGAAAATATGTTTGCAAGTTAAAATACGCACTACGTCTTGGGGTTTGTATACGTCAAAGCAAACAACACAACTGTGTTCGTTTGGATCTAGTTCCTTATCCCCTTCTTTGAGCACTCGCAGTTGAAGCTGAGCAATTGCTTTCTTCACATATGCCTTTATCTGTCTCCGCCTTCTTGTGGAAGCATTGGGCACTCTAGGTCTCCAGGTACAGTACAAGAAAAGGTAGGCAACTGTAGGAGCCAGGAAGGTAAGCAGAGACATGAGGTAATAGCTCAGCCATGGCATATGCATTCTCCCCACTTCAATGATGATTGTCACATAGACTCCTTTTTGAATCAAGTGCAAAAGTTCCATGCCTTTCAAGTTGCCTATCATCACTGCAACTGTATTTCCTGTTCCCTGGTGAGACATGGGGAATACTTTGTTGCCCGTACCTGGATAGTTATAGATGATCACACCATTTGCTCCCTTCTCTGCTGCCACGTTGATTTTACGTGTAAAAGTACAGCCTCCCCGTTCAATGAGGGCCAACCAAGAATCTGCCTGTTCAGGCCTGCTGAAATTGGTCATAGGATTACAAGCATTCTGATTCCATCCTTCAGGAAGTACCACAGCACCAGACACCCTTTCCAGAGGAGAATGATTCCCGAACACTCCATTCTCTCCTAATTCTGATACAATGCGGTTTCCCACCTGAAATGTTATATTCAGGTGGGCTGTCCAAACAGCTTTTGAGTCAGGGATGGTAAGCAGTAGAAAGATGCTAAGCCTCAACAGTCGAGATGAAATAGAACTACGAATTGAAGGAGTAATAGTAAGTAGCCTCATACCTCCATTTGTCTATTCACTGACAAAAATGAAAAACAAACCATCAATTATAAAAGAAAATAATGAAGCTACCTTCAATTGTTAATGGTTGATAATTAAAGCATATTAATGGAAAAGCCCTGAATGGATCAAAGACATCTTGCTCCTTCCAGTATTTTTATTTTGGGTAGATTACTTTTCTTATAATGAAAAAAGAGCTGTTGTTAGTACAATGTAATTTCAAAAAAATTATGACTTCCTAATGGGTAAATTGTGACATCAGAGGTAGTTAAGCCAATCCAAGAGTTTATATTAGTGCAATGCATACTGAAATCCTATTGGCCAAAAAGCTACTAAGCGATGTGTTGGGAACTGCCCTGCCTGGTTTCAGAATTTATAACCAACCCCCATGGCTGAAGCTGAGTGAGTGACTTTCAGACCATAAGCCACTAAGGAGACAAAGCTCATCTCCCTGGCAGGGGCACCACTTCTCCTTTTTTTTTTTTTTTTAACCCTGCTTGGCCCCCAATGCTTGATTGGTTAGCCAACGACCAGTAAGATTCCCCAAGGGGGGAACGACCTAAGACAGGCATGATCATGGGGATGCCCCCAGGGAAGGACTTGAGCAGCTATAGCAAAAGGGGGTGATGGACCCTCACCCCTCCACTTTGACATAGCCTGAGTCCTCATTCTGTCTTCGAGAAGTCTCCTAAGCTCTTGGCTGCCTTACTTCCCCTGCCTGACTTAAGCCTGAAACAATGCTGGTTGGTGGGTGTCACCCTGTGCTAGAAATGGCAGGTTCCCTAGGGCAATCAGACCTACAAAGAATATGTAAAGTATTGTGAAACTGCTTTGTTTAGAATGCTCTCAATTAAATGATGAGGGTCCAAGCAGGAAGTGAGTTTGTTCCTCAAAGTTTTATGGCTCCTTAGCTATCTGGTGGGATAGCTGTAAGGATAGTGTTCTATCTAACACTAACTTAGAACAGGCTCTCAGAGTTCTTTGTATGTTATCTATTGTTTGAACCTTACTGCTTGATAATGATTAATGAGCTTTACTTGTATTGCTGTGTAAAACAAACCCAATAAAGCCCACTGAGAAAAAGGCTCTTGCCCCTTTCCCTTTGAGAGATCAGCCACCTTTGCTCCCCATGCAGATCATGTCTTGGTAGACTTATTCTCATCCATGGTGGCTGGGGGGACCCTGTGGGTGGAGCGCTCCCCACAGCAATGACTCATAGTATATAACCATTTGAATAAACTCTAAAGTAAGAAATAAATAGATAAGAATTTTGGTTAAAGTCTTGAGTTTCTCTCCTAGTTGGATATAAATTAAAAAGCTGCCTAACTGCCCATCAGTAAATGACTGGATAAAAAAACCATGGTACATTTAGACAACAGAATACCACACAACAGAAAAGAAAGAAGGAACTCCCACCCTTTGCAATAGCATGGATGGAACTGGAGAGCATTATGCTAAGTGAAATAAGTCAAGCAGTGAGTGTCAAATACCACATGATCTCACCTTTAATTGGACCCTCCTCAACAAAAGATAACCAGAGACACTGAAATTAAGAACAATCTGACAGTAACCCAAAGGGGAGGTAGGAGGGGATAATGGGGGGAAGAGTTTTCAGGAACAATTATAAAAGACATATGGACAAAACCAAGGTTGGGGGGTGGAAGCAGGGGAGGGAGGTATGGTTGGCTGGGGTGGGGGGAAGTGGTGGTGGGGTAAATGCGGACAACTGTAATTGAACAACAATAAAATAATTTAAAAAATAAAAAACAAATTAGATTTGAACCACATGGGACTTTCAGCCAAGACGGAAGCATAGGTAGACACACTGTGCCTCCTTGCACAACCAAAAGGACAACCACAAATTTAGAAACAAAAAACAACCAGACTGACCAAAAAATTGAACTGTAGGGAAGTATGACAACAAAGCAGTTAAAGAAGAAACATTCAAACAGTCTGGTAGGAGGGGAGGAGACAGGCAGCCAGGTAGAGGGGACTCAAAACAAGGCAGCAGCTGGTGGACCCAGCGAGGTGACAGCTGCCAGACAGAGCAGTCCCACATTTGTGTGCAGATAAACTGGGAGGAACAACTGAGGAGTGAAACAGACCACACAACCCAGGGTTCTAGCACAGGGAAATAAACCCACAAAGCCTCTCACTGAAAACACCTGTGGGGATTGAAGCAGCAGTGGAAGAAACTCCCAGCTTCAGAGGAGAGTTCACTGGAGAGACCCACAGGTTCCTAAAACTTACACAAGCCCACAAACCCAGGAATCAGCACCAGAAGCGCCCAGTTTGATTGTGGGTAGCAGGAGAAATGGATGAAAACCAGCAGAGAGAGGAGTGAGCTCCATTGTTCCTTCTTGGACACCTCCCCTCCATACAGCAATACAGCATCACAATGCAGCGAGATAGGTTGCCCCAACCTGGTGAACACCTAAGGCTCTGCCCCTTACTACGTAACAACAACAACAAAAAAGGCCCAAATGAAAGAACAAATCAAAGCTCCAGAAAAAATGCAACTAAGCAACAAAGAGATAGCCAATCTATCAGATGCACAGTTCAAAACACTGGTCATCAGGATGCTCACAGAAATGGTGGACTATGATTGCAAATTAGAGGAAAAAATGAAGGCTATGCTAAGTAAAATAAAGAAAAATGTACAGGAAACCAACAGTAAAGGGAAGGAAACCATAACTCATATCAATGGTGTGGACCAGAAGGAAGAAAGAAACAGTCAATCAGAAAATAATGAAGAAACAAGAATTCAAAAAAATGAAGAGAGGCTTAGGAACCCCTTAGGACTACTTTAAACTTTCCAACATCTGAATCATAGGGGTGCCAGAAGGAGAAGACAAAGAGCAAGAAATGGAAAACTTATTTGAACCAATAATGAAGGGGAACTTCCCCAATCTTGCAAATGAAATAGACTTCCAGGAAGTCCAGGAAGCTCAGAGAGTCCCAAAGAAGTTGGACCCAAGGAGGAACACACTAAGGCACATCATAATTACATTAGCCAAGAGTAAAGATAAGGAGAGAATCCTACTGGCCGAAAGAGAAAAGGAGACAGTTACTTACAAAGGAGTTCCCATAAGACGGTCAGCTGATTTCTCAAAAGAAACCTTGCAGGCAAGAAGCAGCTGGAAAGAAGTATTCAAAGTCATGAAGTGCAAGGACCTACATCCAAGATTGCTTTATCCAGCAAAGCTTTCATTTAGAATGGAAGGGCAGATAAAGTGCATCTCAGATAAGGTACAGTTAAAGGAGTTCATCACCACCAAGCCCTTATTATATGAAATGTTAAAGGGATTCATCTAAGAAAAAGAAGATAAAAAATTTGAATAGTAAAATGACAACAAACTCACAGTTATTGACAATATAACCTAAAACAAAACCAAACTAAGCAAACAACTAGAACAAAAAGAGAATCAAAGAAATGGAGATCACGTGGAGGGTTATCAGCGGGGGAGTGGGAGGAGGCAAGAAGGGGAAAAGATACAGAGAATAAGTAGCATAATTGGTAGGCAGAAAATAGACAGGGGGAGGTTAAGAACAGTATATGAAATGGAGAAGACAAAAAACTTATATGTGAGACCCATGGACATGAACTAAAAGGGGGGGAATGCAAGTGGGAGGGGGTGTGCAGGGTGGAGGAGAATAAAGGGGGAAATGGCGTATCTGTAATACCATAATCAATCAAATATATTTTAAAAATTAGATTCAAAAAAAAGAAAAGAAAGAAAAGCTGCCTAACCACTTTTATATTCATTGTTTTTTTTATCTGTCTGGGGAAGTAGAAATCATGTATTAGTGTATGTACCTGGCCAGTTATCAGTTTTCATATATGGAATGCTACCTAAAATGCCATTTATGGGAAACAGGAACAAATCATTCCTACTCTACCCCAATATTAAATGCTTACCCAGGCCTAATGACTCAACATGAGGACAATGTAATATAAACTTACATTGTTAGCCTGATGTATTGTCATCTTGCAAAGCGAATTCAACTTTATTTACTAAAACAGCTCCTGAGATTATACAATGTGCTAGACAAATACCAATGTGGCTCCTATATCAAAGAAGAAAATAGACATAAGCCTACTTTGTAGAGCACATTATCCAGTAAGGGCAGATTTTAAACAACTACACACACAAATGTATAATTGCAGGTTGTTATAAGGCCTCTGAAAGGAAAACTCAGAGCAGAGTATGAAGAGAAAGAATAGATGTAATGGGGAGCTGAACTCTGCTTAGAGGTCCAGGGCATCGCTAAGAACGTGACACTTAGGCTGAGACTTGAAAGATAAATCAGAATTGTCCAAGCAAAGAATGAGATAGGAAGATTGCAGGCAAAGGAAACAGCAGTTTCAGGACCCTAACATGGGAAAAAGAACGGCAAGTTAAAGAATGTGAATAAACATGACTGGCAAAGTGAGAGGAGAGAGCTGAGGGTGATGAGGGAAGAAAGGCAAATTGCAATCAGTGTTCAGGGTCACAAACATTAGTCAGGATTTGGGATTATGCACTAAGGACAAAAGGAAGACTGAAGGGTTCCAAGCTGGGAAAGTGACATTTAAATGTCTCAAAATGTTCGCTTTTTAATAAGTGTACTTTGACTGCCTTATATGGAAAATGGGTTAGAGAAGGAGGAGAATGAAGTGGTGAGATGAGCTTAGGCAGAAGAAAACAGTGGCTCAAACTTGTGGAACAGTAGAGGTAGAGACATGAAAATTACAACCAAACTACAAAACAACCAGTATTTAGAACAGCCTGACATCTAGCTGAATGGAAGGACTACAACTAGGGATTTAAAGAAGCCACATGGATTCTGGTAGGAGGGGCAGAGATGCAGAACTGGCTGGTCTCACACCACGTGTAATGGTTTAAAATCAGGAGGGATAGATATCTTGGCTATGGAGGACTCCCTGAGCAGCGAGGGGTCACAGCCCACACGCAATACCCCAACCCAGGATTCTAGAGCAAAAAAGACAAGTCCTCATAATTTCTGATTGTAAAAACTAGCAGGGATTGTGGCTGAATGAGATGGAGAGCTTCTACAGTCCCAAGCAGTTCTATCTAAGGGGCCATGCACAGACTCACTCCCTCTGAGCTCCAGTGCTGAGGCAGCAGCTTGAAAGGGACCAGGGACATTATGAGGAGGAACTGTTGTTTGGGAGAGAATTGGGGGTGGGGCAGCTTTCTGCCAGACAAAAGTGCTACAGATGCCATTCTTCCTTTTCTGCCCCACCTCCTCACTCCACAGAGCTGACAACAGGGCACCATACCTGAGTCTCTATTAACCTGGCTCACACTGTTTGCCCCACCCCAGTGATTCCCTGAGCCCAAGCTTCACCCAACTTGTGGGTCCATCCAAGCCATTTCCAGTGGCTTTTCCATACAACTGGTCTCTCTTGCCTGCTTTGGACTTTCATAAAACTTCTCAAGCAGGCAGTATCTGGCTTCTGCATAACTACCCCCTACCTCTTGCCATTGGCCCAGACCTGGCACTAGCAGTAGCCTGCTTAGGGTCACAGCTTGGCCTTTCCTGGGCACCTCCAAGCCCAGCAAAAGGAGCAGCCATCTGCAGATCACTCTGTAGCTTCTGCCAGGTGGCTCCAGGTGGGACATAGATGGTGGCTGACTGCACCTCCCAGGAGACCCCAGAGCCAGTACACCTGGTGGACACCTTCAGAGCATGCCAGATTAACAACCCCAACCATCTCCATAAATAATACAATTAAGGGGTATATTTGGTGAGCACCAAAGTCCCACTGAAGCAAGTCCTGCTCTATAGGGTTGGTTCCTGCAAAACTACTCCTCCACTGCAGTCACAGCTGGCTCTCACAGCCAACTAGCCTGCGGTCAATCTCTTACAGTGACATCAATAGCAATCCAGGTTCAATTACAACAGGACAGTGCATGCAGCCCACACAGGGGTACATGTGGAGTGCCCTACTCAGGTGACTGGGGAGGTTGTGACACTGCTCCATATAGGACACCTACCATACAAGGCTACTCTACCAAATCCAGGAGACACGGCAGCTCTGCCTAATATATAGAGATAAACATAAAGAAGGAGCCTAAGTGCAGAGACAAAGAAAAGGGTTCCAAGTGAAACAACAGGAGAAACTGTCAGAAAAAGAACTAAACGAAATGGAGGTAGGTATGCAACCTACCAGATACAGAGTTCAAAACAATGGTTACAAGGATGCTCACGGAACTTGGCGAGAATTTCAACAGCATGCAAAAGGACATAGGAACCATAAAAAGAACCGGTCAGAATTGAAAGATACACTAACTAAAATGAAGAATACTTTTCCAGGGAATCAAAAATAGAGGAGATGATGCTGAGAATCAAATCAGCAATTTGGAATATAAGAAAGCAAAATCACTCAATCAAAACAGCAAAAAGAAAAAAAAAAAACAAATGTGAAGATAGTGTAAGAAGCTCCGGGACAACTTCAAGTACACCAACATTTGCACCATGGTGGTGCCAGAAGAAAGAGAGCAAGAAATTGGAAATCTATTTAAAAATAATAACAGAAAACTTCCCTAACCTGGTGAAGGAAACAGACACATTAGTCCAGGAAGCACAGTGACTCCCCAAACAAGATGAACCTGAAGAGGCCCACACCAAGACATACCATAATTAATATGCAAAATGTGAAAGACAAAGAAAATCTTAAAAGCAGCAAGAGAAAAGTTGTTAGTTAGCGACAAGGGAGCTCCCATAAGACTGTCAGCTGATTTCTCAACAGAAACACTTCAGGTCAGAAAGAAGTGACAAGAAATATTCCACATAATGAAAAACAAGAACCTACAATAATTACTCTACCAAGCAAAGCTACCATTTACAATTAAAGGACAGATAAAGAGCTTCCCAGACAAAAAAAAAGCTAAAGGAGCATAGCACCACCAAAACAGTATTATATGAAATGTTAAAAGTCCCTAGCTGGTGTAGCTCAGTGGATTGAGAGCAGGCCTTTGAACCAAACAACCACAGTTCAATTCCCAGTCAGGGCACATGCGTGGGTTGCACACCAGGTCCCAGCAGGCCAGTTCCTGGCAGGCCAGTTCCCGGCAGGGGATGCACGAGATGCAATCATACATTGATATTTCTCTTCCCCTCTCCTTCCCTTCTCCTCTAAAGATAAATAAAATCTTTTTTAAAAAAGAACGTGAAAAATTAAAAAAAAAAGAAATGTTAAAGGGTTTTCTTTAAGAGAAAAAAGATTAAAATATAAATAATAAAATGGCAATAAATAAATATTTATCAATAATTAAATCTATAAATCAAAATAAATGTCCTGGCCAGTGTGGCTCAGTTTGTTGGAGCATCTTTCCACAGACTAAAAGGTCTCTGGTTTGATTCCTAGTCAGGCCACATATGTGGGTAATGGGTTTGGTCCCCTGTTGGGGTGAGTATAAGAGGGCAGCTGATCAATATTTCTCTCTCACACTGATGTCTGTCTGTCTCTCCTCTTCCTCTCTCCCTCTTTTTCTCTCTCTCTAAAAGCAATGAAAAAAATACCCTTGGGTGAGGATAAAAAAAATCAAACTCAATGAACAAGCAGAACAGAAACAGACTCATAGATACAGAGAACATTTTGATGGTTGCCAGATGCAAGGGGGGTTGGGAGGATGAGTGAAAAAGGTAAAGGGATTTAAAAGTACAAACAGGTAGTTACAGCACAGTCATGGGGATGTAAAGTGCAGTATAGGAAATACCATCAATAGTAACCTAATAACTATTAGGTGTGACACTAACTATTGTATAGTGTCAGATGGGCATAAGATTTATTGGGATGATCACTTTGTAAGTTATATAATGTCTAATTACTGAGGAATGCACCTGAACTAGTAACATTGTATGTCAACTGGAACTGAAAAATTTAAAAAATGATCAAAAAATGAAAACAGATGTGCTAAATGGAAGGGAAGTAGTGGGCAGAAGAAAGGATGACCACAATTCACCACATTACTTTAATGTTGCGAACTATAGTATCTTTACTACTTTAAAGATGTTTTAATGTTTGTTTTTATTTAAATTTTCCCTGGATGTCTCTTTTAGGGAGTCAATAAATTGGCCACACTCAAACATTTATTATTTACTCTATAGAATGCACCCTCTGCACCAGGTGTGCTATAAAGCCCTGCAGGTGGGGAAGCCCTGAGGATACAAAGAGAGAAAACAGACCCTGTTTCCTGGTATACGAATGGACACCAACATTTCAATTAGAGGCATGTTGAGAGAATTTCATCATTTTGACAAAATCAGTTATAGTACTTACTCACCCACAATATTTTAGTTAATACTTGCTTTTAAAAAATAAAATTGGAACTAATCAACTCACCCCATTCGTACAGTTTTATTGAGGCATTATTCTGTTCACATCTGAACTATCTTTCCATGTAGAGTTTTCCCTGGTTCAAACAAAGTGTGAATTTCTGGCTTATTCTATGAACACAGACAAAATGAAGCCACACTAAGAGGACAGTTTACATCATCACATTGTTAGATAGCAGCTAGGAATGAGTGGTTAGAGGGGATTATAAAGGCAGAGCCCTTGCCATTACAATCTAACAAAGAACTTATCACAGGAGGCTAGAAGCCAAGGAAGACATGTCTCCCCCACTGACCCAGCAGTCCTGATCCTGGTCCAATAAGATTTTCAGGCATTCTGAACAAGACAAGCAAAATTATAATAGTACAGGAGGGGAGACTCCTTGAGACTGGGCTTCAGTAAATTTCTGTAATAATCTTACTAAGATTACCAGGTGTCCTAAACATCCTAAGACCTAAATGGAAGGAGGAGAGTCCTTGAAATTCTATGTACTATTTCCACTACCTGGAAAAGAACCCCCACATATACCTACCTAATGTTTGGGTAGTCACATCCCCCTAGGGGAAGCTGGCACCACCTTTATTCACCAATCAATGTGTAACTCCCTCACTCCCATCCTGCCAACTATATAAGTCCTCAGAACAAAAGACCCAGTGCTTCTTGCTACACATGCCTCTTGCCACCCAAACTTTTGTCTTTCACTTACACCTTAGCTAGGCCTGTTCTCTTCCAGACATCATCAAGTTTATTAGAACTTAGCACTAATAAACTTTGCACACTAAGAGGTTTGCTGATCTGTAATTCTTTACTGCATTGGTAAGAAGAATCAAATTTCTCTCATAATAATATTAGAGGCTGTTTGTTAAATTTAACATTTGATTATTTAACATTTCTGGATGGGATTTTAAAAACAATGTAATTCTTCCCTGGCTGATGTGGCTCAGTGGTTGAGTGCCAGCCTGCGAGCCAAAGGGTCGTGGATTCAGTTCCCAGTCTATGGTACATGCCTGGGTTGAAGGCCAGGTCCCCCGTAGGAGGTGCACAAGAGGCAACCACACATTGATGTTTCCCTCTCTCTCTTTCACCCTTCCTTCTCTTCTCTAAAAAAATAAATAAATAAAATATTTTTTAAAATTATGTAATTCTAACTTTACTTTTTTAGTCTGCTAATTTTTAAGGGTGAAGAGTTGAAATATTCACTATATTTGGGCTCAAAGTATACCTCAAATCTAGAGATTCTTTAGATTTCTAATATACCTCAAATTCTTTAGATCTCTAATATATACTTCAAATTCTTTAGATCTCTAATATATCTCAAATTCTAGAGATTCTTTCAACCAATCTAGAGATGGTTGAAAAGACCAATTGGAAGAATTTACTAATTCATTGTATTTTTCTCTCTATAAGATGAAGTATTTAAGACAATGGTAGATAGGACTTACCTTCTCTCCTCCCTGAGTCTTAGGGCAAATATACCTATAAGAAACAATCCTTACCTCTAACACAATGATTCACAAGGTGGCAGTGGTTAGGAGGGTTGCAATTTTGCCTCCCAAGGAATATCTGGTTATTTCTGGAGACATTCTTGATTGTCACAATGGGAAAGTACTATTGGCATCTTGTGGGTAGAGGCCAGGGATGTTACTAAATATCCTAAAACGCACATGACAGCCCTATGCAATAAATAATTATCTGGCCCAAAATGTTAAAGACTAAGGAACCTTGCTCCAATGGAACAGTCCTAAACCTCACTTATCCCTGAGAGGCAGTCAGGTCTGAGCTTTCATCATGGAGTAATCTTTTATAACTGACGATGCATCCATGAAGGATGATGCCCTCAAACCACCTTCATTTCCTCTTTTTCTTGGAATAAAAACAATAACGACCTGCACAAGCCACTTATTAGTTCATGAAGCCTGATTACAAAAACGTTTTTTGGACCAGATCTGAGTCCTCTCTCCTGGACCCTGGATGTTTAAACGGAAAAGAGAAGGGCGCTGGATGACAGACACTACTCTGATCTGTTCTTTAACAACACTATTCAATACGTAGAATTTCTTTCTTTTTAACAGCCAAGTATTAGAGAGACTTTCATTCTGCTGAACTTTGCAGGGAGGCTAAAGACTGAAACATGCTACTGGAATTGATTGATGCAGTGGTTCAAAAGTCCCTGCTTCTTCCATTTGAACTCTGGCCTCCGTACAGGTATCCCAGACTTTTTGAAAGTTTGCTTTTACCAAAGATCTACCTGTTTTCACTCACCAAAGGAAATCCAAAGAGGACGTTCACCTTTATGAAAAAGGTTAAAACTGGAAAATGACAGTCAGCATTTGTTTTGCAGCCAGTCATTATAGAGGCAGTGCTCACCCCAAGCAGCAAGAGTGGCACCACCAGGCCCCTTCCCTGGGAACCACACTCAGCATCTCTGCATCACCTTGCCATAAATTTGAATGTGCCTGTGAGTATCCGTGTTTTTTGTTGAGTTATTTTGTGCATCCATTAGCAAGATGTGTCCTAAGGTATCAGAAAAATATAAGAGAATCCCTAAGGGTATTATGTTTAGTGTAAACCTGGAAGTAATTAAGTTTTGATTTAGTAGGGGTTTTTGTTTTGGTCTGAGACACTCAAAATTTTTCCATATAAATTAATGGCCATTGCTTCTTTGTTTTCCACTATTTTAGCTTATGATAGGTTTCATAAGACCACTCTGCTTTTGGGTAGCAAGGAAATCTGTATGTTGATTTTCTCTTTACGTGGGCTCACTTCATGATCCCCCATGTGGCTACTGTTGCTCCAGGTATCAAGAGGCAGAATGGCAGACCACATTCAGAAGCACTAAGATTTTTCTTCTCCCATCTCTCTCTATAAAAGCAAGGGAATTTTCCTCCCCCAGAAACCTCCCAGACCTTCAATGTCTCCCTGGCTAGCAGTGCTTCACAAGTGCATGCCCAATAGAGCCTTCAATCAGAGTAGACTCATCTTGATTGGATCAGTTAATCATGATGCATCCTGGTGTGGAGAATCTCTTCCCTGACTGAGACCATGGATGGAGGTACTCTCCACCAAGGGGAAAAAATGGCAGCTATAGGTTCTAAATTGCTGAGGTTTACCCAAAGGAATGATACTTAAGTAATCTCTAACCACAACAAAAATGTAATATCCATTGTATATGTGGTAATGATATGAGCCATAACCTTTATTTACAAGGGACCCAACATGGCCCTGTTCTGTAAAAGGTCATCATCTGGGCAGGAGAAAGGCATTATGCAAAAACTAGGTGTATGCATGTATCCTAGCATCTAGGTTCCAATTAAAATTTCAAAAGGGTTATAATTTTCATTAAGTTAGGACTAAGAAAAAATCAGCTGATCTCTATCCCTCTGCTGTTCATCAACCTCTGTTAATAATGTTCAAACTTTCAGAAATCTCTACTCTTCTAAGAAAAATAGTCAAATACATTCACATAGCATTGGCCAGATAGCATCTCTAAGATGCAGGGAATACTGAAGAGGCTTCAATAAATTATTCTACAAGTCACAATATCCAGGGCTATGATATTATTAGAGATTTCAAGGAATCCACAAAACATACTGAATTTGCTTTAAAACAACTATACAGTTTTTCTGCAAGTAATTAAATGCATCATAATGGGATTTGGCAGGAACAGAACACTTACTCTAAGTAGTTTACTGAGAAGAGCAAATAGCAAGTGGTATTTTCAGAAAGCCATATCTTTATTTTTAAGGATTTTTAATTTGCATTTCTCTGATGATTAGTGACATTGTGCATCTTTTCATATGTCTATTAGCCATCTGTATGTCCTGTTTGGAGAAGTGTCTGTTCAGGCTTTGCTCATTCTTTAGCTGGGTTGTTTTTTTGATGTTGAGCTTTGTAAGTTCTTTATAAATTATGGATATTAACCTCTTATCAGATGTATTGGTGAATATGTTCTCCCATTTCGTGGGTTGTCTTTTTATTTTATTGACGGCTTCCTTTGCTTTGCAAAAACTTTTGGTTTGATGTGGTCCCATTTGCTTATTTTTTCTTTTGTTCCCTTTGCCTTAGGAGATATATCAGATAAAATATTGCTATAAGCAAGGTCCAAGATTTTAGTGCCTATGCTTTCTTCTAGGATTTTTATGGCTTTGGGTCTAATATTTAAGAACAAAATGAGACATCACCTCACACCGATCAGAATGGTTATCATGAATAAATCAACAAACAATAAGTGCTGGCAAGGATACAGAGAAAGGGGAACCCTACTTCACTGCTGGTGGGAACACAGATTGATGGAACCACTTTGGAAAGCAGTACAGAGATATCTCAAAAATTAAAAATGGATCTGACTTTTGGTCCAGTGATCTCACTTCTGGGGATTTATAAAAAAAATTCAAAACACTACTTCAAAAGAACAGAAGCACCCCTATGTTCATTGCAGCATTATTTATAATCACCGAGGTATGGAAGCAGCCCAGTGTCCATCAATAGATAAGTGGATAAAACAATTATAGGTCATTTATGCAACAGAATAGTAGTTGACCATAAAAAAGAAAAAGTTTTACCCTCTGCGACAACATGGATAGACCTGAGGAACAATATGCTAAATGAAACAAGCTAATCAGAGAAAGACAAATACCACATGATTTCACTCATATGTGGAATCTAATGAACAAACTGAACTAACAGCAAAAGAGAGACAGACTCAGATAGAGAGCAGGAAGACAATTATCAAGGGGGCAGTTTAGGGGGCAGAGGTACCAAGCAAAAAGGAAAAAGGACTCATGGACATGGACAATAGTGTGGTGACTGTGGGGAAGTGGGGAAGGTATAAGGACACTAAATGGCAATGGAAAAAAACACAATAAAAATCTTAAATTCAAAAAAAGATTTTTTTAAAGCTTCTATTTATTTATCTCTAGAGGGGAAGGGAAGGAGAGAGGGGGAGAAATACCAATGCATGGTTGCCTCTGCCAAGGACACACAATGTATCGTGTGTCCCCTGCTGGGAACTGGCCTGCAACCCAGGCATGTGCCCTGACTGGGACTCGAACCACGATCATATGGTTCGCAGGCCTGAGCTCAATCCACTGAGCTATACCAGCTAGGGACAAAAAAAGATTTTTTAAGGTAAACCTAAATCTTTGTTTAAACTTTTATATTTGTTTGCAAATTAGTAAATCCTCATAAATATTAATGTATTCTCTCCTAAATTTCTCTCATAAGCTAGTCACTACTCCCACATATTTGACATATGCATTAAAAGTTCATTTTTTATATATAGAAATATACCCTTTCCTCATATTTAATTTTTAAATTTTTTATTTATATTTTTTAATTGTTGTTTAAGTACAGTTTTCTGCCTTTTCCCCCAGCCTAGCCCTCCCCACCTCCCTCCCATTTCCACTCCCCCCTTGTTACCGTCCATGTGTCCTTTATCCTTGTTCCTGCAAACCCTTCCCCTCTCATAATACTGCTGAATCAAGCAAAAATCTGAATATGCTAAAATGGAACTTTTACTATCATTAAAGCTTTGGTAATTAAGTATATTAGAAAAAACAAAGACACTGAAATAGAGAACAGGCTGACAGTGACCGGGGGGAGAGGGGAGGGAATTTCAGGGGAAATAGGGGAGGGCTTTAGAGGAACATATATAAAGGATACATGGACAACAACTGAGAAAGGTGGAAATGGGAGAAAGGGGGGAGCACAGGGGTGGGATGGGTTGGGAGTAATAGACAGAAAACTGTACTTGAAAAATAATTAAATAAAAAAATTGGGAAAAAAAGAAAAAACAAACAGCTAAAACCAGACACATTTTAAATCACCATATCACTAGCTATGATCTGTTCACTATGTAAGCCAGGACTGCTATTCCTCTCTATTTTCCTGCAGGCCTAACAGGGGGATTTATGAGTAAAGTTTAAGTTGTGTAATAGCTCCAAAGCTCCAAGAAGCCTCTATGACATAAAAGGGAAATACTGACACTTCTCAAATACCTAACATAGTGCCAGGCTCAATAGTGTTTGTTTGAATGAATGATTAACAAGGACAGGTTTACCACACCTCAATGAATATTTTCCAGTGCTTTAGTCTGGGCTTCACAACCATCCCCAGACTCCAGAATTGTGCAATAGCATCTGATCTCCCATCACTGTTTTTCTCACCTTGAATTTACTCTGTTGCCAGAGCAACCTGTAGGAAAAAAGTAATGACGTTTACACAGGCATTCCTGTTTGCTATAAAGCCTTATATGGTCCCTCTATCCAAAGAATAACACCCAAGCTTTCAGGACTGGAGCATGAGCCTCTCCAGCCTGTTCCTCCTTCCTTCAATTCAGCCTAATTTTCCACCATTATCAGTTCTAAAATGTATGCTTCTTCAATTCAAATAGCTTATAGTTTTCTATGCTATTACTGTAGTCATTATATATAAGACCTTATATAGCTTTGTCCCTTCTACAAAACTGCCTACAAAACTACCCTGTGGTAGGTACACTGATTGCAAATCCACCCCAGTTACCTCCCTCCTTGTACTGACACATCCCTTTGCAATGTGACTTAGCAGGCCTTTCCATTAGAAGGTGAGATTTGTTTCTATGCCTCCTAAATCTGAATGGCCTGATGATGTAATGAGGGAAACAGACTGAGCAGAAGTGACAATGCACCATTTCTGAGCCTAAGGCTCAGGAGGCCTTGCACACCTTCCCCCATTCTCTTGGAAACCCCACCACCCAAAAGTAAAGAATGCTAGCCTGATAGAGGAGGAGAAAATGTAAGCAGAAGAGCTCTGGTGTCCTGGTTGAGGCCACCCTAGATCAACCTACAGATAAGCAAACCTGCAAGATGAACAGAGGTGTCTATGTGATCCCAAGGTGGTCACAGACACGTGGCTGAGTGCAGCCAAGACCTGGAGTCCACAAACTGCTGAGCAATTACAGATGATGAGACTTTTTTGCAGTTTATAATAAAAATCGCCCTGATATACACTGATTCTTAAAGTGGTTTATTATGCAACAGCTGACACAGTTCCCTCCACAAAATTATCTATTCTATTAATCTCTTTGAGGACTGGGATTAAATCTTATTATCATTTTTTTCAATACTCAGTTTCTAGCACAAGTATCTAGCACAGCACGATTCTCAATGAGACTTGAATTTAACTGAAAATGTCATTACCTTTTGTATTCTAACTTGTACTATTCTTCATGCAATAATGTATCTACTTAGTTTTAATCTTCATAAGGGTAATCATTTCTGGTAAAGCATGGAATAGTTAGAATATGCATAACAAGTTCTATCCTGAATTCTTCTATAGATTTAATAGTTCTGAAAGTGGATTTCTTATATCCATACCTGAATATAAAAAATAAATGAGAATTTGTAATATGACCAAATTCTTTAAAGTTTTAATGGGTATATATCAAACTACATAAGTTATATTCTATTCTGCATTGTGAACGTATGTCAAGGTCTATGTAACTTTAAACTTTTTCTTCTCATTCAATCTGTCAAAAGATGAAACGGCAAACAACAGTAGCAGAAACATCATCACTAGTCTGGGAAATAATAGGGGGAACCACAGTACAGCCTCCATACTGGCAGGGATAAAGGGAGGGCTGACCATCTTCGAGTAAACACAAGATTAATGAGAGTTTTTGGTGGTATTGTTAATTTTTTAGAGCCTAGGACAAAACACACCTTAATATTAACTTAGCCACTTAAGCTGGATTTATCTTTTGAATAACCACCAAAACTTGTCCTGTTCTTTTAATAGACTCTTCTGATCCTACAGTTAATCAGGGCCAAGAATAAAGACCAAGTGTGGAGGCTGCTTTTGGGACTCTGCCATTTCAAAGTCACGCTACAACTCTGAAGTAGAGTCTAGTCCTTCCTAGGCCACAATGAGTTACTGAAGGTTTGTCCAGCTTTGCCTCCCTAACACCCGTCCCACAGAGCACAGTTAACTCTGAGTGAGCCCTTAGCAGTCAGAGATAGCAGGACACAGGCAATTAAGAAGATATAACCACTTAAGTCTGCTACAATTTTCCAATTCATAGGTCACAAAATCCTTACTCTCTTATTAGGTAATTTAATCCCTACTGGGAGGCACCAGCAAAAAAAAAACAAAAACGGGAATATGAAGTCATTACTCTAACAGACGGTGTACAGAAAGCATCCCATCGTGTGACAGACCTGCTACAAAACCCAGTCTCTGCCACATACTAGCTTGGTGAGGTGAGCCACTCTGAGCCTAAGAATTACATTGATAACAGTTGTCCTGAAAAGGGCTTATTTAATATCATAGGATCAGAGGCCACCTGTCTTCATTTTCTATCTAAAAGTCAAGAATAAATTCCATCCACATGGCTGTATCTGAAAAATGGAATAATATATAGCCATGAAGTAATAACTTGAATATACGGGTTTACAGTTGTTTGTATGGAAAACAATACAATAATTAATAAATAATAATACAAAAATAAACTGTGTTGCACATACTCACAATAAAACTACTTTTTCCTACCCCCGAATGCATAAATATAAATATAAATGTGTGTGTATTTGTGTGTGTGTATATATATGTATATAAAATCTCCCTATAAGATGGAGACAATAGTGGTTCCAAACTTTTAGGACTCTAATGAGGATTCAATGAAAAAAGGTATAGTACCTAAAGCACTTAGAATTCTGTTTAGCTCATATACAAACTGATATATTAATCACCACCACCAGTACCACCCTCCTCATTTTCTCTATACTACAGTTTTATTCACTTATTTTATTAGATAAGGATGATGCCAGGATCTTTAAGGGGCTTTCCCAATCCTGTAATTCTAAGGAAGTTCTATATTGTCACAGAACATTTGGTATTACTTTCCCACATAAAACACTCCCTCTTAAAGACTGGCAACTATATAAGTGCCTGTTAACATCTCCAGCTAAACAGCCAACACATAATTGTCCATTAAAGCCAAAGTGCTTTGTGATTCACAAAGTGTACCTGAAAATAGTTACACAGCTTTCTTCTTATGCATGTTATTGTCATAACAGATATGCCAACTTCAAACAAGGTCTCTTTTGTTCCTTCACATCCACAGACATCCCATAAAAACAAATAAGAGTAAAACTAAATAAAGCTTTTGATTACCTCTCCTGGCAAAATATTTTCCAATATGTTGAAAAAAGAATTGTTTCACTAACTAATTGTTACGTTACTAATCCATGTCAAACTATAAGAACAATCATGGCACCAATGACTCAAAACTTCATTTGATATTTAAGGAAAAGAGGTTTTATCATCATCATGTGAAAAAGCAAAAGTGTTTGTAAAATCCATATATAAAACTAGTTCTGAGCAAGACCTGGAGTTTAATTACTATTGTTCTAATGTCTATTTAATTGAGATTGTACTAAGAGATATTATGCAGATGGGAAAAATACACGATATCCCATACAAATCAAGAGGGACAGTGATACAGTAGGGTGAATGACAGTCTCTTACCCTCCAAGTAGATAAAGTGCACACAGGATTCCGTTTCTATTCTCCCTCCAACGTCTGAATTGTGTTAAATTGCTTAAATTTTTAGCTTGAGTTTCTGTATCCCACTTCACTTGTTCATTTTAAATTCTCTGGTAAATTTCTTCTTGTCCTCAATACTTTTCTTTCATCAATCATTTAATAAAATCAAGCAGGAAGTAGGGCCAAAGATGAAGCAATTACAAAAACAATCTATGGTAAACTGAAGAGATAGAGCTATATAAAAATTGGCTTTATTATGTTTATGTCTGAACAAAAACATATATGCAAGATGGGCTGCTATGTACAACAGAGTAATGATTGAGGGCAAACTAAAATAAATGGTCACTATTATGAGAAAACTATATCAGGTTAATTTTGTACATTCCAGTACCTGAAAGAAAGCCCTAATATCCTATTAGCAGTAATACTTAAAGCAAAAAGTTCTAAATAAAATTACTCTCAAGGTAATTAATATATAAGCTGCCTTAGCTGATAACTCAAGTACAGTACTTTTATAATTTGTTTACTTATAGTAATTTACAATGCTATTGCTATTAACAATACAAGCTTCAGTTTGAATCTTTACTGAGTACTTGATATTGCATGTGTTATTTCATATTCACAATAATGTGGTAGATATTATAATCTCCATTTTGTAAATGAGAAAACCAAAGCCAACCAAGTAATTTATTAAACATCGTACAGCTAATTAAGTAGATGAACTAGATAGTAATGATCTCAATGACTATGTGAATGTCTTATAGTCCAATTACCTTTGTTTTTTACAACTTAGGTACAGATGCACAATTATTTTCCATATTGGATACTGGCCAAGAGTGACATTTCTGGTGCTGAGTTAGTCCCCCCACCTTTCCTTAAGTAAATATTTAAAATGCTAACTGACCAAAGGAAACATACTTGTGTGGGTTTTCCAACAAGCATCAGCTATGATTCTATCTGTAGTATTTGCAGCACTGCTCATTTTACCAATTATGCACACATCAATTTTATTTTTAAACCCCATCCCCAAAAGTTTAATTATAGAAAATTCAATCAAATTAGTTGGGGGGGTGCTTTTAACTATTTTAAAATGCAATGTAAAAACAGAGAGAATAATGTTAATGCCCATGTACTCACCACCCAACTTTAACCCCAAACCTTAACATTTTGGCCATGTTTTGGCCATGAGTTCCTAGGGCTATTATAACAAAGCAGCACAAACTGACTAACTTGAAACAAAAAAAATTTTTCTCAGTTATGGATGCTAGAAATGGAAAAATCAAGGTTGGCAGAGTTGGTTCCCACCACAGGCTCTGAGAATCTGTGCCAAGCTACTCTACTACATTCTGGTGGTTCTAGCATCCTCGAATTCTTAGTGGCCTCTGGCTTATAGACGCATCATCCTTCAGTATCTCCCTCTGTCTTCATCTTCACAGAATGTTCTCCCCTGTGTTTCTGTCTCTGTCCTCCTTTTATAAGTACAATAAATGTCACATTAGCTTAAAGACCCATTCTACTCCATTATACTCTCACCTTAGTTTAATTAATTCCATCTGCAATAATCTAATTCCCAACTAAAGTCACATCCTGAGATTCTGGGAAGAAATTGAAGTTTAGAAGAACACTGTGCAACCCAGTATAATATAGTATAATTGCTTTGTATTTTTCTAAAGAAATAAATTATAGAAAAACTTGAAGCTTTTAATCTCAAAACCAATCCCCAAATTAATAATCCTTCCAGAGTCCTAGAGATAAACTCTATCCTGAATATGGTATTAATCCCATTAAGGTTTTGTGGGCATGTATTCATAAACAATACAGAAAACTGCACTGCACGTCATAAAACTTTATATAAATACAACTATACCATACAAACATTCTGCAACTTGTCTCTTTTGCTCATTATTGTCTTGAGATTCACTGTTTACTTAATGTCACACTTTCTATTTATTCACTCATCTATTGGTGAATATTTGGGCTGCTTTCATTCCTTTGATATTCCAAACAATGTTGCAATTAACATTCCTGTATACCTTTCCTTGTGCTAGAATTTCTCTAGAGTATAACCTTGGAACTTTCCCAGTCACCAGGTATAGGCACTAGGCATCTTTATATTGAACAGACATCATCAAATTGCTCTCCAAAGTATTTGCAAAGATTTACACTTCATCCAGAAGCATGTACTTACGCCTCTATATCTTTATAAAAATATAAAGATATTTTATATTTCATGCTTCCAAATTTGCCAAACCAAAAAAAGGCAAATGGAATACGATTTTAATCTGAATATCCCTGATGATTAGGAATGTCAATCTCTCTTAATATTGTGGTGGTTTAAATGACGATCTCCCACAAGACATGTCCATGTCAAATCCCTGGAACCTGTAAATGCTACCTTATTTGGAAAAATGCTTTGCAAATAAAATTAAATTGAGGATCTTGAGATGAAGAGATCATCTTAGATTATCAGATAGGTCCAAAGCCAACAGCAAGTGTCCTAATAAGAGACTGGGAAGGGAAGACAGGGGAGCCAGAAGTAGGTAAAAACAAAGGTGATATTGCAGATGTGGTCATAAGCCCAAGAAGTCAAAGAATGTCAACAGCCGCCATAAGCTAGAAGAAGTTTCAAAGGATTCTTTCTTCTGTAGAGCCTTCAGAGAAAGTGCAGCCCTACTAATACCTTTATTTCAGATGTCTGGCCTCCCAAAATGTAAGAGAATAAATTTCTGTTGCTTTAAGTCACCCAGTCTGTGGCAATTTGCTACAGCAGCTACATGAAACTAATATAGTTTATTGGCCATTCAGGTGTCCTAGTCTTTGAATTGTTATTCATATATCTTACACACTTTGTTTGGAATTGTCTTTTCATACAGATGCACAGGAATTCCATATATATAGCCTATGTTGATTATAGGTATTGTAATATCATTTTAGTCTTATTTTCCCCTACTTTGTTTCACTTGTCATCTGACATACATCAGTTTAATTTAGGAGACTTTTTCAATGTTTCAATTATGCCTTCTACTTTCTTTGGCTTAAAAACAAAACTGTCCTACCCTTTGTATTATCTCTTACATTTTCTTCCAAAGTTTTGCTTTTCTCATTTCTGTAGTTAATATATTTAGAATGTATTTGTGCACTGTGTGATGAAAAAATCCAGCATTAAGGCCCTGGCCAGGTAGTTCAGTTGGTTAGAGTGTCATCCCAATACTGTGAAGGTTTGAGGGTTCAATCCCCGGTCAGGGCACTTAACAAGAATCAACCAATGAATGCAGAAGTAGAACAATAAATCAATGTTTCTCTCTGTCTCCCTCCTCTCATAAATAAATAAATAAATAAATAAATAAATAAATATTTTTAACTTAAAACAAAGAATTCAGTATTATCTTTAACTCCATTTGGGTAGCCAATTATCCTAGCAATGTTTATTCATCAGACCACTATTTCCTCCAAAGTGAATAATGCCATCGGTGAAACATACCTAGTTTCTATCCATGCAGGGGTTTCTTTCTGACCTCTTAGTTTATTTACCTGCCCCTCTATTAATACCAGTATATCTCAATTACAGTAACTTTGATCTTTGGTAGGGAAAATCCGCCCATGTTATTTCTCCTCCTCTCCAAATCTTGTTGGGTATTCTTGACCCTTTGCTTTTCCATACAAATTCATTATCAGCTTATCAAGTAACATAAAACAAAAAAAATCCTGTTAGTGGGTTGCAATTGCAGTGACTTCCTAAGTAGAGGACATTGAACAGCTTTATAACACTGAATCCTTCTTTCTATTCAGAAACATAATGTGTGTAACTGTCTTCTATGTTCTTCAGTAATATTTCATAATACTCATCCATTGGACCCTGGCAGTATTTGGCTAGATTTTACCTAAAAGGTACTCTGAGTTTTGACATTTTTGAGAATTATTTTCTCTACTGCCATTTTGTAAGTTATTGTTATAGAGTTTTTCTATGTCTGTCTAGTTTATATCTAGCAGTTCTGCTAAAGTCAGAATTTTATGAGTTTTTCAATAGGTCCTCTAACAATTCTTTAGGTAGAACACATACTATCTGAAAATATAGGGTTTTCATTATAATACTGAATAGGAAGTGATGACAGCTATCCTGTCATTAAATCCCTTATTTTAAAAAAATAAAAATCCCTTATTTTAAACTAATTTTCACCCAAACACTTTGAAATCTTCCCCACTAACTAGGATATTTTCTGTACACTTATGATAGATATTCAGAGGTTTCTTTCCAGGGCTCACTCTATTTTGAATAGGCATTTTTATGTTGAACATCAATGTTAAACATTATTAAATGCCATTTATGTTACATTAATCATAATTTTTCTTTTTATCTTTTAATGTGATAGATGATATTAACAGTCCTTCTAATACAGAATATTCACTCACACACTCACAGAATAAAACATACTTCACAATGATGTATATTGCTAAATTTTTTACTAATATTTTATGAAGGATTTTTGCATCCATGTAAAATGAGACTGGTCTTTAGTTGTCTATTCTTATTTTTCTAAATTTTGATTGTACAAAGATAGACTAGCTGCACCAAACAAGATTTTCTTCTTTTTCTGATTCCTGAAACCATTCTTAAAAATTAGAAATTATCTTTCCTTCAATTGGTAAAACTGTATGAGCCTAGTCTCTTTTGGTAGAATAGATCTGATTATCACTTCACTATCTTAATAGACAACAAAGTTCATTTTGTTTATTTCTTCTTGAGTCAATTTTATTTTCCAATAAAAGGTGTCACTTCATTTAAGTTTCCAAATTTACTGGCACAGTGTTGTTCAAAGTAATTTTACATTTTTTTAAAAGTTCTATCTATAGTTAAATCTCATTTTATATTCCTAATTGTGATTGCGAATTCTTTTATTTTTTTCATCAATCTTAGTAATATTTGTCTCAAAGATCTCATATTCCTCAGTTTTAGTTTTTCTTTTGTATTTTCAAATTTCTCTTTTATTTTCAATTTCATCATGTCTACTTTTTACTTCTTATAACTTTATTCTGTGTGACTATACCCTACAGGATTAAATACTCTATTGGTGTCTCAGACACCAACAGATCAGTTATTTCAGGCAAAGGTATATTTAGCAAAGACTATATAGCATGGATTAAAGAGTATATGTTTTAAAAAGTAAACAACAATGACAAGCCTTTGTTTTAGCTTTGCCAAGATGTAACTCAGTCCATGGCAGTTGCTCTGAATCTATGACCTGTGAACCAACAAAAAAACTTCTATCAAGAAGCTAATTTTGACACTGCAAATTTTCAAGTCTGGGTGGTAGAAAAATCCATCTATGTACATAATCGCTACTTTCAGAACTGCTTTCCAGACACTGCTCCCTTCCTTGCAATGATGATTGCCCTTGTTACTAGGTTTCATTTGAGGTTCCTAATATCTTCCATCATACATAAATGCTTTTAACTTCTATATCCCCTTTCATCCCCCCAGTACCGAGTGGCTTGGGAGTCCTGTCCAGTGAATGACACAACATGACTCTTCAATGAGCAGACACTGTTGGATTGTCCACTGTCTCTATTTAGGATTGCCGAGGCCTCAGAACCCTGTGTCCTGGAGGAGGTTTCTCCCTCTAGACCCAAGTGTGGCTCCTATATAACCCACACAGAATTTTAGTGCCTTGCAATTTAAATGGAGCAGATAGTATTCTACCTATACCCAAAGGACATGAAAAGATTCTCTTTTCCATACACCTGTGCCTAGAAAAACACCAGTGTCATTCCAGGCCTATGTACCATGGCCACCTTTGTTGCTTGCCTGCAGTGCAAACTGAGTTCATGCTCCTTTGAGTAGGTCTGGAGTCCTGCATCTAAAGAAAGCAGCTCTTTCTTTAGACACAGGACTATACCATGGAAAAAGCCAGGTAGATTCCCATGGTAAAAATTCTCCACAGTATAAGGCTTAAAATCCCTCACACGATCGGTGACAGAAAACAAGTTTGTACAACTAAAAAAAAAAACAACCAGTGAAAAGCCCCAAAGTCAAAATTCTACATTCTCTTAATAAGGTACTATCCCAGCCCTAAAAGAAAACATTAGCAACAACATATGACTGCATTCCCCTAGATTTTACTACAGGCCACAATCTTTTACACACAATTCGACCATCTTTCATAAATGTGCAGCAAACATATGGAGGACAAAACCTGATCTGAAATAATGTAAGTCTATTTATAGACTCTCTATAGCGAGTCTCTCTCTCTAAATAGTATTTATACTATTTATAGTATAGACACTAAAGTAGTATAGACACTATACTACTTTAGTATAGACACTAAAACAAAATTTAGTGTCGATTTGGAATGTGTACAAACCTTTCATTCTACTAGAAGAGANTTAAAAAAAAAAAAAAACAACCAGTGAAAAGCCCCAAAGTCAAAATTCTACATTCTCTTAATAAGGTACTATCCCAGCCCTAAAAGAAAACATTAGCCACAACATATGACTGCATTCCCCTAGATTTTACTACAGGCCACAATCTTTTACACACAATTCGACCATCTTTCATAAATTTGCAGCAAACATATGGAGGACAAAACCTGATCTGAAATAATGTAAGTCTATTTATAGACTCTCTATAGAGAGTCTCTCTCTCTAAATAGTATTTATACTATTTATAGTATAGACACTAAAGTAGTATAGACACTATACTACTTTAGTATAGACACTAAAACAAAATTTAGTGTCTATTTGGAATGTGTACAAACATTTCATTCTACTAGAAGAGAAAATAAAATAAATAAAATTTCAAATATTCACAATCTTATAACTGATTTTCAATATAGCAACGCAATGTGCTCCTTAAGGGAACTTTATAATAAACTAAATAACAAAACAAAGATTCTTTTTTGCAGTGTGATTAATCCTTCCTATTTATTCTGTACATGCCTACTTTTGAATTAAGGATATAACTTGATTCCAGCTTTTCATATTGGGCAGTATTGCTTTTTACCATTTTGCATTAATTTTTCCAAATAGGCTTGTCAGAACCCAATTAAGAAGTTTCCTCCCTCTTCTCAGTTTGGTCCCACCACACAAGCAAAGATGACATATATTTAATAGCAATGCCTGCACAGTCTAGCAACTTCAAAAATGTGTAAATTGAAGGTACAAAGACATAAACAGACCACAAATAGTTCCTGTTGATAAGTTTTATTAAAATTTTAAAGAAATAAAAACAATGAATAAGAGCATACACAAACTTTTATAATTATAAGGCACAAGGACATTAAATACTGGCAGAACTTTATTTCTCCCAATGAATACAGGCTATAAATTGCTTACAGATAATGCTGCTTAAGCTTCCCACCTGAAGTTATCTTGGAAATGAAAAGGTAATATGTAACTTTCATACCTAAAAGTCAGTAGTAATAAAAAAGTAGTTTTAAGATTAGTTTTAAGATTAATAAACACTCTTCGGTAGAAAATCTTAATATTATACATCATTTAGCAACTAAAAATTTTCCATCCTTTCCATCTTTTAGCTATGGAGCCTTAAATTTAAGAATGTACCCTGAAGACAGCATAATCTTTTTCCCCTCGTAGAAAATTTACTGGGCAGAAAATACTGAAATACTATTTAATTATCTCAGCACAAGAGTAGTATACCCCACATCTTTTAAAAAATACATTTAAATGTGGCTGGTGTGGCTCAATGGACAGAGCACCGGACTGCGAACCAAAGGCTCGCTGGTTCCATTCCCAGTCAGGGCACATGCCTGGGTTATGGGCCAGGACCCCAGTTGGGGGCACGTGAGAGGCAACCACACACTGATATTTCTCTCCCTCTCTTCCTCCCTCCCTTCCTCTCTCTAAAAATGAATAAATAAAGTCTTAAAAAATACACATTTAAAGTTTCTAAGGTGGAAACTGTATAGTTTATGTGACTATCATTAAACAATTCAACCATTACATCTTCATTTGACTAGTACTCAACCATTACATCTTAATCTGCCTAGCACTCAAAGAATTTTTTATCAGTATTCTCCACTATATGCTTATATATCTGCAAATTATTTGACATGGAAAAATCACAGGAATTGGTAACAGAAGAAGGAAAGGAAGGGGGGGATGGAAAGAAGGGAAGGGAGGATAAAAGAGGGAAACAGAAGGAAGGAGGGAAAACAAGAGAGAGAGGAAGAAAAAGAGGGAGGAGACAGTGAAGCAATCTAGAGGATGTAACCAGTGACTCAGTCCTACAGGGCAGGTACAGTTCTCCAGGTAATATAAGCAAGAACCTTCTAAACAGGACAAGGATAATGAAAAGCAAGATGTGCACATTATACTCAGGTAACCTTAGGTGTTTCCCCCCTACCCCCACCCTTAACCAGCTAAGTATACATGAGAAGGTTTGGTTAAATAAGATGCTATAATTTGAATATTTGTGTTAATTCCCCAAATTCACGTGTTGAAATCCTAACCCCCAGTGTTATGGTTTTAGAAGGTGGGGCTTTTGGGAGGTACTTAAATCAGGAGGGTCAAATCCTCAGGAATGGGATTAGCCCTCTTATCACAGAGATCCCCCAGAGCTCCTTAGCCTCTCCTGCCTCTTAAGACATAGTGAGAAGGCACCATCTATGAGCCAGAAAGTAGGTCCTTGCCAGCCACCACAGTGAAATCTGCCAGAATCATTATTTTGAACTTCTGATTTTCAAAACTGTGGCAAATGAATTCCCGTTGTTTATAAGTCATTCAGTCTATTGTGTTTTGTTGCAGCAGTCTAAGTGGACTAAAACATAAAGGTGTTAAGAGTGGGGAAAAAACTGACCAAATAGGTCCATGCATGATCTGAGCATTACAGCATCACACCTAAAGGAGGAGAAAACACTGTGGAGCAGAGATGCTGAAGCACTGACCACCTCTCAGAGACAATATGTGGCTGGTTGGGTAGAAACAATGAAATGAATGTTTTCTCAATCAGAGAACCTCTGGCCAACAATCTAGGGTCACAGTGCACTCTCTGCTAACCCTACTGCATTTACAATACCAATCACTTGCCACTTACTGTTTCCATAATAAAACTTTCAGGAACTGTCACCTTATGCCTACTTGCTGAAAACCCAGCAAGCTGTGTTCTTCAGGGGTGGGAGGAAGCAACCTCAGTCACCTCACAATGTCCTGGGGGGAGCATTCTGACTATGCAGACAGCTACAAAAAGAAGGGGGGGGGGCGATGGAGTCCTGGGGATGAGGAGAGGGATGAGGATAGGGAAAAGGGATAGGGAAAATGAAGAGGGAAAAGGAAGAGGGAAAAGGAAGAGAAAAAAGGAAGCCATAAAAGGAGGGAGAAGAGAGTGAGAGAGGTGGCCAGCCAGACTGATCTCTGGAGCTGTGCATGGAGGGAAGCAAGCTGGAAGTCAGTCCCCAGACATGGCCTTTCCTCTCTGCTTCCTAGCTTGCTCAAATCACCTACTTTCTCAAACTATCCAAAGGAAAGAAGCAGGGCTAAGTTCACACCATGCCTGCTATCTGGAGCATGCAGTGAAGCCAATTTAAAAAACAAAGGAGACTGGGAAGTGAGTATATGGAACAGTGGTTAAGTATATTTACTACCTTACCTGTTGAAGACCCCTTTATATCCTATGATCACTAGTTTAACATCTGTTCACGCTATAACATCGGATGTGCGTGCAATTTTATAAGAAGAGTAGACAATAAGCCAGGATGGGAATTAATTTCCTCTATGTGATTTAGAAATTTTTAGAACCTAACTCAGTAGTGAAGCTAAAATCTTGGCAGTCTATAAAGAATAAAAAATCACTACAGTAGTAAATCATCACTTACTGCTTCATCATAATCATGAAGAGATTAAAGGCCACTGGGGAAAGAAACGTTTTCTCTCTGCAACTATTTGTCATAATTAAAAAAAATAAAAGCACATACAAATCATCTCAAAGAAGAAAGAACTTCCTCAAAAAGGATCATTCTTGCAATATAAACCACAATTACTAAAATAATGCTTTCTGAATATTATGTTAGAATTCAATGCTTCATTATTTCCTCCTAATTCTGGAGCACTGGACTACTCCAAATCCACGTAATCGGTGAACACCCAAATATTGGCTGAGAAGACATAAAACAAATATGAGTATCACACTGGAGGTGTTAGGCCTCATGAGTCAGTCTAGAGTAAACTAGTTTAAAGATGACAAATGTGCGCCATAGTGAGAACACAACTATCTCATTAACTGTTAGTTTCCATTCCTAAATGTGATAGAGTGCATGACAAACATTTGGAAACAAAACTAAAAGCACACAAAATGTTAAAAATGTACATAGTTAAATAAACTTGACAGTAAATAGAGTTAGAGGTATTATAAAAGTGTATGTGATAATACCTCACAGGAGAATATACCCAGGAACCTCTGGGTATCTTCTAGTACACTCCTAAAAAAAAAAATCCTTGTCCTGTTCTCAGAAAAGTGAATCAGCTAGATTTTGACAGACAGCTAGATGTTCATAAGATTACTGCCACATAAAATCACCCATTACTGCTGCTTTGAACATTACTGGCTTATCCATAGAAAGGTGGCTTTTTTTAAGCACATCCAAAACAGGTTTTGGCAGTTTCATGTGGTTCAACTGAAAAGTTACCATTTAAAATGTAGTATGTGCCAGGTGTTGTGATAAATTAATATGCTTAACCTTATTTATTTTCATAGCTTCATGAGAATCCCACAGAATGTCAATTTCTACGTACACAGTATTAATATTCCCGTTTTGATATAGGTGCCAGCACATTCACGTCCATTGGGTCTACTCAACAAAAGGGAAAACTTTCAAAGAGTAACGCGGTTTCAATCATCTCCTACTCCAAACTGGTAAAGTGAGCCAGGGCTACTTTAATAACTGCTTAGACATCTGTCTCTTCCAATAGACTGTGGCCTCTTTGAGATCAGAGACCTTGCCTTATTAATCATTATATTTCTACGGCATAACACAGTATCTGATTAGGACTTAAATAGTTTAAGTAGATGAATTATTGAACTAAAAAACAGATTAATTTAAGGTCTATATACATTCAGTACTGTATGAGCCATGGTTTCCTGCCCCAAAACAACTTATTAGAAAGCAATGCATTTGACAACATAAATTATTAAGTGTTGAATTTTTCAAAACAGCAGATACTTTTCGTAAAGTGATACTTCAGGTAATAATAATAGCAGCTCACATTTAATACTGTGCTCACTAATTTATGTTGGTTTAACCATTAACAGTCTTGGGAGGTAGGAAAGTACACTAGGTCTCTGTTTTACAGATGAAGAAAATCAAGCAGAGCAAGGTTAGGTAAATCCCAGGAAACACATAGATCAAAGGTGTTAGGGCTGAAATTCCAACCCAAGCACAAATAAAACAATTGTTTCTGCTTGTTTTTCTCCCGTGTTTAAACTCCATTTTCTCTGTGATGAAGCCTTCACAAGTCCTACAAGTCAGATTTCTAACCATTTTTGTAGCATGAATCGTTTGGCAGTCTGGTAAAGTCTATTGATCCCTTCTGAGGATAATGCTTTTAAATGCATAAAATTAAGTTCATAGAATTTCAAAGTAAAGTGGTTTTACTGAAATATAGTTATGAAGATATTTTTAAAAACAAATTTGTGTTATCACAATTTATGCACATCTTCATTAACTCATTAATAAGATGTAATGAGAGATTTAAGTGCACTACAGTTCCAGTGTAGTTTGTGGGCATAAATAATATTTCAAGATAGATGCAACAAAATACATGATACAAAATATATGTATTTCAATGGATGATCAAGGCACGATACTGCTAGTACTACTGGGGTTTGGTGCCTACATTGATAATGTAAGCAAATGCTAAATTTCAAAGGTTAAGAAAATAAAGGTATAATGTTTTCCTATATGAGTTCAGGGAGCCCCTGAAATCTAGTTAGATGATTTCAGAATCATCTAACCTCAGCTGTAAGTTACAACTCATCAAGGTTCCCTCTTAAAGCACTCATCAGGGTCCTTCCTCACATCTTCCCATCGTGGCTAGGAATGTCCGGAATGTGCCTTAACCCCTAATAGAATAATCAGCACTTGACAGGAAGGCAGAACCCATGTACCCGGAGGGCACCTGCAACAGCATCTTACATAAAGTGGATGGTAAAAGGTTTATGGGATAAAAATATTACTTTCTAGAAGCTTAAAAAATTTTAATAGCTGTCCTTCAATGCATCAAACCTTTACCTAACTAGCTCAACCGCTTTAAAATAAAACTCTCATCACAAACCTGAATTTTTATGTAAAAGAGCACTTCTTCCCAATGATCTTACAGAAACAAGATTCTCCAACCTAGAGGTAATTTCAGTGAGAAAAATGAGTAATTTTTAAACTGTAAAGCAAAAGCATTAATAAGTAGGGACTATGTCTTTAGTATGTTTTATGGGGAATTAAATGAAAACAGGCATCTCTCAATAAGTACTTAAAAATGATTAATATAAAGGTAACTAAATTATATAAGCTAAAGCAAAAATGAACTAAGAAAAAGATGACCAGTGACCATCTTAGTCAGTTATAGTCTTGCATATTTTACCTGTGTAATGCTTTAAGCTTTCCAAGAGCTTATTCTATCCATTTCTACCATTATGAGAAAGAAAAACTTTAACTACACCAAAGTAAGGCAAGCACCCACTGTGAAGGTGCCAACAAGGGTACACGTGATTCCTCTCAAGATCTCACTTCTTTTTTATTCCTTTTCATTTTTTTATTTTTTTATTTTTTCAATTTTTTATTTAATTATTTTTCGAGTACACTTTTCTGTCTATTACTCCCAACCCATCCCAACCCCATGCTCCCCCATCCCTCCCATTTCCACCCTTCTCAGTTGTTGTCCATGTATCCTTTATATATGTTCCTCTAAATCCCTCCCCTATTTCCCCTGAAATTACCTCCCCTCTCCCCTCTGGTCACTGTCAGCCTGTTCTCTATTTCAGTGTCTTTGGTTATATTTTGCTTGCCTGTTTGTTTTGCTGTTTAGCTTCCTGTTAAAGGTGAGATCATATAGTATTTTTCCTTCAACACCTGGCTTATTTCACTCAGCATAATGCTTTCCAGTTTCATCCATGATGTTGCAAAAGGTAGGAGCTCCTTCTTTCTTTCTGCAGCATAAAATTCCATTGTGTATATGTACCATAGTTTTTTGATCCATTCATTTACTGACGGGCACCTAGGTTGCCTCCAACTCTTGGCTATTGTAAATTGTGCAGCTATGAACATTGGGGTGCATAGGTTGTTTGCGATTGGTGTTTTAGGGTTCTTAGGATACAATCCCAGCAGTGGAACTGCTGGGTCAAAAGGCAAGTCCAATTTTAGTTTTCTGAGAAACTTCCATACTGTTTTCCATAATGGTTGTACCACTCTGCAATCCCACCAACAGTGGACCAGAGTCCCCTTTTCCCCACACCCTCTCCAACATTTGTTCTTTATTGCTTTGTTTATGATAGCCATTCTCACAGGTGTAAAGTGGTATCTCATTGTAGTTTTAATTTGCATCTCTCTGATAGCAAGTGATATTGAGCACCTCTTCATGTGTCTCTGGATCCTCTGTATGTCCTCCTTGCAGAAGTATCTGTTCAAGTCCTTTGCCCATTTTTTAATTGGGTTAGTTGTCTTCTTGGAGTGAAGTCCTGTGAGTTTTTTGTATATTTTGGAGATTAGACCTTTGTCTGAGGTATGATTGGCAAATATGTTTTCCCATACAGTAGGCTGTCTTTTTATTTTAATACTGTTTTCTTTAGCCATGCAGAAGCTTTTTATTTTGATGAGATCTCATTTGTTCATTCTTTCCTTTATATTGCTTGCTCTAGGGGAAATATCAGTAAAAATGTTGCTGCATGAAATATCTGAGATTTTCCTGCCAATGTTCTCCTCTAGGACTTGAATGGTGTCATGGCTTTTATTTAAGTCTTTTATCCACCTTGAATTTATTTTGGTGTATGGTGTAAGTCGGTGTTCGAGTTTTATTTTTTTGCACGTAGCTGTCCAGTTCTCCCAACACCATTTGTTGAAGAGGCTATCTTTACTCCATTTTATGTTACTGCTCCCTTTGTCAAATATGAATTGACTGTAGAGATTTGGGTTTATTTCTGGGCTCTCTGTTCTGTTCCATTGGTCTATGTGCCTGTTTTTATGCCAGTACCAGGCTGTTTTGATTACAGTGGCCTTGTAATACAGTTTGATATCAGGTATTGTGATCCCTCCTACTTTGTTCTTCTTTCTTAACATTGCAGCTGCTATTCGGGGTCTTTTATGGTTCCATGTAAATTTTTGAAGTGTTTGTTCTATGTTTGTGAAATATGCCATTGGTATTTTAATAGGTGTTGCATTGAATCTGTAAATTGCTTTGGGTAGTATGGACATTTTGATGATGTTAATTCTTCCAATCCATGAACACAGTATATGTTTCCATTTGTTTGTGTCTTCCTTGATTTCTTTCTTCAGTGTTGTGTAGTTTTCAGGATACAGGTCTTTTACCTCCTTAGTTAGATTTATTCCCAGATATTTTATTTTTGTTTTTGCTATATCAAATGGGAATTTTTCTTGATTTCTGCTTCTGCTGTTTCATTGTTAGTGTACAAAAATGCCTTTGATTTCTGGATATTGACTTTGTATCCTGCTGTTTTGCCAAATTCATTTATTAGTTCAAGCAGTTTTTTTGGTAGAGTCTATAGGATTTTCCAGGTACAATATCATGTCATCTGCAAACAATGACAGTTTTGTTTCCTCCTTTCCAATTTGAATGCCTTCTATTTCCTTTTCTTGCCTAATCACTGAGGCAAAACTTCCAATATTATATTGAATAGAAATGGTAAAAGTGGACAACCTTGTCTTGTTCCTGATCTTAAAGGAAAAGCTTTTAGTTTTTGCCCATTGAGTATGATGTTGGCTGTAGGTCTTTCGTATATGGCCTTTATTATATTGAGGAATGCTCCCTCTATTCCCACTTTCCTGAGTGTTTTTTATCATAAATGAGTGGTGTACCTTATCAAAAGCTTTTCCCACATCTATTGATATGACCATGTGGTTTTTGTCATTACTTTTGTTTATGTGGTGTATTACATTTACTGATTTGTGGATATTGAACCATCCTTGCATCCCTGGGATGAATCCCACTTGGTCGTAGTGTATGATCTTTTTGATGTATTGTTGGATGCGATTTCCCAATATTTTGTTGAGGATTTTAGCATCTATGTTCATCAGCGATATTGGCCTAAAGTTTTCTTTCTTTGTTGTGTCTCTATCTGGTTTTGGAATTAGGATGATGTTGGCTTCATAAAAAGAGTTAGGGAGTTTCCCATCATTTTGGTCAAGATCTCACTTCTGAAGCCAAAGAAATGACAAAGTCTTTAGAAATAGGAGTTTAGTGATAAATGGAATATAGAGTAAACCTGATAGAAGATAAGCAGAAAGAAATGCATTTAACTGACTTAAGAGTGATATTTAAACATGAAGAAAACTTAATTACCCTTTTAGGCTCGTAAAGGGAGTCCAGGAAATGAGATTGTTTACTCCCAGAAACTATTCACAATTGAACAATGACCAAGGTGACAAAGGAAATTTTAACTCTAAAATTGCTTTCTGAAACAAAAGCAATCCACATAAGATGCTGTTTATCTAACGAGGTAGAGAACTAACTACTGTTGTTTGAAGAAATGCAACTTAACCTTGAGGCAACCAAATAATTAATTTGAAGTAAAATAAACAAAACCAAACAATTTCCGAAAGAAAGGCACTTCAAGTTAAGGAGCATGTTCCTTACGAATGAAAGAGGAATCTCCTCAAATGCAACCTATGAACACACGGGTTTCCCATCAGTCAGCCACAGCAGTGCTCCTGCTCAGAGATCCTCTGAGCAAGAACTTGGCCTTTTCCCTGGCAGAGAACATAGCTTTTATGACTCTGAATTTAGTAGAAGAACTAACAGTTTTAAGTAGATAGCCTGCCTGTTACAAACACTCCCAGGTATATCTAAACAATTTCTGAAGAGTGGTGTCAGGGCAAAGTATAAAATGGCTGTGGCACAGCACAAATAAGCATCTCCAATCTGGCCATGCTCACCTTTGCAAGGGAACACTAAATTCAATGCTCCCTCACTAAAAAAAAGGGTTTAGAGAATTAGAGAATGCCACCAGGTAAACCACACATGCTTCTGCTCTTTGTGGTCACCTGTCTTGAGTTAAAATCCAGATCACTGGGCAAACAAGAAATCTTCACAGGGTCTACTCACCCACAGCCCAATAAAAAGACACAATATCCTTTCATAACAATGTAGCTACAGAAAAACAAAGAAGATTAAGAGTTAACAGAAGTCTAGCCCTACCCTCTGCCATAAATTTGCTGTGTGAGCTTGAAAACTCAGTTTCTTCTAAAAATACACGAAGACAGAGGAGGAAAGTACTCAAACAAGATGATTTCCTCAGATACCTTCAAGCAGCAAAACTCTACAATCTGTGGACTATCCAGCTTTCTTCACAAAACAGATGTAGTCGAGAATGCAGGCAACTCGACAAAAGACAGTGACAGGCAACACAAGTAAACCATCCTAAACAGAAATGGGAATTTCAGACATGAAATTACATTTTCCAGATTTTTACAGAATACCTCGTTTAAAATGTCATCCCTAGAATTCATGAAATGGGATGTCAAATAAAACAGCTCATATTTAAAAAAAATAAATGCAATGTGATCTGCAGAGCTCAATGCAAATTTAAAACCTCACTTCTCATTATTGGTTGCTGGATTTCATCTATGAATGTGTTGACCTTTTTTATACCTTCCTGACACAGGCTGCCAGTTTTGGTTTACTTAGCGATAATCAATTCACTACAAAAAAACAGACCTTTTTCATGGTATTATTTCAAAGTTTAAAAGAGATTTTGCCAGGTCAAACATCCATCCCTTGGAATAGTAAAATCAAATCTTTCTATTCCAACGTCAAATGATAAAGAAATTCTTACTGATATATTTATTTATTTATATTGTTGTTCTATTATAGTTGTGCCAATTTTTCCCCCACTGCGCTCCCCTACTCAACCCACGCCCAACTCCCGATCTCCACCCTGTTGTCCCTGTCCATGGGTCTTTCATACAAGGTCCTTGACTAGACACTTCTTCTTTCCTCCCATTACTCCCTTTTCACCTCCCCTCTGATCACTGTCAGACTGTTCCTTGTTTCCGTGTCTCTGGTAAAATTTGGTTGTTTGCTTTATTGATTACTTTCCACTTATAGGTGAGACCATATGGTATTTATCTTTCCACACATGGCTTATTTTACTTAGCATAACACTCTCCAGTTCCACCCATGCTGTTGTGAAGGGTAGGAGCTCCTTCTTTCTTTCTGCTGCATAGTATTTCATTGTGTAAAGGTACCACAATTGTTTTATCCACTCATTTACTGATGGGCACTTAGGCTGTCTCCAGCACTTGACTAATATAAATACTTCTACTATAAACATCGGGATACACATGTTCTTCTGAATTAGTGTTTCAGGTTTCTTGGGGTACAATCCCAGCAGAGAGATCATTGTATCGAAAAGCAGTTTCGTCCTTAGATTTCTGAGGAGATTCCATACTGTTTTCCACAGTGGCTGCATCAAGTCTGTGTTCCCACCAAGAGTATACTAAGGTTCCCTTTTCTCCACATCCTCACCAGCACTTGTTCTTTGTTAATTTGTTAATGATAGCCATTCTGACCAGTGTGAGGTGCTATTTCACTGTGGTTTTAATTTGCATCTCGCTGGTGGCTAGTGATGTTGAACATTCTTTCATGTCTTTGAGGCCTCTGTATGTCCTCCTCAGAGAAGCATCTCTTCAGGTCCTTTGCCCATTTTTCAATAGGATCATTTGTCTTCCTGCTGTGAAATTGTATGAGCTCTTTTATATATTTTGGAGATCAAACCCTTGTCCAAAATATCATTGGCAAATATATTTTCCTGTACAGTTAATTCCCTTTTCATTATGATGTTTTCTTTAGCACTGCAGAAACTTTTTAATTTGATGTAGTCCATTTATTTATTCCTTCCTTTACATCCCTTGTCCTAGGAAATATATTGGCACAAATATTGCTGCATGGTAAATTTTATTGAGTATATTCTTCTCCAGCACTTCTATGGTATCACAAATTATATTTAAGTCTTTAATCATCTTGAGTTTATTTCTGTGTATGGTGTAAGTTTGTGGTGAGTTTCATTTTTTTGCATATATATCTAGATCTCCCAACACCATTTATTGAAGAGGCTATTTTTACTCCATTTTATGTTCCTGCCCCCTTTGTCAAATATCAATTGACCATAGAAACATGAGTTTATTTCTGGGATCTCTATTCTGTTCCATTGACCTGTGTCTGTTCTTATGCCAGTACCAGAAAGTTTTGATTATGGTGGACTTGTAATATCAGGCATTGTGATCCCTCCTACTTTGTTCTTTTTTCTCAAAATTGGTGTGGCTATTTGGGGTCGTTTTATGGTTCCATATAAATTTTTGAAATGTTCCTTCTAAACATGTGAAATATGTCATTGGTATTTTAATAGGGACTGCATTGAATCTATAGATTGCTTTTGCTAGTATGCACATTTCGATGATGTCAGTTCTTCCATCTATGAACACGGTATATGCTTCCATTTATTTGTGTCTTCCTTAATTTCTTTCCTCAGTGTTCTATAGTTTTCTGAGTACAGGTCTTCTACCTCTTTGGTTGAGTCTATTCCTAGGTATTTTTCTTGTGGCTATGGTACTCTTGTGGCTATGGTAAATGGAATTTTTTCCTAGTTTCTGTTATTTCAATGGTGTACAAATATGCCTTCAATTTCTGAATATTGACTTTGTATCCTGCTGTTTTGCCAAACTGACTTACTAGGTCGATTGGTGAATTCTATATGGTTTTCTATGTACATTATCATGTCTCCTGCAAACAATGACAGTTTCACTTCTTCCTTTCCAATCTGGATGCCTTTTATTTCTTTTTCTGATTGCTGTGCCTAGAACTTCCAAAACTATGCTGCATAAAAGTGGTAAGAGCAGACACCCTGTGTTGTTCCTGATCTTTTTTTGGTTTTGGGGGGCTTGGGGCAAAATTTTTTACTTTTTGTCTGTTGACTATTGATGTTGGCTGTAGATTTCTTGTATTCAGCATCTATTATGTTGAGGCATGCCTACTGTATTCCTACTTTGCTGAGTGTTTTTTATCATAAATGAGTACTGTACTTTATCAAATGGTTTTCAGCATCTACTGATATGATCATATAACTTTTGTTTCATTTTGTTTAAGTGGTATACTACATTTATTGATCTGTGATTATTGTACCATCCTTGCATTCCTGGGATGAACCTCACTTGATCATGGTGTATGATCTTTTTAATGTATCGCTGGATACAGTTTGCCAATATTTTGGATTGAACACAGAATTTGGATGAACAGAGGATTTTTGTGCCTCTGTTCATCAATGATACTGGCCTACAGTTTTCTTTCTTGGTGCCTCTTTCTGGCTTTGGTATTAATATAATACTGGTCTCATAAAAAGAATTTGGTAATCTTCCCTTTTCTTGAATTTTATGGAATAGTTGGAGGATAGGAGCTCATAGTTATTTCTTATAATCTTTTGTATTTCTGTGATATCGGTTGTAATTTTCCTCTTTCATTTCTGATTTGGGTCTTCCCTTTTTCCTTGATGAGTATAATTAAAGGCTGTCAATTTTATTTTTTTAAAGAAACAACTCCTGAATTTACTGACCCTCTGAATTTTTCTTTTCGTCTCTGTCATTTAATTCTGCTCTGATCTTGATTATTTTCTTCCTTCTACTTGCTCTGGGCTTTGTGGGTTTTTTTTTTTAAATTTTATTGTTATTGTTGTTGTTTGTGTTTTGTTTTGTTTTTTTGTTCCTCTAGTTCTTGTAGATGTAGGGTGAGGTTGTTTATTCGAAATTTTTCTATCTTTCTTTCTATGTTAGGTATGCCTGTATTGCTATGAAATTCCCTCTCAGAACTGCCTTTGCTCTGTCCTATAGGATCTGGGCTGTTGTGTGTTCATTTTCATTTGTTGCCAGAAACTTTTTGATTTCTTCCTTGATCTTTTTGTTAATACATTCACTTTTTAATAACATGTTTTCAGTCTCCATGAAGTTCACTGTTTTGTTTTGTTTTTCCTTGGGGCTGGCTTCTAGTTTCAAGCCATTGTGGTCCAAGAAAATGCTTGATATGATTCCAGTTTTCTAGAATTTGTTGAGGCCTGTTTTGTGTCCTATCATGTAGTCTATCTTTGAAAATGTTTCATGTGCATTTGAAAAGAATGTATGTTTTGGTTCTTTGGGATGAAATGTTCTGTATATGTCAGTTAAGTCCATGTGATCCAGAGTGTTGTTTAGTGCCACAATATCCTTGTTGATTCTTTGTTTAAAAGATCTATCCATTGTTGACAGTGGGGTGTTAAAATCCCCTAGTGTAAGTGTATGGCTGCCTATATCTTTCTTGAAGTCCTCCAAGATTTTCCTTATTCATTTGGGTGCTCCTATGTTAGGTACATATATGTTTACAATGTTCATGTCTTCTTAATGGATTCTACCCTTATATAATGAAGTGTCCCTCTTTTTCTTTTTACGGCCTTTGTTGGAGTCTAATTTGTCAGATATAAGTGTTGTTACCCCAGCTTTTTTTTCCTATCCATTGGCATGTCATCTTTTTTCCAACACTTTCAGTCTGTGTAGGTCTTTTGTTCTGAAGTGGGTCTCTTATAGGCAGCATATGTGTGGGTCATGTTTTATATCCATTCAGCTATTCTATGTCTTTTGATTGCAATATGTAATCCATAAACATTTAAGGCTATTATTGATAGGTAGTTATTCACTGTTACTTTTTCCATTTGTACCTGTTTTCCTCTCTCTCTCATTCTCTTCCTTCCTCTTCTTATAGCAATGCCTTTAGCATATCTTGCAATGCTGGTTTGGTGGGGGTGTACTTTTTAAACTTTCTTTTGTCTGGGAAACTCCTTACTTCACTTTCCACTTTAATTAAGAGGCTTGGTGGGGATAGTCATCTTGGTTGCAGGCCTTTGCTTTTCATTACTTGGAATATTTCTTGCCATTCTCTATCCCATTGCAGTGTTTCTGTTGAGATCAGACGTTAGCCTTACTGGAGCTCCACTGTATGTTACTATGTTTCTCCCTTGCTGTTTTTAAGATTCTCTCCTTGTCTTGAAATTTTGCCATTTTAATTATGGTGTGTCTTGGAGTAGGCCTCTTTGTGTTCATCTTGATTCTGACTCTCTGTGTTTCCTGGACTTACATGACTTCTTCTCTCATCAAATTAGGGAAGTTTTCCATCATTACTTTTTCAAATAGGTTTTAAATCTCTTGTTCATCTTCTCCTTCTGGTAACCCTATTATATGGGTATTATTACATTTCAGGTTGTCCTAAAGTTCCATGAACATTTCTTTGTTGTTTCTGAGTCTTTTTTTTTGCTTTGTTGCTCTATCTGTAAAATTTTTTATCTTGTCCTCCAGTTTACTGATTCAAACCTCTGCTTCATCTAACCTGCTCTTAATTCCACACACTGTCTTCATTGCAGATACTGGTATTTTTAATTTTCTCCTGGCTCTAATTGATAGTTTCTATGTCCTTTTCATGCTGGTGTTGTTTGTAATAAGTTCCTCGAAGCATCCATGGAGTTCTCTGAAGTTTTCCCTGCGCTCCTTGAACATCATTATAACCACTATTCTGAACTTGATGTATGATAGTTTGGTTACCTCAATTTCATTAACAAGTCCTTCTAGAGTCTCCTTTCTTTTAGATTATGGGTTGTTTCTTTGTCTCCCCATTTTAGGTGACTTTTCTTGTTTGTTTCTCTGTGTTATTGATCTGCTTTGACTCCCTGTCTTTGTGGTGTGCTTTTCTGAAGTATCAGACCTGTGGGGCTCAGTGATGCAGTCTCTTTGATCACTGAGCCTGATGCTCTTGCACTTCTCTTTATGCTGTTTATGTGAGGCCTTTGATTATAGTTGGCTTTTGGTTGTTGTTGGGTCATTCGTTGGTGGATTCTTCCCTCAGGCTGACTGACAGATCACTCCACCCACCATGTCTTGAAAACTATTCTACTGGTGCTGCCAAAACAGAAACCAAACAGTCAGGAAACAAACCCACACCCATGAAAACAACGCCCCCCAACTACACTATCAATAGCAAATGAGCCGGTATTTATGAAGGTATAAAGAGATTAAGACTATTATAAGAAAGGAAAAACAAATATGAGATGATTTACAGAAAGAAAAGAGATTTGGTGAGGGCAGAGAAAGGGGTAATAATAAGAGTAAGAAATAGAGACAAGGCAAAGAGAGAAAGAAAATAGAATTTACTTGATAAATAATGAAGGGAGGAGGGAAGGTGGAAAGGAGTAAGAGATGGGAAGCATATAATATCAGGTTAAAACCAAAATTGAAAAAAAATATATGTGTATGTATCTAATGACAGAAGAAACAGACAACCACAAATATAACTATACATCAAATAACAGGAACACAATTGTAGGAAAAGCTTTTCCACAGCAATATCAAAAACCAGTGAGCTAAGATTTATACAGGTGGGATGACAATAAGAGGGACAAAGGAAAGAAAGGTCTAGAGGAAAGAAAAATTATTTTGAGAGAATAAAGGGAGAAGGAATACTAAAAGTACAGAATGAAAACCCAGTGAAGACATGGAAAGATTAACATTGTAACAAAAAAAGGAAAGGGCAGGAGGAAGAATATGGAGTAGGAGAGGGGAACTGTGAAATTTGAGATCTGAAATACAATAGTGACTATCTGAAAAGAGATCAAAGGACTATAATAACAACCTCCTTATCCACAACCTACAAGCAAAAATTGATAAAGGTAGAGAAAGAGTAAGGGTATTTTAAGAACAGGAAAAGGAATGTGAGATGACTAATGACAAATCACAAATGATTTTGAGAGGCTGGAGGTGGGAGCAATAGTAAGAGTAAGGAATAGAACCAAGTTACAGCAATAGAGAAAATAAAGTTTAAGACAAAAATACAAAGAGGGAGGAAGGAGAAACGCAGAGTATGAGAATGGCAAAGCAAAATGAGAGATTTGAAATACACTGTAATATAAAAGCTAGTGACATATTAGGCAAAACTTGAAAGACAAGAAATGAATGTTAAAAAGCTATTCAGGAGAGAAAATAGCTCCAATTATAAAGAGGACAGAGGAGATCAGGGCCCAAGAAAGTGCGTGACTCATAGTGTATGGTGAATGGAGCTTTCAGAACTTTTTCTTCTTTCCTCTGTGGAAATGTACCCAGTAGGAGACTCCTGAGCCTGACCTCACTGGTCTGCAGAGCCTGTATTCCCACAGGTAGGGGACTGGGCTTGCCTGTCTGTGAGGGGATCTGGCTGGCTGCAGCAAATCTCAGGCATTCAGCTCCTGTCTTCCAGTCCCAAGCCTGTTGCTCTTTCACAGGAGGTTTGTGCCCAAATTGTCCACTCTGAACAGTACCCTGATTCTGAACCATGCTGGGTCAGGTCCTAAAGTTCCTTCAATGTGACTCTATCCCTTTGAGTTTTGGGTTACCAAAGCTGCTTCACCGGCTGACACACATGTGTGAGCCCTGGGACCCTGTCTAGTCTCATGTGTTGCCTCAGCTTCCCTTTTAAAAGTTCCTGTGTGGCCACTAGCTATAGCACTAATCTTTGGGGGGCTCTGTTTTCCATGTGCTTCCACTGCCCCAAAACCACAGAGTCTTTCACAGTCAGGGCTAGCCACCACCTTTCAGCACCTCTGACCAATTTAGATAAACTTTTTCTCTGGATCTTTCCCAGATGGCGCTGGAAAGAGCCCCTCAGCTATACTATAACACAGGGCAGAGGCAAAGTGCTGAACCCACTCTCCTCTTTCCAGAGATCCTCAGCCTCTAATGGGCCTTCTCCCACAGTGCTCTTTCTGGAGTCCACACCACCTAGGCCTTCACTCTCTGCCCAAATGTCTTGCTGCTCCTGAGTTGATCCGCAGCCACCCTAACTCTGTACAGCCAGAAGTGCTGGGCTGGGCAGCCATAGTGGCTTCACTTGGGGAGCCTGGGCCACAGGCTCCTGGCACCTTGAACACAGTCAAGTTCTTGCCCGCTGCCATGTACTCTCCGTGCTCTTGTCCACAAACACCCTCACTCAGAGACTCTCTCACTCACTCTAGCTGGACTCTCCAGTAGACTGCTCTATGTTTTGAATGCGAGACTAGTCTGGGTCTGGGAGCAAGTGGTCAGAAGTACCAGCTACTCTGCTGCAATCTTGGATCTCTCCTCACTGAAATATTTAAATACAGATCTGTCCAGGCCCTTATCTCTGGGTTGCACACATAAGACTAAATAACATGTAGGTTGTGTATGTCAATTCTAAAAAAGTAAGGCCCTTACATTAAAACAAAACAAATGCCTTCAAAGGCTCTCATTTTTTCACAATCCAATCATTAAACAAATTCACTTAATTTATAAACAAATTTTAAGAGTCTGAAAATGTCAGGGAAAGAGAATGGGCAGAAAAAAAGCAACGATACTAAACTGGTATTGGGAAGCTGCTGCAGCAGATATTTCTAAGGAAGAAGCTGACCAAAATCCAGTTCCTTGGTATTCTGGACTAGGATGTAACATATACAGGTGTTTGTTTGTTTTTCAAAAATGTGTACAAAAATTAAAAACCATGGCCTGGAGATTTATCCCAAAACTATCATATCAAGTCATGCTCTTTCTTTTTCTTTTTTGTTGTTTACATTTAGAGATGTGAGAGCATGCAGGGGAAGAAAGGGAGAAGCATGAAGAAACAAATTAATTCACACGTGTGAAATTACAGGAACATTCAGAGGTCACCTATCTCTTCAACAGGGAAATAAACAGGTACACAACAACAACATGAATTATACCAACATTCTACTCAGAGTTACTAATCCAAGGGAGGGTGGTAGCTGGAGTGAGGAAGGGGAATTATGATGCAAACCACTGTAACCAGTGACTTATAAAGAAGAAAATATAATCCAAAAAAATAAAATAGGCGCAGTGTCCACTGAAACGTGAACATGACTTCACTCTTCTAGAATAAGAAATGAAGGAGTATTAGAGGTAGAATCACTTACGAAAATGCAAAAAAGGAAAAAAAATTGGCACAACAGAGGATTGTTTTCTTTGTGTATAAAGAGCATCAATAAGCCAGTATTTCAAAGATGAATATCCAAAGAGAAAAACAGACAAAATATATAAACAGGTAATTCCCTACTATATATATGAAGGATCAATATAGATATGTTAAAATTCACTAGTAATAATGTACACAAAAATAAACCTAACAGTTGGCATTTATTTAGTAATACCAAATGTGAAAAAAACAACCTCATATTGTTTTTATAGTATAAATTGTACACTTTTCTTGAGGTCAGTTTGGTAACCTGTGTAAAGAGTTTAAACAATGTTCATCTCCTTTTATCACCCAGTAATACTACAAGCAGAAATTTATCAAAGATGAACAAATTTTAAAAAAGTGAATCCTACTTGGTCAATACAACATGACCAAGTGGGATTCATCCAGTGATGTAAGGATGGTTCAATATTCGCAAATCAGTAAATGTAACACATCACATAAACAAAAGCAAAAACAAAAACCACATGATCATATAAATTGATGTGGAAAAAGCTTCTGATAAGGTACAACACCCATTTATGATAAAAGCACTCAGAAAAGTGGGAATAGAGGGAGCATTCCTCAATATAATAAAGGCCATATATGAGAGACCTACAGGCAACATCATACTCAATGGGCAAAAACTGAAAGTTTTTCCACTAGGATCAGGAACAAGCCAAGGTTGTCCACTTTCACCACTTCTATTTAATATAGTATTGGAAGTTCTAGCCAAAGCAATCAGACAAGAAAAGGAAATAAAAGGCATCCAAATCCAAAAGGAGGAAACAAAACTTTCATTGTTTGTAGATGACACGATAGTGTACATGGAAAATCCTATAGCCTCTACCAAAAAACTGCTCTAATAAATAAATTTGACAAAACAGCAGGATACAAAGTCAATATTCAGAAATCAAAGGCATTTTTGTATACCAACAATGAAACAGCAGAAGTAGAAATTAAGAAACAAATCCCATTCAATATAGCAAAAACAAAAATAAAATATCTGGGAATAAATCTAACCAAGGAGGTAAAAGACCTGTATGCTGAAAACTACACAACACTGAAGAAAGAAATCAAGGAAGACACAAACAAATGGAAACATATACTGTGTTCATGGATTGGAAGAATTAACATCATCAAAATGTCCATACTACCCAAAGCAATTTATAGATTCAATGCAATACCTATTAAAGTAGCAATGGCATATTTCACAGACATAGAACAAACACTTCAAAAATTTATATGGAACCATAAAAGACCCCAAATAGCAGCTGCAATGTTAAGAAAGAAGAACAAAGTAGGAGGGATCACAGTACCTGATAACAAACTATATTACAAGGCCACTGTAATCAAAACAGCCTGGTACTGGCATAAAAACAGGCACATAGACCAATGGAATAGAACAGAGAGCCCAGAAATAAACCCAAATCTCTACAGTCAATTCATATTTGACAAAGGGAGCAGTAACATAAAATGGAGTAAAGATAGCCTCTTCAACAAATGGTGTTGGGAGAACTGGACAGCTACGTGCAAAAAAATAAAACTCGAACACCGACTTACACCATACACCAAAATAAATTCAAGGTGGATAAAAGACTTAAATATAAGCCATGACACCATTCAAGTCCTAGAGGAGAACACTGGCAAGAAAATCTCAGATATTTCATGCAGCAACATTTTTACTGATAAGTCCCCAAGAGCAAGGAATATAAAGGAAAGAATAAACAAATGGGATCTCATCAAAATTAAAAGCTTCTGCATGGCTAAGGATAACAGTATTAAGATAAAAAGAGAACCAACTGTATGGGAAAACATATTTGCCAATCATACCTCAGACAAAGGTTTAATCTCCAAAAAATACAAAGAACTTACATGACTCCACTCTAAGAAGACAACTAACCCAATTAAAAAATCGGCAAGAGACTTGAACAGACACTTCCAAAGAGGACAAACAGAGGGTCCAGAGACACATGAAAAGATGCTCGATATTGATAGCTATCAGAGAGATGCAAATTAAAACCACAATGAGATACCACTTTACACTGGTTCAAATGGCCACCATAAATTAAACAACAAACAACAAATGTTAGAGAGGGTGTGGGGAAAAGAGGCCCCTAGTTCACTGTTGGTGAGCTTGCAGTCTGGTACAACCACTATGGATAACAGTATGGAATTTTCTCAGAAAACTAAAATTGGACTTGCCTTTTGACCCAGCAATTCCACTGTTAGGAGTATATCCTAAGAACCCTGAAACACCAATCTAAAAGAACCTATGCACCCCAATGTTCATAGCAGCACAATTTACAATAGCCAAGAGTTGGAAGTAACCTACATGCCCATCAGTAAACGAAAGGATCAAAAGGCTATGGTACATTTACACAATGGAATTCTATGCAGCAGAAAGGAAGAAGGAGATCCTATCCTTTGCAACATCATGGATGGAACTGGAAAGCATTATGCTGAGTGAAATAAGCCAAGCGGTGAAAGACAAATACCATATGATCTCATCTTTAACAGGAACCTAAACAACAAAACAAACAAGCAAGCAAAACATGACCAAAGACACTGAAATAGAGAACAGGCTGACAGAGACCAGAGGGGAGAGGGGAATGAATCACACAGGAAAAGGGGAAGGATTCACAGGAATAAGTATAAAGGACACATAGACAATAACTAAGGTGGGGTGTGGAAATGGGAGGGAGGGGGGAGCACTGGGGGGGTGGGCAAGGCTGGGAATATGAGACAGAAAACTGTACTTAAACAATAATTAAAAAATAAATAAAATAATATCATATTATAATTCTGCAAAAATATAAAAATAAAAAAATAAAATAAAAAATGCATGATCATTTCAGTGTATACTTTAATTTAGAGAAACTTTAAATATCTAAGAATAAGGAAAAAATAAGTAAAATTTACATATATATACACATGGTCTATTATACAGCTATTTAAAACCATGCTTATGAAAATATTTGCTACTAAATAATGCTCATGATGGAATACAATTTAAAAAATTAAAATGATTTTGGTTTCATATGTACAAAAAAGAAAAAACAAACTGTTAAAAGAATTCTTTATATATGTTGGAATTATGGGTGATTTTTCTATATTTTAAACAGTTCAGACTGTCTTTTAGAACAGTTTTAGAATTTAGAAACTTTTATTTTGTAACTATTTTTAAAAGTTCTCTAATATAATCATACATCACTTCGATTAAAATGTGTCCCTAAACTAATATCAAAGTAGAAAACTTCTGAATGCCAGAGTTCAAAAGTGGATTTTAAATAAAAGTATGAAGTAAAAGGGCCAAAATTGGAGCTCAATATTTTAAAATTAACTTGACTAATTTTCCCTTTTACAGGAAATGTGAAAATAAACACTAAACACACTTAAAAATTTCTGTGAAGGTATTCTCATTCGTATCATTAACAAGTAGAAATCTTAAAAGCTGATGGTGATGATGGTGAGTTTAAGACTTTTTTCAACACTTAGGTAATTTTTTTAAAGATTAAATACCTTTGTTACTCTCATCTACTCTTTGGAACCAGAAGAGAACATAAACAAATGGAACTAATAAGAACCTATACACCCTTTCTGAAAAGTTGTGAACAAAGCCAACCATACCCAAAAAAAGAGAAAAAAAGCTCCAACATCATTTTTTGCACAATAGCAGAACTTGAATGTTTCCAAAAACAGCTAGTAAGCAATTATATATATTGTCTTATGGAAATCTCCAAGAGAAAGGCAATTTACTTTCCCACATACCTGTTATAAATCACAGTCATTGGTTATATATGAAGTCTGCCTGAATTTTGTGAAACAGAAGCGGATACTTGGAAAGTAACACACTGTAATAAACCTATGTTTACCCAACCACAAAATCAACTGAAGTTTCCTAAATTGAAAAACAAAAGCAAGTAAAAACATATGGCTAGAAGTAAAAAAAACAAGTAGAATGAGTGTCCATTTTATGTCTTCCTCCAGACAGTGAGTTACTTGGAGGGTCGTGGGGGTGGAACTTGAAAACAATTTTTTAAAAAGATAAAGGTACAGAAGAATCTAACAATAATTAGCAACCATAAAATTATCAAGGTTATAACTGCTAACTTTTATTAGGTAGCTATGTATGTTATTTGTCATTTCTTTCTTTTGTTCTTGTTCTGGTCCTTCACTACCATTTTGTCTGGCTAGTTAGGTGATTTAGATGGTTGGCTCTAATTTATTCTCTAATTATTCTAACCTTATAAGAAAAAATACTGATGGAATTTCAAGAACAGATTACTTTCTTACTGTTCTTATTATTTTATGGGCTAAGACATCCTATAAAAATAACACAATAGAAATTATATTGTCATATAAAATCATCATTATCTTCACAGCATATGCTCCTTCAAAACATTTTGAATAGTATTCACAGCAAATATTTATTGAAACTGATAGATAATAAACATACAAAGACACTCATGCTCACACATCAAACTGGGCATCACATATACAAAATCTGTCCAGAAGGTATCCAGCCATGTACTATGAAAAAGAGACATTTATTTTAAAAAAATGCAAGATAGAAGAAACATTGTGTACAGGGCAGTGGTGCCTAAGTCCCCTTCAAAGCAGGCACCTTGGGGCCTCACGCACTTCTCCCAATCGCCATCAGCTGCCTCATTGTTTACTGTCAGTTTATTCTTTATCTCAATGTCTCTGGTTATATTTTCCTTGCTTGTTTGTGTTGCTGATTAGGTTTCATTATAGGTGAGATCATATAGTATTTGTCTTTTACCACTAGGCTTATTTTACTTAGCATAGTGCTCTCTAGTTCCATCCATGCTGTCAAGAAAAGTAGAAGGTGCTTTCTTTCTGCTGCATAGAATTCCATTGTGTAAATGTATCACAGTTTTTTGATCCACTCATTTACTGATGGACACTTAGGTTGCTTCCAGCACTTGGCTATTGTAAATTGTACCACTAAGAACATTGGGGTGCATAGGATCTTTTGATTTGGTGTTTCAGGATTCTTAAGAGTATAATCCCAGCAGTAGAACTACCAAATCAAAAAGCAGTTCCATTTTTAGTTTTTTGTGAAAATTCCATACTGCTTTCCACAGTGGCTGCACTAGTCTGCATTCCCACCAATAATGTACTAGGGTTCCTGTTTTTCCACAACTTTGCCAGCACTTGTTTGTTGATTGTTTATTATGACCATTCTGACTGGTGTGAAGTGGTATCTCATTGTGGTTTTAATTTCCATCTCTCTGATGGCTAGTGATGCTGAGCATCCTTTCATATGTCTCTGGGTCTTCTGTATGTCCTCCTTGGAGAAGTGTCCATTCAGGTCCTTTGCCCTTTGAATAACAATACTTTTTGAAGTGCTTCGCATAGCACCTGGTATAGTTGTATTCAAAATCACAAGTGTGAAATGACTGTGACACAACAGAAAGAGTCCAGTACACTGGATTCACTTTTAACTAAGCTGCTTATCAAATATATAACATTGGCCAAGTTATTTAACATCTCTGAGCTTTAGTTTCTATTTATGGGATTCATGGGTAGTAATATTTACACCCTTTCTCATAAAGAGATATTGGAAGAAAAATTAGATATTTTGGTGAGCTATAAAAATACTACCTAAGGCAATAATACTACCACTATTATTAGTCACAGCAAAATACACAAAAGTATCAAAAAGAAGAAAATATTGAAAAACAACTTTTTCAACTTTCTTCCAAAAAAGCAACTTTTGTGGAGAAAAAATTTGAAAAGCAACCTTTTAACCACCAAAATGTACTTATTCAAGAGTTTCTTGAGCACTGATTGTGTGCCACCTTGGAAATAACTTCCCAAATATTAATCAGAAATGTAGTCTCCATAAACCTATTACTAATATCAAAACTCTTAATGGCACTTTGAGGTTTGCATTAAGACAAGTTGGTTATATAGTCTCTCAAGTAAATCCTGCCTGGAAATATTAACAAAAGAAATGAAATTTGTTCAACTTTGCCCACCACCTCCCCAATACTTACATCTCTCTGTAACAATCCTAGCAAGCAATAGTCTAATTCCATTGGTTAGCAATCTACCAGTTTAAAGAGCATCATCTGGGGGGCTTTTGAAAGTATAGGTTCTGAAATTCTGACTCAGTAAATCCAGCAAAGCGCTGGGAGGTGTCTGTGCAGTGTGCCTCCCAAGTGACTGAAGTGCAGCCAGAATCTGAGTGCCAATGATGGTGCAGTCACCAGTCCTTTCTGCATATGGCCAGTGCACCAAACTGCAATGGTATCAGGGTGAAATTTTCCCCACTTTACTTGTCATCTTAATCCTAATTTTAATCTTGGGACCACATCCAACACAAGCCTAAAACTTCTCCAGGCTAAACATTTCTAGTTCCTTCAAGTAACCTAAAAAATAATATATTTTAAACCTGATAACCCTAAATTGTCCTTATTTTTTAAAATTTATATAGCATGCCCAGAAGAGAACACAATCATCGTGTAGAATACAATAGGGGTACTCTCTCCTTCATTAGAGTTACAATATTGTCATTAACACAGCTTAAGTGAGCCTTCCAGGCTTCCTAACATTAATGTGTACAGTGCCATAGCATATTTACCAAAACCAAAATGAGCTGTTTTACTTCTGAAATCACATCTTTTTAGATAAATTACTTTTTTTGTTGTTACTTTTCCTTTTTTTGCCTTGAACTATTTTTTATTTATTTTAAAAATATATTTTATTATGCCATTACAGTTGTCCTACTCCCCCTTCATTCCTCTCCACCCTGCAAACCCCCCCCACCATCCCCCCTTTGTTTATGTCCGTGTGTCACAAGTTCTTTAGATTCTATATTTCCCATACTATTCTTGGCCTTCCCCCTGTCTATCTTCTACCTACCATCTATGCTACTTATTCTCTGTACCTTCTCCCCCCCATCTCCTCCTCCCACTCCTCTGTTGCTAACGCTCCATGTCATCTCCATTTCTATGGTTCTGCTCCTGATCTAGCTGTCCTCTTAGTTTGCTTTTGTTTTATGTGTGGTTGTTAATAACTGTGAGTTTGCTGTCCTTTCACTGTTCATATTGTTTATCTTCTTTTTCTTAGATAATTCCCTTTAACATTTCATGTAATAAGGGCTTGGTGATTATGAACTCCTTGAACTTGACCTTATCTGAGAAGCACTTTATCTGCCCTTCCATTCTAAATGAGAGCTTTGCTGGATAGAGCAATCTTGGATGTAGGTCTTTAAATTTCATGACTTGGAATATTTCTTTCCAGCCCCTTCTTGCCTATAAGTTCTCTTTTGAGAAATCAGCTGACAGTCTGATGGGAACTCCTTTGTAGGTGACTGTCCCCTTATCTGTTGCTGCTTCTAGAATTCTCTCCATTTTAATCTTGGCTAATGTAATTATGATGTGTCTTGGTGTGTTCCTTCTTGGGTCCAACTTCTTTCGGGCTCTCTGAGCTTCCTGGATTTCCTGGAAGTCTATTTCCTTTGCTAGATTAGGGAAGTTCTCCTTTCTTATTTGTTCAAATAAGTTTTCCACTTGTTGCTGTTCCTCTTCCCCTCCTGGTACCCCTATAATTCGGATGTTGGTTCCAGAGAAGTACTGTCTAAAAGAAGTAATTTGTCTAAAGTAATTTGTTTAAAGATGTCCTGGAGGTTCCTAAGCCTCTCATTTTTTTTGAATTCTTGTTTCTTCCTTCTTCTCTGTTTGGTTGTTTCTTTCTTCCTTCTGGTCCACTCCCTTGATTTGAGTCCCAATTTCCTTTCCATCACTATTGGTTTCCTGTGCATTTCCCTTCATTTCAATCAGTTTAGCCTCCATATGTTCTTCTAATTTGTGACTAAAATCAACCAGTTCTGTGAGCATCCTGATCACCAGTGTTTTGAACTGTGCATCTGAAAGGTTGGCTATTTCTTGGTCACTTAGAATTATAGGCTCTGTGGCTTTGAGCTGTTCTTGAGTCATAATCTTTGGTCTGTTTGCACCTGTTATGTATGAGGGGTGGAACCTTAGGTATTCACCAGGGTGGGGCGACCCAGTGGGTGAGTTGTGATGCTGTACATTGGGGCGGGGTCAGAGAGGAAAAAAAATGGTGCTTTGCTCCTCTCTCTCTCAGATTTCTGTCCCCTCTGCAGCTTCCCACAAGCAAATTGGGCCCTTCTGGTGCTGGTTCCCAGGTGTGTGGGCTTGTGCACCCTCCAGGACCCTGTGTGTCTCTCCAAGGAACTCTCTGTGAGCCTAGGAGCCTCTCCCGGCACCTCAACCCTGAAATTCTTTCCAATTGGTGCTTTCAGGCTCTAATTCCCATCCCTGGGGCCCTAGCCTGAGCGATCTATCTCACTGTTCACTCCTTCGCTTGGTTTACCTGCCTGTGAATGTGTGACCTCGGTCAGCCAGCCGCCCTGTGCCCTCACTGGGTCCGCCAGTTGCCACCCCATGCCTGGGATCCGCCAACCCCCTCCACCTCCACTCCTGGGTCAGTCCAAGGAATGATCTTTCCTGCCAGACCCTGCTCCGCCACCGACTCTGCCCCTCTTACTGGTCTGGCTGAATGGTTCATTGTTGTCACACTTTCGTACAGTTCAATTTTCTGTGTTTTGGCTGCATTTTTGTTACTAAAACTTCATTGTTTTGATGAAACATAACATCCCCTACTTAAGATGTTAAGCTCCTATATTTGTTGAGATACTCTGAGTCAAGATCCATTTAGATAACATCCACTACCGCCACTAGATTCATGCCATACACATGTATGTTAAGCAAGATATCTATACTTGCACCCAATTCTGCAAATTCAACAGGCCAAAGCTTAGGGTAATATAAGCCTCCCTCAGGGTGCATTAAACAACTTCTGATGCATACTATCAAGGATTTACCAACTCAACCAATTATCTGTATATCCAGTTACTCTGTTTTTCATGTAAAGATATTATTCCTTTTCTCACAGAAGGTGAGACACACTGTGGCCCCACACAGTTTATTTTTACTAGTCAAATACATGTTTGCACGTTTTGCTTCTTCAGTTGAAAGGTACACTGGTATCCAACTCGCGGCCTGTTGGCTGCCTGTGGCCCAGGACAGCTATAAATGGAGCCCAACACAAAATCATAAATTTACTTAAAACAGTATGGCATTTTTTGGTGATTATGACACAATGTATCCAATGTGTGGCCCAAAACAACAATTCTTCCAGCGTGGCCCAGAGACACTAAAAGGTTGGTGTCTCTGGCTATCTGCACAAAGGAAGGAATCCATCTCCCAAATAACTCTGAAACGCTTAGGAAAAAAATAAAACTCTCTAAACCTAACATTGACTGGCAACTCACTGAAGCAGCTAATGACCATGTGTGAGAACTGGTGCTCATAGGAAATCTGTAGAGAATTCCTGATGAGTCACACACTGAAATGAGAAGAAATAGCAAGGTGGTATTGGTAGTATTATCCCTTCAGGAAGAAAAGAAAATTCAATTTATCCTCATGAAATTAGTTACTGGTCTTAATTATTATAAAGCTTAGGTAACAAAATGGCTCAAGATAGCAATTTACTATTGAAATACCAATTTAAAAAGGATAAGTTAAATATGTGGACCCACAGATAGCTATATTCAGCTATATCCATCACTGCCAAAATTTTTTTCTAAGCCATTTACTTCCCCTCAAAAGATGTGAATAATTTCCAATTCTGTTTATCTCTCAAAACCAGGCTGTGAAATCAGTTTTTAAATTTCAAAACAGACTTGACAATGCTTTCAGAAAGGTTGCAAACTCATAGCCTTTTTTATCATTCCAGTGAAATTCTAAAAATGGGAAATCCATCTTTAAAAATCTTTAATAAAGCATCAGTATGCCGAGAACAAAGCTCTTCCCACTAACCTCATAGTAACTCCGAACAGCGTTGCAAAATGCTTCATCAGCTACTATCTGGGTTTCCCCATTGAGGAAGGCCTGGAACCGTTCTTTCAGTAACTGCAACTGTTGTTTGTTAAGCTATAAGAAAAAGAGAAAATTTTGCCAATTATGAAATGTAATGATTTTAAAAACTTGTATTTGCTATATGAGTATTGCATTTGACACTTAGAATTAACTTTATGGTAAAGAAAAATAAAAACTTAGAAGTCCTACTATTTGTAGTTATGGCTCAGTTGTAAAACATTTTCAATTTACTTTCCCATATACTCTAGAATCCAGACATTGCACTGAAACCCAAATTTCTACTCCAGGTGGAGTTCCTATGACTATTACCCCGATCTGTTTGTAGAGGCAGGGGAAAACTAAAATTTGGATGAGAAATTAATTTGTGCAAAATTGCCAGCTGTCCCAAACAGAGAGGACAGAGAATAAGAAATCTTGGGGATGACTGGACTACCATCAGCCCCGGACACGAGATAACAGGCAGGAAGCCCACAAAGGACAGGTATTCTGAGAAAGAATCCTCCAGAAAGGACATCTGTTGGATGCCAAAAGTTTGGATTCCATGAATAAATAGGAACTCCAATGACTGAGTTGAGATCAATAAAGGAATGATAAGGAGGAGACAAATCCAAAAGAGAAGAGAGTTGCAACAGGTGAGCAGTGAGTGCATCTTCAAGCACTTTGAGGAAAGAGCTGGAAGAGCTGTGGCAACCCAATCAGGGCAACCCAATTCCCTTGGCTTGGGTCTCACTATTATTATTATTGAGGGTGGGTTAGACATGAACTATGACTTACCAACCATGTCTAGTCATCAACTACAATGAGAATCAGCTACTTAATTCATAGGACCCAATACAAAATGAGAACGAGGAGCCCCTTCTTAAATACTAAGAATTTCAGGTATGCAACAACAGCATTAAAGAAAGCCTGGGACCCTTCTGAGCACAGTGCCCTATGCGACTGCACGGGGTCTTGCCCATGAAGCCAGCCCTGACTATAGGATCCAAACTTCTCTGGAGGGAGTGCACATCAGGTCATGCAGAAGCATTTTTCAAAATGTTTAACTGAAGAAAACCACAATCTTGCAGATAAAACAAATCCCCAAACATATAGGAACATGACAGGAGTAATCTCTCCATATCACTTGATCCTCACCAGACAATTAACTCATTCAGTCTGGATACTACACAGAGATGTGAAGCATTTGGAAATACACTGAGGAAAAAATGATTAAAAAATTAGAAAAACTAAACAAAGTGGTATGAGTTGGCTTCAAAAAATAGGCTGATTTGAAATAAGTTTAAATCAGTTCAAAAAGTTTAGACAGTTTGAAAAGATACTGTCACTGGTAGTAACAGACCAATAAAGAAGTGTCCTATTGTACCCCAGTGTGAAAACCTTTTGCCCTGAGCAGTGAAGAGTGGCCATTCCAGTTCTTTACTAAGGTTATGGCCTCCATTCTAGGGAAAGCTAAATCAAGCTAAAATGCAGAAACATCACCACTATATTGCATTCTCCATTTCTATAATACAAGGAGAATACAAGCAGGGACCTGTTGTGTGAATGTAAGCAAGACAATGAAGTCCATGACGTTAGCTTTCTAAGCAGGGTCCAGAAAAGGGACCAGATGGAAATAGGACAGCAACTGCTGAGAGCAAGACAGCTGAGAACACTTCAGGTGCCAAGCCCTGGGAACTGCCAAGAATGGCTTCAACTTGCAAACCAACAGTCCAGGCAAAATAATGGGAATATCTGTAGGAATAACAACGAATTGGAAAGGACATTAACTATCATATGCCCTGATCTGCTTACTTGATAAATAAAATAAATGTTTAAAAACCAGTGGATTTCTTCATTCAATTTTCTTTCAGCAGACTTTATATTCTTTAAACATTCCTCTAAGTCTTTGTAATTTCTAGTTTACCAGTGTGTAACTAGCTATTGCATTAATAAGTTACTTTAGGTGATTATGGCATGAAAAATTCATCAGTACAAATCTAGGAAAGGGGATTTGAGCAAACCACCTCTTTAGAAATGCCTATGTTGGTGCAGTTACAAGACGTGCCAGAGGCACCTGGATAGATATGAGGCTTTAACTTTTTAACAAATAAAAATTACTGTAGTTATATTCAAGACATAAAATGTCAACAAACATTACAGTGATATGCAAACACCCAATAATGGATACTTTATTAGTATAGTAAAGAGGTCTATATTTCCATATAAAAATAGGGAGAAAAAAATGAAATTTAAAATCTAGCAGTAGGCATAGCTGTCAGAAAGTAGAATTCCTTTAAATGTTTGCATGATCAAAATAAGCTATTATACACCAACAGATAGAGACCAATGGAATACACCCAAGAAATGGATACAAATATAATCACACATGTACTATGAAATACCTTTATTAACACCTAAAGTCAGTTGTAAAAGATGGTCTAACGAGTCAATGGTTTTAGAATAACTGAGAAGCAATGCAGAAAAAAAGTTAAAGTGGAGTATAACACATGCAATTACAGTGCCAATGAATAAAAATTTTTTCATACAAAAAATGAAACTGTAAATTACTAAATGAAAAGAATGGGAGAACTCCTTTAAATCCTGGTATGAGAAAGACGTTTCTAACCATGAATCAAAATCCATGTCATAAACTTAATTGCATAATAAATTTAGCATGGCAAAAAATGCCATAAATAAAATCATTGGAAAAGACTGGACAGACAAAATAGATATTTACAATTCACATCATAAAGAGCTAATTTTCAAATTCATAGATCCTAGATATGAATAAGAATGTTACCAATAATCCATCAGAAAAATGGACATACTGAATACATTCAGAAAAATGACTCAAACTATGAAAGCCTAACTTCACTCATAACCAACAACTACAAATTAAATCTACATGAGAGGGGAAGGATTCTGGGAAGACAGTGGAGTAGGAAGCACCAGCAATGTGTCTCCAACAAGAGCCGGAGCAGTATCTGTCTGATATAACTATTATGTCAGACAGATATAATAGTTATATATAGGTCCTCTGGAGTCTACTAAAGACTTGTGATGTAAAGGGGAAAGCTTAACTGGAATGGCAATTAATTTGGGTCAATTTTAGCTCTTAGCAGAGTTGCAGCTACCCATCCTCCAACCCTCAGCTCTGCAGCAGCACCCCCCAAAAAAACCAACAACCTAAATTTTCATAAATAGAGAACTAAGTAAATAATATGACATTCAAACAATGGCAACACTATTAGCTCTTTTAAAAGAATGAAAAAATACATACATCAGTATTATGTACTGATAAGATCTTCAAATTATCTTGGGGAAGAAAACTAGTTACAGAACAGTACACAAAATAAGCTACCCCTAGAAAACAGGCAAAATCAGAATTTGTATTTGAATTTGCTTCCAAATTCAGACAGAAACTATGGCAGGGTGGCAGTGGGAACTGGACAGATGAAAAATACAAGTAAAAAAGATTTTTCAACCTATACCGCTTTATTATTTTAGGATTTAAATCACAGGGCCCTTTTAATCTATGCAAATTTTCCAAATAAGCTATAATAGCAACTTTGCATATCTGTAAACTCAGAATGATTACAATGCATCACACACAGTTTAAATCTGATCACCCTGCAAGGAGGATGGACCAAAAAAAATGGACTTTTTCAATTTTCCTTTCAAGTAAAAGATTTCAATTTACCTGGATCCTTTCATTAACATTTCAAGTCTGATGATTTCTGAGAAAGGTATATCTTTTTTTTTTGAGGGGGGTGCTTTAATGTGAATTTTTTGTTTTAATTAAAATGGATATCCATCAGAGGGTGGTGGTCTACCAGGGCAAATGTGTTAGAGCATGGCACAGATGAAACGCAATACCAGCATCCTACATGAAACTAAACGACAATGTCAGAAACACACCATGGACCACACACCATTGTAATTAATGTACTGATTTTTACACAATGCATACCAAAGTCTCTCAGCTCCATTTGAGCCTATTAAACTAAAACACACAAACCTCTTACCTTCTTACTTCACAATGAAGCCAATTCTAATTTGGACAGCTATAAAGAACTAAAACCTGTTTCCCTATGACTTCCACACAATCCTAGTTTTATGTAATCTAAGATAAAACAGACTCTTTCCTTTTTCAACATAGCAGTTCAGAAACTTGAAGACAGGTTCCGGGTTATTTATGATAAATAAATAACCTTCTCCTTCCCAAGTAAAATTTTTCCAGTTCCTCCAACGTCCTAAGGGTACTCTCCAGTTTGTCCATAAATTAAGCATTAGACAGTTAAATAAAACTAAGAAAGCACTTTGAAAGCCATTAACATTATGCAAATAAAACTCCTAATATAGCAATGTCCTCCCTAAAATATACTAGATAGACTGATCATGGTTCTGCAAGGATAGTGTGACCGACACAGACAAGTGGGAGGACCATTTCCCACACTGTAAGTGCTCTATGTCTATCAGTTCAAACCAAGAACAAATGAACTCTTCTTGGAAGTTACACCAACTGACTCATCATGATTATAATCAAGAAAATTTTCTAAAACATTTTTACATGGGCTTCACTAAGACATGTTTCATTTCACTGGACTCATTTAGTCCACTGTTCCAGTTGAGTACAATATTATTTTAAAATTCCAATACCTTCACTCAATGACCAAAGACCTCTCCTAGCTTTGTTATATCCACTGACATAATGTGTTTTCCACATGCAGGTCATTACAAAAACCTTCATCAGTTCAGGATTAAAGAAAGCAGGAAACCTGTCATTATATGTATTCATCTGGTTTGACACCATCTATCAATTGACATTCTTTGGGGCATTTGATTTTATTATTATGCAACTAAAACCTTTTAGTTTTGTCCATATATCATCTTTGTAGTAGTACCCTTACCAATGAATGATTAAACTATTTTTCAAAAATAAAAATTTAACCAGCAGAAATTATCTAACGGAAATTTTAAAAGAGCTTTTTTTAAATAGATGAAACTAAAGTACAGATGCTTAACTAGAACACAAATATCCATGCATATTTCAAAACACAACCAGGAGACTAGCTTCTAAAAGGAACACTCAAGTACTGACACTAAAAGCTACATTTTATAAATCCTGGCTGGTAGTAATAATTTATCCATAACAACAACTGTCCCAGGAAAAACTCAACTTCCAGGGTTCAGAGAGATGCTCTATGTTTCTTAGATTTTTCTTTTCTTCTTCTTTTTTAATGTGCAAATTAGAATCTAATCTTTTCATTTTAAGTCATGATCAACTGCAGACTTATGCCAGAATCTTGACAACAGGAAGAGACCAGCCATTATGCTACTCAGGCCACAGCTGCTACTACTGAGTGGACCCTGCCCTGGCCTGTGGTCCCACCATCACGTGCATGGCGTCTAGTGAGTAAAGGCGATCATAGGTTCCTCAGGAAAGTGACAGGTGACTAACAGTACTGTATCTCTGGAACCGGAGGGTAATGTGTTGCTGTTTTCATAAAGAGAGGTAGAAACTCATACTTCTCCCCCCAAGAAGGTAAAAAAAAGTTACTCCAGGGACGGACAGTCCCTGAAAGGCACAAAGGCATAGTTTTAGTGTCAGTTAATGAAATGTAGTAAAAAATATTAACAGGGAAAGAGTAAAAGAGAGGTCCAATTTTCTTTCTCTCTTCCCATCAACACTTTGTCAAAAGATCTACCACATAAAACCATGGGGGCCAAATCATCAGTGCCTCCCATGTTTCTGCCACAATGGGCCTTCCCAAACTGCCCATCAAAACACAGTAACAGAGGGCCCTGAACAAATTATTATACACTTTGGCACACATTGCTATTAATAGTTTTCTATCCAAATACCTTTTCTTGTCATTTTCTGTAAGCCCAGAATTTGCAAAAGTGACTGTGCCCATCTGAGACTACAAACACCAGCTTCACTTGACTATGGGCATGGTCAAATGACTAAGTCAAGGACAGTGAGATACAAGCAAAAGTATACACGACACCCAGAAAACGAAATAAGGTACATGAAGCTGATCCTTTTTACTCTCCTCTTTCTTCTTTTCCTACCCACTGGAACCTGATAGACAAGTTGGAACTATCAACTTGGTCCATGAAGATGGTGGAAGAGAAAGGAAAACAGAGCCTGAGACATCTCCCAGGGTAGAGCAGCCACTGCTACCCTGGACCACCACCTTTCAACTCCACTGAGGTGAGAAATAAAACTTCCACACACAGATCACTCTTTTTGGGGTTTACTGCATCATATGTGACTAAATCAGATTCTAGATACAAATCCCAATGAAACACCCAACCAGGGAAAAATGCCATAGTGCTGGTAAGGTTTACTGTAATAAAGTCTCCATGCGTTACTTTATATAAAAAAAACTCCTTATCCAATGAACTTGCCCACTGTCAAGGAACACCAGAGACTAAGTGCCTGAGGTAGACTGAAAATAAAGTTATTTTGGCAGACTGAAATCTGTTGTTCCACAGTATTGAAAGGGGGGCGGGTTAAAAGCCCCAAATCTGCAAATACCATTTTAACATATTTTATAATAAAGGTACAGTAAGTGATGAGTACAAAACAGTACAATTCCACTGTACCATGGGCAGATGAGTCCAGGCTATGCTGACTCAGCATAAGTGAATTACTTCTGTCCACATTCTCACTGACCTATGAGTGGAATGTAAGCCTTGACAGAATTCTGTGCCATCACAGGACTGTCTTTGGCCAGGGGAGGGGGAGTGCTGCTAGTAACACTGACACTAGGAATGTTAAGTCCATGAATTCTATTGATGTCTCTGCTGCCCTGTGCTGAGCATGTTCCACACGTGTCCTTAAACCTTCCGAGTCTCCTATAAGGTTTTAATCCTCATTTTACGAATGAGGAAAGTAAACTCAAAGAAGATAAGTATCTTGACTACTTTCTACTAATACCTAAGAAGCAGGGGCAGAATTTGAATCAGTAACCTGATCTAAAGTCTATATTCCTTCCAATCACCACATTATTTTCTTTCCCTCATAGCCACACTTTTTTTTTTTCCAGTAAGAGGTGTTCATCCCTATCTGGTATGTCATATTTTGTTTCAATGTATTTATTTGCCCACTATTTAAACCCCCATCAGAATAAAATCTGCTTTAGGATAAGAATTTGATTTTAGCTCACAGCTCTAATCCCATACAAAATAATACCTATACACACATATTTTTTTAAGACTGGACAAAAGAACAAAGAAATGTCAGATGGTCACCATAAAACTAAACCTAAAACTAGGATGGCCAACTGTACGTCCATGATCACCTGACCCCACAAATATTTGTTTATCATACAATTATAAAAAATCAAGATTACTGCCTGGCTGGTGTAGCTTTAGTGGTTTGAGTGGAGGCCTGTGAACCAAAGGATCGCAGTTGAGACCCAGTCAGAGCACATGCCTGGGTTGCAGGCCAGTTTCAAGCAGTGGCTTCATGAGAGGCAACCATAAATTGATATTTCTCTTCCCTGCCCCTCTAAAGATAAATAAAATCTTCTTTAAAAATTCAAGATTACTTAAAACTATAGATAAGAAAACAGCCTATTTTATTAGTTAGTAAGGTTACGCATAACTACTAGGGCAGCAGAGTGGGTGATGAAGAGCGCAGACTGGGGAAAGACTTTCTGTCTGTATCCAGGATCCCCCACAATCTGCAGGGATTTCAGGCAGGCCAGTTAACCTCAGTGCCTCGAGTTCCTTATCTAACCAGTGAGGGCAGTAATAGCTCATCTAATAGGGCAATTGTAGTAAATGGCATAATAGAAAAAAGTGCTTAACGCATTAAATGGGTTGTAACTGCTAACTATTACTTCAGAAATACATGGTGATTTCATTTCAGCAATTGCAGAAGATACAGACAGAGATGAATTTTAAGATGAATGCAGATAAACAATGAACAAGAGACTGCCCGAGCTGTGCTGTTCAAGGCAGTCGTCATTAACCAACACAGCTACTGAGTGTTTGAAACAGGGCTGGTCTGAGCTGACGTGGGCTGTAAGTCTAAAGCACACACCAGGTTTCAAATACTCTGTACAAACAGAAAGAAGTATACAAAACATCTCACTAACACTTGCATATTGCTTAAGTGCTAAAAAAAGTTTTAGGTATATAGCATAAAATAAATTATTAAAATGATTTCATCTGTTTGTTCTCTCATGTTTTAACATGCTACCAGAAACTTAAGTTACATATGTGGCTCACACCGTGTTGGACAGCACTGTTACAGGGGAACGTGTGTGATGTCCAAGCGTCCCTTGAAGATACAAATGACCAGGGCCCTGCTCACTTGAAAAGCAGGGGCAGCCTCACAGCAGCAGTCCCCTCAGTATATAAACTTGTAGCAAGTCCTATGTATGCTATGATTGATTGAAGGGAAACTGAACAAATGCCAAAATTCAATACCTAAGTATCTGCCTAGTGTTTTTCATTGTCAGAGAGTGAAGCAGATGTCATTAATACCATGTTATGGAACAGAAAAGAGAGGTTAAGCTACAGAACCAGTTAGGTCATAGAACCAAGACTCTAACCTAGTCTCTTGAATCCATGTTCAAGTTTTTTACCCTATCACTACATGATCCCCTAACCCATTGCCATTTCCTTATTTGATTCTGTCTTTTTCATTCAGCTTAGTCCTGCAAAAGGCAATCAAGTTAAGTGCTGAGTAGTTATTTGAAAGGTCTCTTTCATCTTCCCAAACATGGTGACAGGAAAGAGAAAAAACCCGCATGTCTTGTTGGTCATTATACCCCCAAAATTTGCTTCAGGATCCTCTTACTCAGTGACAGCATCTGTTTCACCCACCATTCTGAAAATGAACTGGATCTATGATAGTAACCTTTAATGGCCCCCATGAATAATATAAGTTCATAAAAAGCAAATGCAAACCACCCTGGCAGGGTGACTCAGTTGGTTTGAGCATTGTTCTGTGCATCAAAAGGTTGAGGGTTCAATTCCCCATCAGGGCACTACCTGGGATGCAGGCTGGATACCCAGTCCCCCAGTTGGGGTGCACATGTGAGCAACCAATCACTGTTTCACTGTCTCTCTCCTTCTCTCTCTCCTTCTCTCTCTCTCTCTCTCTCTCTCTCTCTCTCTCTCTCTCCCCGCCCCACCCTTGGACATCAGAGTTCCTGGCTCTTGGGCCTTCAGACTCAGGCTAAATTATGCTACCACCTGCCATGACTCTACAGACTGCAGAAAGCAAAATGTGGACCTCTTTGACCTCCATAATGGCACGAGCCAAGTCCTATAACAAATCTTTTATATTTATATGTGTATCCTATTGTCTCTTTCTCTAGAGAACCCTGACTAATACACTAATTACCATAAATAACACCAGCCTTAGCAATCTGTTGCAATGAAGTAATTCAGAGATGACCATGGTCAGGGTTCAAAAAGAAACAAAAATCTTAGGAGCCATTCTGAGAAGCACTTAGTACAATCAAAGGTCATTCCTTCCCCCATAGGGCTTGACAAGGTCAATAAAGCTTCCAAACAAATAAGATTTGAAGGTTTACTACAGAGGAAAAAAGCTGGAATTTGAAGCCATCCAGCACATGCTCTGCCATGTTATGGTCCTGCAGAGTCAGAAGAGTCTCTCAGAAGCCACCAGACAAACTTTCTAGTCAATGCTTTTCTATAGATAATTCTAGTGGACTAGATATACCAACATAGATCATGAAGAATCTGCCCTTTGAAACAGTGTGACTTCCCCTTGACCACCCTTAATAAGTGTATATAACTTAATACCCAGTAATAATAGCTCATGCTAACTGACCCCGTAACTACATAGGAAGCACATTTCTAACTTCTTACAGAGATGGTTTTATTCTCTCTATGAGGTGCATTTCTTGCTCCAAGTAGAAGAAATATAAGATTTAAAGAATTTAAGAAAGTGGTCTAGTTCACCTAATTTGGGGGCCAAGCCAGGTACACCTGGCTGGCATGCTCTTAGCCACTGGCTACCCTTGGGGTTTCTTCTTGAATTCCCCAAGTCACATTCTCAATACCCAGGTCAAGACACAGAACCACCAGAGTCTGGGAAAGCCAACCACGTGGCTTGATCAGCCTGAAGAACTGAGTAAAGCCTCTCTTCCCTCCCATTACCTCCAAAACATCCCCATCATGCTTGGTCACAGCACTTGCAAGGGGCACAGGCACACACTGCTGGTTATCTCTGCCTGGAATAACCTTTCATCCTTTAGAACATAACTCAGATAAAACCTCCTATCATAACCTTCCTTCTGTCCCCCTCCCTCCACAAGGCCATCCCATCCTCTGTGTTACTTCAGCACCTCATACATATATCTACCATTTACTTAACATGGATGCCTCCCTACTAGGGGGACGATTCCTTAGACAGGGGTGCCAGTCATTTGTGTATTCCCCCTTCCTCACCAAATCCAGTGTCTGCTGATAAGAATTCATCTACAGTGGGAGAAAATCTGAATATAGGACAGCATCAACATTTATGAATGCTTTTCTGGGATTTATCCTGTCATCACCACTGACAAAATCAATCATATAACTGAGTGAAGAGTAGGGAACAGACAGTCTGAAAATATTCCAAGATAGCTTTTGTGTTGCCCAAATAACAAGTCCATGGCCAGACTCAGTGAAGCCTGAAGCAGAAGCAAAGGATTTTTTTGTAGTGCTGCACTGTAAGTAGTTCTGTTTGCAGATGATATTGTTCTCAAGCAGGAAGAACTTTGTGCCTCAGTACCATCTGGCATTTCACAACACAGTTCTGTATGGTAAAGCCACATTTGCAAGAAACAGGGATTTCATTCTCATCATGAGAAATTACTCAGACTTAGCAGCAGACTACTGCGTGCTGGTCTAAGAGCTTAAACTTGCTGACTAGCTTCAAGCCACACAGTAGCCTTTTCCCACAGGTATTAAGTGGTTTGGGACAGTTGCTTTTGAAAGAAGAAAATATAATATAAACTTGCTCGCCCCAGAAATGTTTGAAGTTTCTTTCTTTCTAAAGTAGATATAGCATGGATAAGAGATGATTATCTATACGGGATGGAGAAAAGAGGAAGGTAAGGGACTTTTTGCTCCTCATCTTTGCTGACCCATCCTTCTGAAATGGTAGAATTTAAAAAAACAAGCATTAAGGTCTACCTCACTCCTTTAAATTTGTTAGGGTGCATTTGACTGAAAATTGCAGAGACTCTAACTGAAAACGGCCTGTGAGAAAGTAAAGGGGGTTGTCATCACACGTCAGAAGAACTCCGCAGGTCAGAGCATTGCAGTGCAGTGATTCAGCCACTGCAGGGAGTCTTCTAGGACCCAGGCCTTTATGGTCTTTCCATATCCAGGTTCTGGCTGTCCTCAGGTTTACTGCCACCAAAGAAATCCACATTAACTCTATGCAAAGTATCCTCACAGAATAACCAAAGACTGAAGAAGACTAAAATATTTTTATTCTGGAAAAAAAAAGATGGAGTGAGGAGAAAACTTTCCCAGAAATGGTACAACCTCCAGCAGATTTTCCTCCACATGTCACCAGCCAGAAATGAGTCACATGTCCATTCCTCAAAAAATAACTGAGGAAAGGGAAAGGGAACGTCATGGCTGACCAATCAAGTTACCCATGGGTCTCAAGGAATCCAGCCACTCCTGCATAATACTGGGCCCTGATACCTGAATAAAACCGAGGGTCTGTTAAGGAAGCTAGGGAATGGCTACTACGCAGGCAGCTTCCCTAGCACTGCCGTTCTGTCCTGACGGTCCCAATAACAAGGCCTGGACTGGAAAACTGCACAGACAAGATGGAGACTAATGTTTTCTGATACCTAACAATATTTCCTTAACAAATAACAAAACTGTAGTCTGTACCTAAAATACAAATCTTGGCTACAACAATTTTAAGGTAATTTATTCCAAATAAACTATATCACATTGATTATTGTATATATTTCCATATGCTTAGAGACAAAAATATGCAAGGATCACATCACTCCCTTAACAATGAAAATTATTTCATATTTATTTCCTCCTTTGTCCTTACTAAGTTAGTAGTGAAAAATACTATGCTACCTCCAAGACATCATGGCAAACATTTTTATGTTAGCAAATTCAGGATTTGGGAGGATTGAATGCACAAAAGAGCTCTTCATGATTAACATTAAAATAACTGAACACCTAGGCTAGAGTGACATAAATACTTGCTTCAGACTTTTGGATTCTAAAAGCAATTCTGAATTCATAAAACTGCTGATAAGTAAAAGGAAATGTTAGCATATTTCCATCTGAGTCTATTCTATCAGTTAACTTCCACAAAATTTAAAAATTAGCATTCCAATAATTGACAAATTATTATTGGAATTAGCATTCCAATAATTGACAAATTGACAATACCTCAACAAATCAAAAGGTATTTAAAATAAAGCCTGATCCCCGGGCTAGTTTAACTGAGGGCTACACTGCTGGGTCTAAACATATGTCAGCCCCTTAGGCACCAGTGGGCTTCCAGGTAGGGCTGCCACATCAAACACAGGCTGTCCCATTAGATTTGAATTTTGGATAAACAACAGGTAATTTTTAGCATAAAATTTTATCATTATCTCAAATTCTAATATAAAAGTATGTCCCGTGAAAAATTTGGAACATACTTAAAAAAATCTATTACTTACCTAAAATTAACATGTAACTGAGCATCCTATAGTTTGTTTGTATTTTATCTTCTGACCCACTGTCTAAGTCTTTGACACTATCTTCCTATGTTCTTTGGACTGTCTCTTGTGTTTTTCTGCTTAGTTATCACTGCCTCTTAGGATTTGACAATATCTCATAGTTCCTCCAATTCAAGCTTTTCACTGCTGTCTGAAAAGGAAGCTAGCTCAAAGGAAATTTCCACAGCAGACTTCAACCTGCTGTGCAAGAAAAAAACAAAACAAATGAAATGCCACTAAAAGGCAAGTGTGATAATTTTTACAGAATTAAAAAACAGCAAGTTTCCTAAACCTGCCTAATCATAATCTTCAAAAAGCATTTTAAACATGCCAATACTGAAAACCTATCCTACACCACTATTTCAAGATTCTAAATAGAGTGACCTAGAAAGCTATTCAGTTTTAAAATTCCTAAGGATTTGATATTCAACTAGCTTAGAGATTTGCTGAGCCCAGTATTCCTTAAGTCAGGAAGTGCCACCAACTAAACCAAAGGTAAGGAGGCATCAGTCAACGGATTAAGATTTATTTACACAGTGTAATACTTAGGTGTCACTCCAAAATCTGGATTTTTACCAACATAAAATATAAAGATACACATGATATACAAGATAGAATTAAAACCATTTTTGTTTGTTTATATTTACATTTTTATTATACTTCTTTGCCATTACTCTTTAGTCTTTTTATCCCCCCTCCCCTGAACAATCCACTCTGTTGTCCATATCCAAGAGTCCTTTCTCCTTTTTGCTCAATCCCTCCACCCTCCACCCTTCCCATCATTAGCTGCCATCCTCCTCCCTGAGTCTGTCTCTCTTTTGCTAGCTAGTTCAGTTTGTTCATTAGATTCCACATAATGAGTGAAATCTCATGGTATTCCTCTTTCTTTCACTGGCTTATTTCACTTTGCATAGTGTTCTCCAAGTCCATCCATATTGTTACAAAGGGCAGAACTAAAAGTAGTATTAGTTCCAAGTAATATTCTATTGTGTAAATGTCCCATAGTTGTTTCATCCACTCATCTGATGGACACTTGGGTTGCTCCCATAACTTGGTGATTGTAAATAATTCTGCAATGAATGTATGGGTGCTTCTGTTCTTCTGAATTAGTGTTTTGGGTTCCTTCAGATATATTCCCAGAAGTGGGATTGCTGGGTTACATTTTTAATGTTTTGAAGTATCTCCATACTGCTTTCCGTAGTGGCTGCACCAGTCTGCATTCCCAACAACAGTGCACAAGGGTTCCGCTTTCTTCGTATCCTCACCAGCACTTGTTTGTTGATTTATTGATGATAGCTATTCTGACAGGTGTGAGATGACATCTCATTGTGGTTTTAATTTGCATTTCTTTGATGATTAGGGACATTGAGCATCTTTTCTTAAATCTGTTGGCCATTTTGTATTTCTGTTTAGAGAGGTGTCAATTCAGATTCTTTACCCACTTTCTAATTGGGCTGTTTGGGGTTTTTTGGTTTTAAGTTTTGTAAGTTCTTTATAAATTTTGTATATATTAACCCCTTATCACATGCATAGGTGAATATGTTCTCCCATTCTGTGGGTTGTCTTTTATTTTGTTGATGTTTGCTACTGCTGTGCAAAAACTTTTTAGTTTGATGGTTTAAAATTGGGCTTTTCCTCATAACAAAGAACTATGAGCAGATTTATCTTCTGGTTAGCACAATTATAATCATATTTTAAGATATAGGCACCTAAGTCTTATATCTTGTCAGCTTGGAAAACAGCTTTAAAATGCTTACATACCAAACAAACTTCTCTTTAGAATTAATTATAAAGGACATCATTTCCATGGTATAGGGAATTAAAATAAGGATCCCCTGAGGCTCATTTGTGCCCTGAGAAGACTAGGCATGGTGTGGTGGAAATGGGAGCACATTCACCTCCACCCACGTTCAAAACAATTAGCCCTCACATACAACCTAACCTTAACTGGACTGAATCTTATAAAAGGTGGTAACTTTATACCGAACCTAAATATATGAAATGCTTTTTAAAAAACATTTTACTGGCCTTAACTTAGGCCATTTCCTAAGAAATTAAAGCAGTTCAAATATACATGGAAAGGCTCTGGCCACACAAACAGAAAAAAACAAACCTCCAAACTCAGCATAAACCATAGAAGTGGGTAGTCACCAATGGCACAGTGCCACTTACTGGGACCAGACGTCTCCCACCCCCGCCACATAATACACTGGAGTCTAATGAGAAAACCTATACTATACTAAATGTACATACAATAAAGACTGCTAAACAATAAAATGCTACGTAATTCAGGCATGTGTATTTTGGAGCTCAAACTCTGTATAATGGTAAAAGCGGTCTCTGCCCCTACTTCACCTGCTGCCCTCTGGCGTACACCTACTGAGAGACAGAGTCAAGCCAACTAGAAGCATCCTTATTTACCGTTCCTTAATATTTAGAAGAATTATTAACTGCAGAAAACTTAAATTCACAAGACAAATATCTAAAAACACTCAAAAGGTAATTCAAGTTACTAAAAACTAAAAGAATCTAGGGTGTGAATATATGAAACAGAACACAAATCTGAAAACTTTTCCATACTGGAAGGCACTATTCTAGTGTTAGTTTCTTTGTAGATCATTTCTTTCACAAAAATTCTATTAACAAATCCAACTTGGCCTATAAAATATCTATTTACAATGCTAAATTAAAGAACCACCCAAAATTATTTTTGTAGCAAAGAACAGCACAGTCTATGCTTTCCGGAAGAGCTTTCTGAAGTTCTGAACATTACAAAGCCCTGAAATGTACTTGGATATCACTGTGAGATCGGGCTATAAAGTGAAGTGTATAAGTAATTACAACATCAGAATAAAGATTAAAGTAATATGTTAACAATCACAAATATAATTAAGCACCAAAATCATTAGTATATTGCAAAGAATTACATGAAGTAGCCAAAATGAAAAATCATTAGATCAATTGTACACCATTCAAAGGCTTCCATGTGATAGTTTTGTGCTTTGCTACATCCTCCTAAATGTCAGTCACACACTGTAGCTTTGCCTACCAAAATATCTGGCATTCTAACAGTAACAAACTATTTGGGGTATAGCATTGTTTCCAGGATCCCTTCTGTGTTAAAATTCCTGCAATAAGTTAATATGCAAACCCATCAGTCCTTTAAAATGCTCACTAAACTGACAGCCTGTTCCTAAAAGAACCACAACAAATATAAAATTTCCCTAATAACTAAGAATTTAGTGAGGCTGAAGAAAAAGAGGAAGAGAAAGAAGAAGAGAAGGGAGACAGGGCAGGCACAAGCCTGGGGGAAGGAAGGTAGAGGAGGGGAGATGAATGAGAGCATTGTATGACGCCCGAGAATGGAACTTCTGCTCTCCAAAGGGAGATACTCAGGGAGAAAGTGCCCAGTGGATATTCTGGCAGACCAAGTCACTCAGCAGTCCTCCAGTTAAGACATTACTTGTCACTGAAATCAACTGGTATTTATAAAATCAGTTTCTTAATATACACCTTATAAGCATGTTTTTGAAATAAAATCTGATAAGGTATAAGTATGTCAAAGATAATTTTCTAGGAAAAAGGTGAATTTTATGTTATACACGTATGAAGCCTAAACTCATTCACACATTATTCACTGTTAAAGACTGATGCCCTACACATCACTTCTGTATCACTACATGACCCGACAGTCATGCAAACATGAATCTTTAAACTTTCAGGGATGTCCAAAACACGACCCTTGGTGCGCATGCAGCCTGGGAATGACTATGAATCCATCCCAACACAAAATCATAAACTTACTTTTTTTTGGTCATCAGTTTTCATTAGTGTTTGTGTATTTAGTGGGCAGCCAAAGACAACTGTTTCTCTTCCAGTGTGGCCAAGAAACACCAAAAGGTTGGACACCCCTATATCATTTACCACCTTAAATGTTATCTAGAAAGGTTATGTTACTGTTTAATGTTTCCTCAAATATTCAGTAACTCAGTTCAATTGAGAACCTTCTACACACTAATTACTGAGACAGCAAAAGAGGAGTCAAACATGAAATAAGCCCGAGCTCAAATAAGACTTTAGTGATATTTTATGAAAAATACAACTTCATTTTCTAATCCTTGGTAAAATAAACTATGAAACTTTGAAAAGAATAGAGAGTACAATGCACAGTACAATGGTCAAATACATTTATGACTGAAGAAAGAACAATTCTTCTTTCTATAATCTTGCTTTTTAAAACAGTAGGCTTTAGCCAACGACCATAGCTATCAAAAATTATATGACTAATTTAAAGAATATGCAGTTGTATGCATATGATGCTGGTATGTATTAGGTTGGCCAAAAAGTCCATTATGTTTTTTCTGTAAAATAAAAAGACATATTTTTCATTTTCACCAATAACTTTATTGATTTGGATATTTTGAGTATGTCAGCTGTCTCCCACTACTGGCTTCTAATGAGTAGAGGCCAGGGTTGCTGCAAAACATCTCCCATGCATAAGACTGCCCCTCAGCACAGAGTTATTTGGCCAAAATGTCAATACTGCCACAAAACTTCACAAACCACTTTTGACACATTTGATCAGTAATAGCACCTTCTTCATACACTGCACAAATCCTTTTTTTAGCATTTCAGTTGTTTTTACCTATCTTGAAATAACAAAACATGCTGAAAGTATTGTGTATTTTCTTCCATCTTCAATAATAGAATGAATATATAAAAATTCAGCAATTTTGATTTTGTTAAATGCATCCTGACATGACAGCTATCACAATAATATCTAACAAAATTGTTTGGAATGAAGTTAAAAATAACTAAGCACTATTAGAGCCATCTTACAGAAAAAACTAAATGAACTTTTTGGCCCACCCAATACTTGTGGACATATACACATACTCCCCTTCCTGCCCACCCAGGGGTGACATGTTACAGAGCAGAGATTCCCAACCAGTGTGCTGTAGGTCACCAGAAAGAATTTTTAACCCTTTAAAACTACTGTTCAAAAATCATAGTTGAACATTACTTAAATGGCTCCCTCCATAGACTTTCTTAACTACTTATCATTCTGACAAATAAGACATAATGCAGAGCACTCCCCACCCAAGTTCTATTCGAAACAGAACCACATCTCAGATCCACAGCTAAATTAGTCAGCAGGATTAGTTTAGTTAGAACTGGTTTATAATTTTTTAAAGATTCTATATGTATTTTTAGAGAGGGTAAGGGAGTGAGAAAGAGAGAGAAACATCAATGTGTGGTTGCCTCTTGAGCACCTCCTACTGGGGACCTGGCCTGCAACCCAGGCATGTACCCTGACTGGGAATCAAACCTTTAGTTCACAGTCTGGCACTTAATCCACTGAGCCACACCAGCCAGGACTATAATTTAAAAGTTTTGTTTAGCCTACACATGTACAATATTTAATTTTTATTCCATTTAACTTGCTTTCACTTTTCACAATTTTTCTTACTAATTTACAACGTAGTACTAGTTTTTTTTACTACTACCACTAACATTACTAGATATCTTTGTTATTGATATGATTAGCTTCTTATATTGGTATTTCTCAATTGAATTTAATTGATTGTGTGAACTTTATCAACTATTTATGAATTTATTATTGTTAATGTCTTGTTAGTGAACCAAAGTCTGACTCTTAAAGGAATTTGATAAGTTGGGTTTGCTTCTAAAATAATTAAAAGGATTAGGGCCTTTGGAGTTTCAAATTATATTTTTAAAACACATTTTATGATTATAGTATCTATATTAATTTATAAAGTTTAACTGTTGAATTAGATAAAATTTATACTTCAGTATTTCCTCATGCTATATTTTTATTTTTGAATAGTCTGTGTTAAAATATTCTTAAGCAAAGAGGTAATGTTAATTTTTTTAGATCGTGTCTAAATTCATGATCACTCAGTCTCCTTCAGAACTTTATACCTAAGTAGATTTAATTTTTACCAATATCTTTCCCTACATGGGCAAAATTTTTTTTAAAAATCTAGAATGTCTTCAGATTACAGTCACAGATAACAAGGTTTTTCATTCATTAGGCAGTATGATGAGGATTATACAAAATGTGGATTTGGATACACCAACAAATCTTCTCTGCAGCTAAATATCTTATTTCATGTAAATATTATCAAGTTAAGCAAAAGTGTCAAGCAAAACATTCTGAAATCTTCCCATAATACATTCATCTTAAATATAAAAATGTATAAATTTTAAAATCTTGAAAATTTTATGAGCTCGATTATAAGAGTATTATAGTGAACTCAAGAACTCAAGGTTCAATTAAGATATCTCACATAAACTGTAAATCACTTATTTTATGTTACATATATATTATCAATATCATATTTTATATGAGACCAGTGAAGCAAAAGATATTGAAAAGGCATCAGTTGTCATCTAGAGATTACCTGACAGAGACAACACTAACTGAAAAGCTTATTAAGTCAAAAGAATCTTCACTATATTAAGGAACCCCCAGATGTTAAAAATGATACTAAAAAATTAAAATTTCTTAAAAGTCATTCTTGAAAGAACACTCTTTTATAGAAAATACCCAAAGTACTGAGGATGAATATACTCTGTGGTAGAAGAAAGTTATGAAACAAGGCGTCACACCAACAGGGCCTATGTTTATGGTCTGCACTGACAGGGTTATGCAAAGGCTTTGTCATCAAGAGCATCCTCTGAAAATCCTGCAATTCAGTTAACAAATAGTTTTCTTCCAAGAAAGCCTTTTTCAATTTTTATTTATTGTACTGTATTTTATTGATTATGCTCTTACAGTTGTCCCAATTTTGTCCCCTATTCCCCTGCATAGAGCACTCCCCAGTCCCTCAGGCAATTTCCATACCATTGTTCACGTCCACAGGTTTTTGTCATTGTTCATGTCATAACTTCTTTGGCTACTCCATTTCCTATACTGTATTTTACATCCCCATGGCTATTCTGTAACTACCAATTTGTACTTCTTAATCCCCTGGCTTCTTCACCCATTCCCCCAAATCTCTTTCCCATAGAGCAACCAAACCATTTTCTATATCAATGATTGTCTCTTATCTTCTTGAGGTATGTATTCATTGTCACTTTACTGTTCATAATTGTGATCATCTTTTCCTAAATAAGTCCCTTTCACATTTCATATAATAATGGTTTGGTGATGATGAACTATAGGAGACCAGTCTGCATGGCGTGGGCCCAGCCCCAGTGGCAAATATTTACTGCAAAGTAACTTCCTAAAATCCATGCTAAACCTTCCAAGGATGAGTATAACTAGTTCAACCACTTTTGCCCTTTTCATTTGCAAATATCCCTCTTCTGTGATGTGATTACCAGCATCCTCTCCTTTGTTTTCTGTGAAAGGTAACCATCTAGAGTGGCACACCATAGTGTGATGTGCCAAGAAACCCAATAAAGGCTGGTCACAGCAAGGGCCCCGGCTTTTGCTCCCCTTGAGAAGCCATGCTGTCCTGTTCCTCCACCAGACTCAGTAGTCTGTGTGAATGTCTCAGTTCATCCATAGTGATGTGGGCACTGTAGGCCGGTGTCCACATCGATGAACTCCTTTATTTTTTTTCTTATTTGGGAAGCTCTTTCTTTTCCCTTTGGTTATAAATGATATCTGTACTGGGTAGAGCAATCTGGACGTAGGTCCCTATTTTTCATGACTTTGAGTATTTCTTGCCAATCTCTTCTGGCCTGCAAAGCTTCTTTTGAGAAATCAGCTGACAGTCTTATGGTAACTAACTTCTATAAGTAACTAATTTCTGTAGGTAACCAACTTCTGTAGGTAACTTTTCTCCTGCTGCCTTTAAGATTCTCTTTTTTATCTTTAACCTTTGGCATTTTAATTATGATGTGTATTGAGATGGCCTCTTTGCATCCATCTTGTTTAGGACTCTCTCTGCTTCCTGGGCTTGCATATCTGCTTCCTTCACCAAATTAAGGAAGTTTTCTTTATTTTTTTTCAAATAGAATTCCAATTTCTTGCTCTTTATCTTCTCCTTTTGGCACCCCTATGATGCACATGTTGGAATACTTGAAGTTGTCCCAGATGCTGCTTACACCATCCTCACCTTTTGGGACTCTTTTTTCTTCTTGTTGTTCTGATTGTTTTTGCTTCATGTTCCAAATCATTGATTTGAATTCTCTGCTTTATTCACTCTACTGCTGTTTCCCTGTAAATTATTCTTTATTTCAATTTGTGTATCCTTCATTTCTGACTGTATCTTTTTTATGCTGTTGAAGTCCTCTAAGTTCCTGGAGCATCTTTAAAACCAGTGTTTTTTACTCTACATCTGATAGATTGCTTACCTCCATTTTGTTTAGTTCTTTTTCTAGAATTTTGATCTGTGCTTTCTTTTAGCCCATGTATTTTTGCTCATTTTGGCAGCTTCCCTGTGTTTGTTTCCATGAATTAGCTAGAGCTGTTATGACTCCCTCTCTTGGTATCCCGGCCTAATGTAGTAGGTATACTGTAGGGTCCAGTGGCACAGCCTCCCCTATCACCGAAGCTGCATACCCAAGGTGTGTCTTTCATGTAGGCTGAGTACACCTTCCTCCTGTAGTTGAGCCTTGGTTGCTGTTTGCAGGTCAATGGGAGGGATTTACCCAGGTCAGTCAGTTGCAAGAATTGGCTGTGACCAATTACCACTAACCTCTGCCCTCCATGGAGCATGAGCTGTGCAGGGACAGGGTGGTGGTTGTCCAATGTAGTCTGTAGCTGTCCACTGAATGCACAGGTCCTAGGGTTCCCTCAGGTGGTGCAGACCAAGGTCAGCCCTAACCTGTGTTCAGCCCGGAGCCACCCTGCATGACCTATAAAGAAATCTGAGATTGCTACTACTTGTGCTGGGCTTAGAGATTCCCAAGTGAAGCCAAGCTATAAATCTAGGCTCACTGCTGCTAGTGTTTTGCCTAGAGCTACTTAGCAAGAGGTAAGGGGGCTGAGGGCTCACTGAGGCCAGCTGTTGCCTGTTTGAAAAAAATCATATGGAAAAGCTACTGTTCACAGCTGTAGGTTGGATGGAATGGAGCCTCAGGGGTCCTCCAGAGTAGGGCAATGGTGTCAGCCATGTTGATGGAGTCTCAGATAAGACACCTGCCTGCTGGCTCTATGGCTCTGCCCACCTTTCTGTCTGGGAGAAAGCTGCCCCCCAGATCCTGCCTTGAAGCCAGACATTTAGTTTCTCCCTATGTAGCACTGGTGGCTTTCAAGCTCCTGCTCCACTGCTGGAGCTCAGAGGGAGTGAGTCTGAGTAAGTGAATCAATGTGTGGGTTCTTTAAGAGGAAATGCTTGGGAGTCCAGAAGTTTCTTCCACCAAATCAATCCCTGCTGGTTTTTGCAGCCAGAAGTTATAGGGACTTATCTTCCTGGCACTGGTACCCTGGGCTGGGGGGCCTGGTGTAGGGCTGAGATTCCTTACCCCTGAGCTAACCCTTCCAAATTTTTACCCACCACAAGAGTATGTGGGACCAGCCCGTTTGGCAGCTCCGCCCCTCCTACCAGTCTGGATAGATGTGGTTTCTTTAATTCTGTAGTTATCAGATTTTAATTCAACTTGATTTATGCCAGTTCTGCGTGATGGGTTCTACAATTTAGTTGTAATTTTGATGTGGTTGTGTGAGGAGGCAAGCCGTGTTTACCTCTGCCGCCATCTCAACTGCAAGTCCTAAAGAAGCCTTCTTACAGAAGTTTCCCTGGACTCCACATGAGATTCTATCAACAAAAGAGTGAATATAATTTAATCCAAGCTGCTGTTGTCCATTCTGTTTTCAGCTTCATGTAAGCAAAGAAGATCAGGGCATCAATTTCTTCTTTCCTACTACAGAATACTGAAGGTACAGAAAAGTTTAATAGTTTATGACATCAATCTGATTTATTTTTTTTAATTGTGAAAACTTTACTTTCACCTTGCAGATCTACTGTTGGATAATAACTGACTTCTAAAGGTGCCTAACTTAATTGACACTAGCTTTATTTTAGGCCTAGTAGTTTGGTGATTAATATACAGTTGTGCAACCCTTGTAATTTTCAGTTTGTTTGGTTTTTTTTCAGCCAAACTTGTCCTTACTAAAGGAGGGCTTACAGCAAGCACCAGAATGAACAAACTGAAAATTGCAAGGGATGCACAACTGTATAGTAATCACCAAACTACTGGGCCTAAAATAAAGCTTATGGAATCAAAAAATTAATGTCAGAAAAGTGAGGTTAAAGTAAGCCCTGTACAAGTAGTTGGTGTTATCATTTGAATCTTAACAGTTAGAGCAACATCTAAGTATACTAAAAGAATAAAACCATTATTTTAAAATTCTTGATGTGAGAGTTCAATTTGATTCGAAATTCATTTGTATTACAAAAACAATGTATGTACAACAATCATTAATAAAAGGGGAGATATTAGATTTAAAGAATAATTGTATCCTTAACATAATTGAATTTCCAAGTACTTTGATGTGTTTCCACGTCAAAATCATACATTGTGTAAGTCACAAGTTCCGTCCTCAAAGCCCGCACGGACAGCCCAATCCCCTCCAGTCTGTAGCCCACGATGCAGTGCAGACAGCACTGCCACACCACACTGCCCCAGCAGGACATCTTTTGTACTGCATAAGTGCAAACTGTACATCCTTGGATGTGCCACAAGGCAACGCTCTCTTCTGTTTATGACGGTTTTCAATGTGTTCCAGCACTTAGGTGGGAAAGCTCTGAAACACGACCAAAGAGTGGCTATCAGCTTCTGTTAATATACTGTTACTTTTCTGTTTGAAAAGTATTCCTAAGTGCCCTGTACTGCAACAAATGTAGCATCACTGACCTCTGTATGGCAAAACAGGGAGGAATGGTAATGCCCCTGGACTCTGGTTCACTTGACTAAGTGCAGAATTTTGGTTTCAGGTCTACATGCTTTGTAGTAATTTGTGTTACCATACAGGCATTCCTGACCCACATGTCCTGAAACATTAGCTGAAATTTGAAAAAAGTATTGAACAATCTTCTTATAGTAACACTGCTGTTTGGACATTCAATCTCTAGATGAATATTTTAATAACAACTGACAAGCAACCATTACATATGTGTAGATTAGGAGAAATAAGGAAATATAATTTTATTACTTTAAGGAAAAAAAAAATACCCACAAAGGTTCATCATTACTCAATGCTTATGCAGAACAGCATCCATTTTAAAATAAAAGCAAAGTTATGAAAGGCTTATGTAGGCCAGATCCTGGTAACTTGGTCATCTCCTGAGTATATTCAGAGTTCAGAGAAAAAAATTAAGATCAGCAGAAGCATGACATAACCACACAAGTATAGATACAATTTCCCAAAAATAATTATATTTTCCTATTAAAATGCTAAATTTAAGTTTCAAAAACCATCATTTGACAAAATCACATTCAGAACATAATATTTACCTAATAAAGAAGCATCAAATCTATCATTAAAAGCAAATGGAAACCCAGAAAGTTAAGTTTGCTTTCCTTTTTCCTGTGTTAAAAACTTGCTTGTAATTTTTAGGTCTTAGATTATAGTTTCAGTTATTTATATACATGTATTACATTCCTATGCCCATGAAATTAGGACTTCCTTTTGGTTGAAAACTGCCAGGTCTCATTCATTTTTATTTTATCTGAAGATTCTCCAATAAATAAATTTCTCACTCCTTCTGGAGTTATGTACATATCCTCAGCAGAAAAATTAATGGATCAGGCTGCAAATAAAGCAAATTTTTAGGATAAATTTCTTTATAATCATTCACACTAAAATTCTTACAAATATTTTCATGTGCATTCTAATAACCTCCAAGGTGAATCAGAGCAAATGCAATCTTACATCTTATAATGAAAAGCACAAAAATTTTGTAAAATAGTATTTTTGTGATGTATCCTAAATGCTGAGATTGAGAGCCTGATTTAGGTATAAACACCATAAAATACAGTGCCTATGCCTCTTAAAAGGATTTCCTACGCGAAACTTACTAAGTTGTTGCCAGTTTTTATACAGTCCTATCATATCAAGTCATCTTTATCACACTTAAAAGAGTATATGAAATCGGACAAGGGGACACAGGGCAAAAAGCTTGTTGAATCCAAAGGAAGATGTGGTTTACATATGTTTACTGACCTTTCCCTAAGCAGTCTTCACAGCTAATGCTAAGCCACCTTTCAAATTTAGAAAGAATTGAGTTCATTCAATTAATTTTGTTGTCTACCAAGGACACCTTTGGGAATACAAAGCAAAGTGATGGCTCAAAATCATCAATGTTTCTTAAACCAATTTTTATCAACATAGTTCAGGGGTGGGGAAATCACCAAGAAAAAAATGATCACTAAGGTTAATACATTTAATGAGTGCAGTTGTTTAGAAGGGAAATTTTTTCTTAGCACAGACTAAAAATAGGGTCTAAGGACTTTCCCATTTCAGGAAAAAAAAACCCTAAAGACTTTAAAGGAAAAGGGGGGGTCAAGGAATCCAGTAGTTTCAGAGCAGAACACCAGTCAGTGAAGTTGAAAAAGAAAAATAAAGTCCCCACATTCCCACTAAATGGATTATCACAGTCTACGATCTTAGAGAGCATCACCAACAACAACGTAGAGCTTTTCTTATTGGGATTCGGTTACTATCTGAAAAGGAGGATCCAGTGATGCCATAAAATTATGGCTCTGACAGTTATTTTATTAAAGACACAGATAAAAGATAGACTGAAATGCAAAGGTCAGAGAAGAAATTGAAAAACCATTTTAATGCAGCTATATTTCTAATTTCTTTAAAGTACCAAGAGAAAAAAAATACTAGCTTGGTACATTCATTATGCAAACCACATGGTAAATAAAGGAATATGGTACGGGTAGTTTTCCGAATTCTCAAAAATCATTTGGGACTTCATTAGAAAAAGGCTTTCGATGCTTCTGAAAATCCTGTAGAAAAGCTTAATTTCAATAGACTACACAGTCACTGCACTGATTTATAAAAGAACTTAATAATTTTAATGCATTAACTGTGTGTCATTCAGAAATGAGTGTGTAGAAATGCAGAATTCATTCTTACCAGGACCTCTGCTATTAATTCAATTGTCAGGTGCCTCGTTAGCGCAGTCTCATAATCCAATTGTCACCATTTCTAAAGAAAACTCTTTATGTTTCTAATTTGATTTTAAGATTACTTTGTCTAATTCTATTCAAAGTGCATGGAAACATTTATAGCCAGAAGCTGAGGAAAAAATCAAACTCTAAACAAGAACGCCTTAAGTGATCATCTATAACAAGATAACTACTGTTCATATAAATATGAAGCTAATTCAGAACTCCAGTTACAAGTTTGATGTGTGCATGTGTATACACAGGGTCTGTCCAGAAAAAGTCCAGCCATTGTTAATATCACAAGAATGGTTTGTGAGATATTGATGTCACCTTGTAGCCAAGAAGAGTGAACTGGAATGCACAATGTGAACAATGATGACTTCACTGTACTAGTTGGTGGGGGAAGTAGATGCCATTGAGTATGTGTACTGGGTCACCATCATATTTAAAATGACTGAGCGAGCAGAGCAACAAGTGTGCATCACATTTTACATTAAGCTTCAACAGTCTTCCATGTGAACTATTTGGGTGATTCAGAAGGGTGCAGCTATGGGCAACTAGTGATTGGCAGATTCATCACAACAACATGCTCGCTCATGCATCAGGTCTCGAGCAGTGTTTTGGCAAAACATCAAATCACCCAGGTGACTAAGCCCTCCTACAGCCTAGATTTGGTGCCCTGAGACTTCTAGCTTCTCCCAAAACTATAATAACTTTTGAAAGGGAAAAGATTTCAGACCACCAATGAGATTCAGGAAAATAAGACAGGGCAGCTGATGGTGATTGGGAGAACTGTGTGAGGTCCCAAAGTACCTACTTTGAAGGGAACTGAGGTGTCATTGTCCTATGTATAATGTTTCTTGTAGCTTGTACCTTCTTTAATATATGTCTCTATTTTTCATATTAATGGCTGGATACCTCTGGAAAGGCCTCATATGTGAGTATATATAACAATATGTACACAGGTACATAAATAATGTAAATAAATTATAGAGAATATAATATCATCAATATGTATATGTAGGCATATACAGTGGTACATATACGAGGAATGCCTTTCCCCTCAGTCATTTTTAATGGAACGGCCACATAGCCCACATCCTCACTCAACAGCGTTTACCACCGGCTCTGACTAGTACAGTGAAGTCATCATTGTTCACACAGGCACATTCCAATCCACTCTCCTTGGCTGCTGGGTTATATCAACATTGTGCAAACCATTCTCATTATGTTACCAAGGGTTGGACTTTTTCTAGACAGACTTTATATATATTATAATCAATAGGCAACTTGTATGATTATCTTATCAATTGTATATGTAAAATGTAATATGAAGCACTGTGTGATTAAGCAAACAAATCACTTGGTTTAGGATAAACAGAAGAAAGGAAGGAAATAATACTGTACAACAATCCTCAGTTGTGAATATTTGTATATAAATATATTGTCAGGAAGGAGAAAATCCTCCCCTCTACCCTCCTGAGCTCTTATGGCTGGACTAATAATATAACTGACACAAGATCACATTAAGAGTAGAAAAAACAACTTGATATGAGCATACAAGAGATCATAGATGATGTTCCTGAAATGACAAACTGGCCAGCTTTTTATACCTTGTAGAAAAAGAAACAATAAATTTGTGAAGAAATAAAAGGACAAATGAACTTATATTTGGGATACTTATTAGTGAGGACTCTAAACAAAATTTGTGCTTAAGTAGTAAATTAGTAAAGGACTAACGAGGTTTGTTTATGTAAGCTTTTCAGCCCTAGATTTCTTAACTTTAGCTATAAGGGTGTCTCTCATAGCTTCTCCTAGAGCAAGGAGGCCACCTTTCACCAGAGATTTATTTCCTGCAATAAATGAGACAAGGGAATGCCAACATGCCCTTACTGAACTAACTGCTTCTCAAGTAATTTTAATGGGCTATCTGGGGGCAGCTTGCCCTGGGCCCTGACAATACATTTAGATAATATATAGTTACATATAAATATGTTCAAATAAGAACTGTCAAAGAGTGAGGAGAGCCTCTAATATAAAAATGAATAGAAAAAGGCAATTTGGAAGCAAGAAACTATGTAGAAAAGCAACAATAAACTTATCCTTAATATAGTTGAAATATAAAAGATATAACATGAAAGCCCTGGCTGGCGTAGCTCAGTGGATTGAGTGTGGGCCTGTGAACCAAAGGATCACGGTTCGATTCCCAGTCAGGGCACATGCCTGGGTTGCAGGCCAGTTCCCAGCAGGGGATGCACAAGAGGCAACTATACATTGAAATTTCTCTCCCTCTCTCCTTCCCTTCCCCTCTAAAGATAAATAAATAAAATCTATTAAAAAAAGATATAACATGAAACAAGAATACAGAACTATAAAAATATTCAAAGAATAAAAATGTTCTTCAAAATTAAAAATAAGAGCAGAAATGAAGTACTCCATGAGGGGCTGGTAGATATAAAGTTCAAGAAATCCCTCAGAAGGTAGAGAGGAAAAGAAAGTGATGTGGACACAAAGAAAAAAAGATAAATCAGTTAGAGGACTAGGTATGACTAGCCAATACCAGTCCAATACCAAGCTAATTGGAAATCCAGAGAATGAACAGAGAAAGCTAAAAAGCAAATCAACAATAATTCAAGAAAATCTCCCAGGAAAGAAGCACTTGAATTTCCAGATTAAGAAGGCTGAGTTCTCAGCACAGAGGGTAAAATTAACATGAATCAAAGCACAACATTGTAATAAAAAGATGAGGAATAAGAATGGCTCACACTCTTCACCAGTAACTAAGACAACAGAGCAGAGGCTCTAAAGACTTAAAATTCTTTCACCAAAGTATCAACTGGGTAGGTAAGTAAAGAGGCAGTTTTCAAAATTCAAGAATTTAGAAATTATTCCTCACATGAACCACCACCTCTCAGGATATTGTTGAAGGATGTACTTAATCAAAATGAGATACCCTACCAAAAACTGAAGGACAACGTTACAGAAAACAAGCTTCAATCTAGAAGCAAGAAGGAGGGAATTCCCCAAATGATAACAGAGTTCAGGATGAGAGGTATGTACCGGCCAAGAAATTTCAGGAAGACCAAGAGGGCAGAGTAATCAGTCCGGATAGCAGATGGAGGTCTCCAGAGAAATGAAACCACACACACACACACACACACACACACACACACACACAGAGTCAGAAAAGTTGTATTCCTGAATATGAGCAACCTTTGTGGAGAGCTGTGTGGAGAGGCTTTTTGATTGTGTAGAAAATTTTGCAATTGCTACGGTGAAAACTAAACAAAGGAATAAACAAGTCGTCATGTGCTTCAGGAAAAAGAAAATGAAGAAAATGCAATCATGCTGCATCACAATTCCCAGTTGAGAATATTTGCATATTCATAAGACTATATAATGAATAGTGATGCAAGAAAAAAATTAATACAACTCTATGTAATAAGAGGAGGGATGGGAAACAAAGAACATAGTCGGGTAACAGCACCAAATCCTAAACCAAGATGACAGGAAATCAGTAGAGACCAGCTAAAACTGATCAATCCAATTATATCAGTATATGATCATTATTTAGAAATACGGGCATATGTAATTGTCAGAAGAAACAGGAAAGAGCAAAAAATAATTTCCTTAATGTTTGCAGACAGATATATGTGGAGATAACATTGTAAGTAACATATATATCCAAAAAGCATCGTATCACATACATTCAAAATGTCAACTCCATCCTTGAACATAAGGGTTTTTATTCAGTGCGACTGGCATAAAGGAGTTGCTCTATAATGCTTATTAATGAATAAATGAGTGACCCCAGCAAAGTTAGTATGATAAGATCTAGAGAACTATGTTAGATAACCTCGAAACCATTCTATTCATGATAATATTGACATTAAGAGTTTAAAGTATTTCGAAATAATTAAAGCAGAAAAAGCAGTATTTTCTGTATATCACTTTATATGATAGGGGATATAGGGTAGCCAAATAAATAAGTATATATTTGGTTATTTCATCATTTTATTTCTAAAAATGTATATATTCAACTTGGATAAAACCTTTAAGGCCTACTCATTCGAGCATGTAACACTGAACAAGCTCTGCCCTGCTTCTCCAGGACCTTGTATTTAGAGCTCCATCCAACTGGGAGGTCAACCCTGCCCAACCTCCCACACTTCTGCTCCCTTAAGCTGCTGCTTCTCAGCTCCTTCTAAAACTCAGCTCAGATATCCACTTCTCCAGGACACCTTCTCTGATCCCTAAGGCTAGAGACCCTTCCAGCCTATGTGTTCCCATATCACCTTACTAAATCTATCACAGAATATAAAACAAACTTTCCTAATTTGTCATTCTTCCACTAGAAAAGGAGATCTTGATAGGAGTGACTGTTTCCTATTTATAACTATATTCTTGACAACCAGCATAATACTTAGTAATCATAGACACAAACACCTGATTAACAAATAATTTGTTCATTAAGTTAAGTAATATTTATCCAGCACCTACTAGGTACTAAGCATTTTCTAGGCATTGAGAATAAAACTGTAAAGGGAATAAAGAGTCTGCTTCTATGGCACTTACATCTTCATGAAGAGACAAACACAGAAACAAATACACACGTATATTTTAACAGACACAGAACACAATACAGGTGGTGCTGAGTACTACAAATAAAATAAAGCAGGATAAAGGAAAGAGTGCTATCTTAGACAGATTGGTGAGAGGGAGAATTCTTTAAGGATTAGGACTAGAGATCTAAGTGAGAGAGTAAGTCCTGCAAGTATCAATGGGAAAACTCTCTCTCCCTGAGGGGAGAGAACAGCCAAAGAGAACACCAAGGCCCAAGTAAGTGAATGTATTAGGTGCATTCAAGGCAGGTGTGCCACCAACTGGTTAGTGTGCATGACACTTTGTCTTCTCTTAAGCCTCATTTTCCCCATCTATGAAATCTGAAGTCTATTGAACTAAAAGCAACACTTGCCCCTAAATCCTCCTACCTGACTTCTCTGCTTCTGTACCTCCTACCACGACTCAGTCCGGTGCAGATGCTGGCTCTCAGACATACACAGAGCCACTCCCCAACTCTTTGCCCCCTGAATTTAAAGCCAATGCAGAGGCTCACCTAACCTGTGATAGATCATACCAAGTGAACTGTACATGTTATGGCATGTAACAGTTTAGGTGCTCCAATGTGCCAGCCAGATCAAAACTTTGAAGGCTCACAATTAGATTTTACTCCTGTGGTAAGTCTTGGTTCAACTTAGAATTACATCAAAAATGGTCTCAATATCTCTAAGTCAAGAATTTTTAAATCCCAGTCTACTGTATATGTAATTCTCCCTCCTTCTTGAATATAACAGATTAAAATGGCCACAGAGAATTTTGGTTACCATAGTCTGCTTATTTTGGACCCATGTGAAAAATCTTGATAAACAAACAAACCCTGGAAGCTCAAGGTAGATGACCAGCACCCAGAACAGTGCCCAGGACACGGTAAGAATCTAAATATACATGTCTGATGAATGACTGACCAGTGAGCCATTGGGAGATGGTAAACGCAGGTGGGGACTCACAAAGCACGAATGGCCCTGACTCGACACCAGAAGCACTGTGCTATCAACTTTTTCTCAACTCCAGAAACTCCCAAGGCACCCACTTCACTACGAGTATTAATATTTTATCTATTAAAATAAAGCTGTCTATAATATTTCCACAACTAAAGTGTATGCTATTAGGAACACGCCATGCCCCCCATGTAGAGAAATGTATTAAATAACAAAAATTGTAATAGTTGAAATACCAGCTACCAATAATTGAGAGCCTCGTATGTGCTATGCTCCTTGAAATGTAAATCTATTTGATCATCAAAACAAACCTATGTGGTAATTTTTATTATCTGTAATTTATAGTTGAGAAGACATACTCCACTTAGGTGATGTTTCCATGGTCACACACTGCTGGCTGGCTGTGAAGTTAGTATGCAAATCCCAGATGTGATTGATTTCTAGGCTTTACTTTTCTCTTTTGTGAAGGCCAGTAAACAAATATAGATTTTTTTTTAATTGTTTGAACCACCATCATATAAATGTAATAGAGTTGACTGTTAGCCAACTATAATTTAGAAATATTTTATATTAAGAATATTTTTATATCTGTGACCATTCAACCAATATACCATTTAGTTTACTCTCCTCAAATAAACAGGATAATAACTGTTACATGTCCTAAAAACCATACGTGATGAACCATGGAGTGAAGAAACAAGCAAAACTGTTCATTCCCTTACCTTTCAATACAGAGTCAGCTAAGAAAACCATGGCCTTCAACATCAAGAAAAGCCATCTTGCTAACACCTAAGAAAAGGTGTTAGCCGGAGTGTATGCCAATGAAAGAGACAATAAATCTCAAACAAGTCAGGGCTATTCAAAAGCTTTTTAAAAGACTGGAACACAGAAATGTGAGAGAATGTGTGTGAGAGATGATGATATCCGAGCTAAGAGGATAAGGAATGACAGAGCTGAAGTTAAATCCCAGCTCCACTTCTCACCAGTTACTGAGAAAGCGACTCATTCTCCTACTCTCTACACTTGTTTCTCACTCCCATTTCTTACCTGTAAAACAGGGATAAGAGTACCGACTTCACAGAACTTATGTAAGAATGAAATGAACTAGGATATACAAAATACAAAAGCCTAATGTAAAAGAAAAATGTTTATTTGCTGTTTAATATAAAAAGTCATTAATCCCTAGATAATGAAAAAATTTTCAGGAGAAAATTGCCTGCCAAAGCAGGTTTTGGGGGCTTTCAAATGTAGCTTGTTTTCAAGCAGGCATTTGAAAAATTTAATAAACTTTAAAATATGCATGTCATTTAAAATTTTTTCCTAGTTAGTGAAGAGATCCTCATTTACTGAATGCTTCCTAGATGTTACACACTAAAAGGCTTTTTTCTCCTCTATTTCTCACATCTCTGTGAGGAAAATTTTATTAGCCTCATTTTATGGGGGAAACACGGACCCAGAAGTTAAGGACACTGTCCATTCTGATAAATGATAGAGCTGAGATTCCCAACCCAGGTCTGTGGAATCAGAAGTCTCTGCTTTTAAACATTGTGCTACCCTAACCCCTTATTTCCTCAGAGACCATGGCTGTGCCAACCACAGTGCTTTTCAGGAGAGTTAAGCTTCCCAGCTGGAGAGGAATTACTGTATGATTATTCCAAGAAGAAAAGTCAATAGTTGAGAGGGACATTCAAAAGCATGCAGTTAGACCAACAAAGGCTTTAATTCTACGCAGCTGGCACACCCATTGTGCCTTTTTCTTATTCCTTTTGCCTTACCCCATGACCACAGTGCGTAAAAAATTTTAGTAACTGTAGCTCTGACACATTGACCTTCCATATAATCTAACTCCAAGTACCTTCAGGGAAATATGATAAAAGAGCTATCACTATCGGAAGAACTCCCAGACTTTCAGTCTATTCGTGAGATTGTAGTTAAAAAGAGTGAAGAAAGTATTTAATAATAAAACTTAAAAAACCTATATTGAAAAATTAAGTTTCAAGAATTCATATCCTTACTGTGATCTGCTGACTCTCATTTGTTATTTCACTATAGAGACAATAAGCTTGCATTTCTTTTTGTTCACAACTCTAGAAAAATAAGAAACGATCAGGTGGCTAAAATGAGTTTCTGGACTTTACGTACAGCTTTTATGGTAGTCTGCAGCTCGTTGTCAATCCCAAATTAACAAATGGAAATGTGACAATTAAAGCCAAACTTGTCCCTTAGTAAAGGAGGGCCTACAGCAAGCACCTGCAAGTGTCTGTAATCACTGTCTTGGCTGAGTGACACAAACACCAGGCATGTTACTCAGAGAAAAACAGTTGACATGCACAAGCTAAAATCCAGGGTCATGATCTTCACTTCCTAGTTAGTTCTCTAGATTACTGGAGCTACAAGGGTGAAAATAACATGAAGATTTAGTTACCCACATGAGAAATATACCACGATGTCATCTATAAATCTAAGATGGGAATTTTAAAAATATTCCGACTTTGTTCCAAAACTCTAAAACATTTTTTAAACCAAAGAAAGGAAGCAAGCAAACAAACAAACAACTTATTCTTTGGGTCACATAAAAGAGAAACCTGAAAAGATTTTAGAAATGTGTCATTACCTCACCCACTGGTCATTCAGGAGGGATCTTCAAAACAAAATCAGTCATGGAAGACTGTGATTTGTTTTAAAGATTGAAAATAAAATGCTTTGAAGAAGACATAAAATAATAGTTTCAACTTTCCATAATGAAATAAAATATATGCCATTCTTAAAGTTTCTGCTTAGATGTGAAGAAAATCACATTGTGGATAATTTTATAATTATAAAAGTTCCAAAGTTCCTTTGGAAGCCCTATGTTTAGACTTACACATAATATTTTTCCTTTTGTGTACAGAGTAGCTCAAAGGTCTCATGCATATAAAGTCACAAGACAGCACAGAAGATATATTTTATTCTAAAAAGAAAACCCAAATGAGGAATGACAACCAAATTACAAAGCACAGACCTTACAATAGAAAATGTAGATAATGTGAAAGACAGCATGTGTTGTTAAGTGCCACTATCAAAAAAAAAAAGTCACAGCTGCCAAAAGTATTTGTTCTGAGACCACAGCAAGGCTGCCATTCAAATTGCACTGTCAAATCAGGTCTACGTACCAGGTGGGATGCATACCACCGCAGCTTTAGAGAGCCAAGAAACTGAGTGAGACAACTGCACCTAATGTGACTTTCTGCTTTTTTTATTAGCACTGCTCTCAAGACAATTCAGCTTAGCTTTATGATTACTGAATAAGAAGGCACTTAGCTTCTTCTGCCAACACACAGTTTTAAAATTCATTGCTAAAAATTAGAGTCCAACTATCCATCTCTCCTCTGGATGCAGCTTTGTCAGCATTTCTGCACACTCCACCTTACTAACAGGGCAGGGCCAGCTACACCCTGAAAAGGTAGCACTTGCACTCTCAGCTTGCAGCGGCACGGTTCTCAAGATTCACTGCCAGTAGCTGTGCTGTTCCTTGACTCCATCCCTTTCTGTTCATTCAAAAATTCATCCTCACAGTGCCAATTTTTTACCCTACAAGTAGAGCCTCTTCCTCCTTTAAATCATAATGGAACATGATTTTCTGGAAACACCATTAATCTATTTGCCAAAGGTCAATATTCTCAATTGTTCTCAGATCAAATAAAAACCGAAAACTTCCTAATTATAGACTCTGAAATATTTATTAGTGGATTAAATAACTTCATCTCTCTTTTAGGAAAAATATGGTATAAAAAAGGTATAGGCATAAACATGAGAGAGTTGTTTCTGAATCTGCCAGTTGTTTACTGGGTGACCTCAGACAAGGGAACTACCTAATGTCTCTAAGTCTGTTTTTTCCTCCTCTACAAAGAAAGTAACAAATCTCAAATGGCTTCTGAAGGGGTTAAATTATTATAACTTTCATAATTATTATTATAGTGAACATTTATTGAGCACTTCTATGTGTCAGGCATATAGTAATTTAAGCACTTTACATAATTAACTCACTTAATCCACACAAACACCCATGAGATGGAAGCTAATATCTGCTTTACAATAGGAAAACCACGAAAGGTTAAGGGACTGCTCAAGTACACAGGCTATGATTGACGGGACAAGAACTGAAACCCGAGGGTGTCTGTAGAACTCTTAACCCTCAGGACACTGTGCCTCACTGATGGTGCTGTGTGTACAAAGTCTAATCACAGTGCCAGCCATACAAACAAATGCTCATTTCTTCAATTTTTTTCCCTACCCCATCTCCACCCCACCTTACATTTTGCAGATTGTGAAATCAATTTAATAACTTAAGTGGGAAAGGAAAACATTATTATTATTATAGAAATACATTTTAAATATGAGGGACTAAGAAGGTCCCCTAATTTAAGAGTTTAAAAAGCTCACCCTAAAGCAAAAGTTAGGTAGACCATATTGCCAAGTGACAGTAACTCCCTCAAAGGTGAATCTGCACACATAAAGCCACAGATCCTATGCCATGGGCTGAATGTCCATGTCCCTTCAAAACTTCACATGTTGAAGCCCTAATTCACAACCTATTTCAAGGTGGGGCTTTAAGGAGGTACTTAGGGTTAGATTAGGTGGTGAGAGATAATCTGATGATGGGATCAATGTCCTTATAAAAAGAGAAGACAAGGGCTCTCTCTGCCACATGGCCTGTGTGGCTCAGCTGGTTGGAGTGTCATACTGTAAACTTAAGGGTCAAATGTTCAATTGCCAGTCAGGGCACAAGATACCTGAGTTGTAGGTTCAGTCCCTGGTCGAGGCACGTGCGAGAGGAAACTGATCGATGTTTCTCTCTCATATTGATGTTTTCTCATCTCTCTCTTTCTCTCCCCCTCTTTCCTATCCCCCCCACCCCCGCTCTTGTCTCTGAAATTAATGAGCCTGTCCTCAGGTAAGGATAAAAAGAAAAAAAGATACAGAAGACAGCTGTCTATGAACCAGGAACTCTCTCATAAAACATTGTACCTGCCTGTCCTTTGATTTAGGACTTCCCAGGCCTCCAGAACTGTGAGAAATAAATGTTTGTTGTTTAAGCCACCCAGTTTACAGTAATTTGTTACAGCAGCCTGAGCTATGATACTTAGTCCCCAAACTCAGTATACATTAGTCATAAGGTACCTTTGCTTTGTTCAGTGCCCACTTACTCAAAAAGAAAGGCACTGTTCTTTCTTCAACCCAGCACCCAAATGCACCAACGAAAAACCTGGAGAGCTGTAAAGAACATGGCCCGGCTTCTGCATACTAAGGTCACGAGGGTGTCCACAGCTTATACCATGGTGCCCATGGGACAGTCCTGGATACAACGCTGCCACACTGTGACGAAACAGCAACTGCAGTGTTAGCTGCTGCAGGGCATACGTGTATAGACAGCAGAGCACCAGGGCCTTGAGGAGCCAATCTCAAAACGACAAAGCAGGTCTCGGTAGAGAAAAGGAAAACAGAACCAGAGAGAATTCTCAGGCTCCATCAGCCTTTTTAACTCAGGCCTTCCAGACAGACTGAGGGACTTAACAGGAGGCTGTTGGAATTTCTGAGACTGTAGGCAGTAAAAATTTTATCTTGCTGCACAATAGAATTGAGGGAGTTTGGGCAAATACTCAGGCTGAGACCAACAGCTGGGGTTAATGTAACTGTTCTGGGCAGGGCCTGCACATCCAGTGATTTTTCAAAGCTTCCCAGGAGATCCTAAACTGCAGCAGAATTCAAGAACCACAGCCTGGCCTGTTCAAGTCTGGAGAAACACTGTTTCCAGTACTTATCTTGTGGGTGTTGAGAGTCATTAAAGGATTTACAATGCAGTTAGAAAATGGTCAGATTTATCTTTTAGAAAAAACAATCTGGTAGTGAAGAAGAAGAATAAAAAAGGCCAGGGTCTACTCTTACACAGGCTATAGGTCAGGGGTGTCAAACTCATTTTCACAGGGGGCCACATCAGCTTTGAGGTTGCCTTCAAAGGGCCAGATGTAATTTCAACTCCTTAAGAGTTAAGAAGCAGTTACATTTATACAGTCCTAAAATTATTTCGACCCTTTGAAGGCAACTGCAAGGCTGATGCGGCCCCCAGTTAAAATGAGTTTGACATCCTTGGGTCTACTCTAATGCAGGTTATAGGTAGTCTGTTCATCCATCCAGCCACTCACCTGATAGTTATTGGAGACACAATGAATAAGATGAATGAGACGTACCATTCTTGCTTTCAAGAAGTTTCCCAACAGAAACCAGGGGACTTCCAGCCAAGACGGAGGCATAGGTGAACACACTGTGCCTCCATGCACAACCAAAATTAAGGACAACCAAAATTTAGAAACAATAAAACAACCAACAGACAGAAAACTGAACTGTATGGAAGTCCAACAACCGTTCATCCAGACTGGTAAGAAAGGCGGAGTCAGAGGTGGTGAGAGGGGTTGCAGTAGGAAAAAGCGAAGGTTGGCAGACCAGGGGCCCACAGGTAACATCTGGCAGACCCTGGACCCGGGGAGGTAACGAGCACACCCAGGGAGGTAACGAACAGGCCCAGGGAGGTGCACAAGGCAGCGTGCAGACCTCGGTCACACATTCACGTGCAAATAAACCAGGTGAAAATGGGCAGCGAGACAGATCTCATAATCCAGAGCCCCAGCCATGGGAAACAAAGCCTAAAAGCACCAATTGAAAACACTTGTGGGGACTGAGGTGTTGGGAGAGATTCCCAGCCTCACAGGAGAGTTCACTGGAGAGACTCACAGGTTCCTAGAACCTACATAAGCCCATCCACCTGAGAACCAGCACCATAAGGGCCCAATTTGCTTGTGGGAAGTGGCAAAAGGGACTGAAATCTGAGAGAGAGTGGAGCAAGACCCACTGTTCCCTCTCTGATCCTGCCCCCCCACACACTGTCACAACCCAGCAACTGGGTTGCCTACCCTGGTGAACACCTAAGGCTCCACCCCTCACGACATAATAGGCGCAACCAGACCCCCCCCCCCAAAAAATGGCTCAAACGCAAGAACAAATCAAAGCCCCAGAGCCAATACTTTTAAGTGACCAAGAGATAGTCAACCTATCAGATGCACAGTTCAAAGCACTGGTGATCAGGAGGACTTCCGCCAAGATGGAGGCATAGGTGGAAACACTATGCCTTCTCCCACAACCAAGTTTGAATACAACAAAGGTTTGAAGAACAAAGACACAGCCAAAGAACAGAAAATTGAACTATACAGAAGTTCAACAACAACGAACCGTTCAACCAGGACGGTAAGAGGGAAGGAGCCAGAAGCGGAGCAGGGTCAGGCAGGAAAGATCCCCCGACTTAGGCGCGCAGGCAGCCCAGACCCAGTCAGGGTGTGGGGCAGACTGACCGAGGTCGCACAATCTCGCACAGTGAGAGGGACCATGCAGGCCCCAGAGGGCGAACCCAGTGGTGGAGGGCTGACGGCGGTGGCACACTCCAGTGCAGTGGGACGAAACATGAGGGCCCCGGTGACGGTGGAAGCTGCGGCACCTGTGGCAGTGGCGATGGGAGGCGGCGACGGGAGGTGGCAGACGGGATGCTATTGCTCCTCTTTGACCCGGCCCCCACATACAGCATAACAACCCATGAACTGAGTTGCCCTGCTCTGGTGAACACCTAGGGATCCGATCCTGCTATGGAACAGGCACGAACAGCCCAAAAGATGGTGCAAGAAGAACTCAAATTCCCAGAGCCGATAATTCTAAGCGACCAAGAGATTGCCAGCCTCTCAGGTGCACAGTTCAAGTCACTGTTTATCAGGATGCTCACAGAACTGGTTGATTATATTCAGAAATTAGAGGAACATACGAAGGCTAAACTAATTGAAATGAAAGGAAATGCACAGGAAACCAATAGTGATGGAAATGAAACTGGGACTCAAATCAATGGAATGGACCAGAAGGAAGAACTTAACATCCAACCAGAAAGGAATGAAGAAATGAGAATTCAAAAAAATGAGGAGAGGCTTAGGAACCTCCAGGACATCTTTAAACGTTCCAACATCCGGATTATAGGGGTACCAGAAGAGGGAAAGAAACAGCCACGAGTGGAAAAGGTATTTGAACAAATAATAAAGGAGAACTTCCCCAGTCTGGCAAAGTAAATAGACTTCCACGAAGTCCAGGAAGCTCAGAGAGTCCCAAAGAAGTTGGACCCAAGAAGGAACACACCAAGGCACATCATAATTACATTATGCAAGATTAAAATGGAGAGAATTCTAGAAGCAGCAAGAGATAAGGGGACAGTCACCTACAAAGGAGTACCCATCAGACTGTCAGCGGATTTCTCAAAAGAGACCTTACAGGCAAGAAGGGGCTGGAAAGAAGTATTCCAAGTCATGAAATCCAAGGACCTACAGCCAAGATTGCTTTATCCAGCCAAGCTTTCATTTAGAATGGAAGGACAGATAAAGTGCTTTTCAGATAAGGTCAAGTTCAAGGAGTTCATCATCACCAAGCCCTTATTATATGAAATGCTAAAGGGACTTATATAAGAAAAAGAAGATGAAAAATATGAACAGTGAAAGGACAGCAAACTCACAGTTATTAACAACCACACCTAAAACAAAAGCAAACTAAGAGGACAGCTAGATCAGGAGTGGAACCATAGAAATGAAGAACACATGGAGGGTTAGCAACAGGGGAGTGGGAGGAGGAGAAGGGGGGAGAAGGTACAGAAAATACCACAGACAGTAGGTAGAAAATAGATAGGGGGGAAGGCAAGAATAGTAGGGAAATACAGAATCTAAAGAACTTGAGACATGTGGTCATAAACTAAAGTGGGGG